>NC_136269.1:105401205-105838705 GCF_964187855.1 Myxine glutinosa | reverse complement strand
ATTTGGTGTAAAAAAAAAAGCCAAGGGCTCTAATCTCAGTTTTAGTCCAAAAATGACACCTGGCGACAAAAACAAAATGATGGCTATGTTATGCATTTTACATTTCAGGCCGTTTCTAAAATTATTAGTCCCCTACCTGGAGGGGACTATAGGTTTGCTCTCCGTCTGTCCGTCCCACCTGTGGTTTTCTGGACTTCTTCCATACCCTTTAACATATTCAACTTAAACCTGGTACACATCTTTATTAGAAGTTACAGAACAAGTGTAAGTTTTGAGGTATTTCACCAATTTCTCATAGTTATCCCCTTTTTGAACTTAGAAAATGTCACATATTATACATGGCTCCGTTTTCAGCTGCCCTGACTCCACTCCACTGCTTTAGGCCTGGGTGTTAGTCCATGGCCCAGTGCAATTGCAATGATCCCAGATATATAACCATGATATCTATATTATAAAACAAGAGTGTCCGTCCGTTCGTCCCTCCCTGAACTACTCTCTCGGTTTTGGGGCTAGCCCTGCCAAACCTATGGAACGTTTTGTGGTTCCAGTGCGTGTTGTGAAGTAGGTGGGAGGTTTCATATATTCCTCAATACAATTATGATTTGGAATTTTGCTCCATACGAAGCTGCTCCCGATCCGTAAGTAAACACACATTCACAGACATTTACTAGTTTGATAATATCCATACAATTGTGATTTTGAGTTCCACCTGAATAACGCCGCTTTTATTCATCCGAAGGTGGGTGGGAGGTTTCTTCAATTTCTCAATTCAATTATGATTTGATTTTCGATCCATACAAAGTGTTTCGTTTCTGCCTTTTCTCGCTGGCAGATTTGTCTGAATTGGTTATCACTTCAGATCAGAGTCTATAATTTGTTTAACTCATGAATGTTTGTAACATTGTATTTTGTTATATTGATGCCAAAGCATTAATTACCCTCGCCAGAGGAGCGGGTATTGCATTTGAGTCTGTTTGTCAGTTTGTTTGTTTGTCTCTCTGTTTGTTACTTGCAAAATCTAAGATTTTTCAAGTATATTGGTCGGTCTTGTGTGTTATTCTGTCTGTCTGTCTGTCAGTCACCTACAGGTTACAATTTTCAACCGATCTTCACAAAACTTCACCATATGGTAGAGTTGGTCATAAGCAAGAAGCCTATTATTTTAGAGGTCATCATAGGTCAACAACCTATTTTAGGGATTTAGCAAGTATCATGCTATGCTCGACATATTTCTTGTTTGTTTGTCTGTCTGTTTGTTTATTTGTCTGCACAGAATAAATATGACTTTCTCAGCATCGGTTGGTCCAATTGACAGGAAATTTTCACCGTCGGTAGAATTTTTCACCTGTATAATTTTTTTATGACAATTATTACGTCATAGGTCACGTGGTACTATATATATAGGTCACGTGGTACTATATATATATATATATATATATATATATAGGTCATGTGGTACTGGCGCCATCTTGGAAAAAACCTAAAAACGTTGCACCTCTATATCTCTAAAACTGCTCTATGGGAAAAATTGAAACATGGCTCATTGTTGTAAGGAACTCCATATGGGGAATAATTGTTGTTAACGATGACATCATTGGTGCCATAATTATGACATTCGATATATGACATTCGACAGGGACAATGCTTAGTCTGATCAGTTTGAAATTTATTGATCATCATCTACGCAACAATTAGAGAATAAAAATTTATGATGTAATCGCTCATGTGGTCTGGTAGCCATATATATGATCAAAGAAAAGAAAAAAAACCCTTCAAAAACAGAAGAGTTGGCTCGCACCAAGTTGACTGTGCAGGTTAAGTATTCTATGAATACCATTTAGTTTGAATGAAGTTGTACAATGAGCTGGATTAGCTGAAGTGCTTGGATGGGAACTGCACAGCCATGATGGGCCAAGCGACCATTTACTGCATCTTAAACGTACGTTATATACTATACTGATCACTCTCAAATGTCATTGAATATGTTTGTATATTTACATTTTCACGTTATTTAGATGGGTATTAATCCAGACCCTCACCCTCCTCCTCTACTCAACTTCCCCCCCCCCCCCCCCCAACCCACTTAGGTAAATGCAGGACCATTGGCCTATGCTCGGGCCTTTATGGATGAGAAGAATGCCAAGAAATTCCCTGATAACAAGGTCAAACAACTCAGAGAAGTGTTCAGGTACATTGCAATTATTCTTTAAGAATAATCGATGGCTCATCGATTTATTAACTACATGAGAGAAGATGTGGGAGGGAGGTTAAATTAAATTTTAGTTGGTAAAAGAGGTGAGGATATCAAAGAGAAAGTAGGATAGGGAAGTGCAACCCAATTAGGTGGAGCAGGGAATAGAGATTGGGAGAAAACACGAGTATGGGGCGGGGAGAGAAGAAACAAGGACATTATGTATGGGATTCTGATCGGGCAAAGAGGGGAGTGGGGGAGCTTGGAAGGTAGCGGAGTATGTAGTTATCAAAAATTCTGCCATTTATCTTTTTTAACAGGTAGGAATAATACATGTTGAAACTAGAATGGCACTCGGTAGAGAGCATACCTCCACCTGGTGAACAGGTTATGTTTTGTATCCCACTGATAGGCCGGATATACATCCGAATCTGAATCAAAATCTAATCCGCTTGTTCTTTCATCTAACCAACTCATCCACCAAGTTTAGTCATAACTCGTCCATAACTTTTAAAAATATCATGTTATATTTAGCTTTTCCAGATCACTTAAAAATTAAACAACTCTTGTAGCCAAATCCATATTCAGATCTTCACCAAAATCAAATCTATTCGTCCTTGTAAGACACCCAACCTGTCCACCAAGTTTCGTCCAAATCCGTCCACAACATTTTGAGATATCCTGCGATGTATCGTTTTTGGCCCGATCTCCCAATGGTGAAGAATCACTTTAAAATTCTCGTAGCCGGATCCGAATCCCGATCTTCACCAAAATGTAATAATTTCGTCGTTGTCACACACGCTACATCTCTGCCTAATTTCGTCCGAATCCGTCCACAACTTTTTGAGATATCATGTTCACAAACGGACAGACAATCAGACAGACAGACAGGGGTGAAAACATAACCTCCATCCACATTTGGCGGTGGAGGTAAAAAAAATGTCGTAAGATTGCAACATTGTGAAGAAAACACATAAACAATACAATAAAATTGCAGTAAAATCAAACTCCACCAAACACTTGCTTCATCCTGGAGTTTTATCAGATCAAGTCGGATTAAGCGTTATCACCCAAATACACCTTTGACCCCACATTTTGCATTGTGAAACATACTAGACCGGAATGACGGATGAGTAATACCAGGTTAAGGGTAACATTGCAGCGATACGATTACCTGCTTTGTATAGAAGAGGTTGACTTTGTGTTGCAAAGTGAATGTTCAAATACAAGAATAAAAGCTCCGCCCCCGACGGATGCACTAACATTATCCAGTAGCGAAATGCGTGCAGTTACTGTCATATAGTGGTTCAATTGTTCAAAATATGATGGATGGCTGTGCGTGGTGCAGGCAATTTGTGGAGGCTTGTGGACAGGCACTGGAGGTGAACGAACGTATCATCAAGGAAGACCAAGCAGAGTACCACGAAGGTCTTAAGAACAATTACAGGGATATGGTGCGACAACTGGCTGAGATAATGCACGAGCAGGTGATTGTTAAAACTCTTTATGGTCGCACTTTTGTGAAAGCTCCCTTGCCATCCAGTGAAGGCAAAATGGCCGCCTTGCTTATTGACTTGTGGGGAAGTAAGAGTGCGAAATCTCCCGTGGACCTTGACCGTGGGCGGTCTTCTGTCACTCCTTGCTGTAAAGTTTCCCCTCGTGTAACGATGGCATTTATTGGTTTTTGATGGCAAGGAACTTTGGACTTCAGTGCAGTATACTGTTCTGCCTTTCTCGATGCCTGCTCTCTCTACTCACTTACTCGCTACTCCCAGCTGGATAATCGTCACTCGTGTACTCATCCTGCTATAAAAAATAAGGCAATGGCTGTTCCTTACGGAATGCAAAACAGCTTGGCCCACCTCCACCAAATTTTGCATTCGTGCTTGGGGTATCCAGGGTCAGGTCTTTGGCATTAAATTTGCCACCTAGCCCTTCTACCTCACACGTTTTTGAGAGACCACTTGCGATTTTCGCCTGTACATGTGGAATAATGGACGTGGTCAAACTACGGATTGCTGTCGGAGGGAACGGGGTGTTGCGGGTTGGGAAACTATCCCAATTCTGAAGCCAAATCCTCTCACTCCCAGAGGAAGCATGTATGCCTAGTGCAAGAAATACAGAGACACATGGAGGTAAAGAGCCTTGACTCTGCTCGACATTAAGCACAATATCAATTATTTTTCACCAATATCCTGCTTGCTGTTGTTTGTGCAAATTCATCCATGATTCCCATCCTTTACTTTTTTCAAATCTTGATACATTAAAGTGGGCTGACAGGATGGCCTAGAGGTACGCACACTCCTCTAAGCGGTTCTAGCCTGGGTTTGAATCCCGACCCAGCTATAAACTGTCAGTTCGGTGTTTCACAGGCAGGGTGAGGCATCAATGTGTGTGCCGTCCCTCGGATGGACGTTAAACCGGGAGACCCATCTGCCAGAATGAGTTGGTGGACGTTAAAGATCCCATGGTGTCTTTAGCAAAGATTAGGCGAGTATCGCTGGCGCCATGGCCAAATTCCTGCCCTAACTAGGTGAACGTCAGGACTGGCCAGGCCGGTTCGTGAATGACTTGGGTCAAGCTTCCCCCGGCTGACCTCAAAACGTGGGATAATAGTGGCTGTTAAAGAGCAACTTTCATTTGGATAATAGTTGTTGCAACTGTGCGTTGCAAGAGGCGACTAACAGGGTTGACGGCAGGAAGGGCATCCGGCCAGAAAACATTGCTTCAAAAAGGGGACCACGGTGACCGAAAAAGGCGAAAAGGGGACCACGGTGACCGAAAAAGGCGAAAAGGGGACCACGGTGACCGAAAGAGGCAAAAAGGGGACCACGGTGACCGAAAGAGGCAAAAAGGGGACCACGGTGACCGAAAAAGGGGACCACAGTGACCAAAAAAGGCAAAAAGGGGACCACGGTGACCGAAAAAGGCAAAAAGGGGACCACAGTGACCGAAAAAGGCAAAAAGGGGACCACGGTGACCGAAAAGGGGACCACGGTGACCGAAAAGGCGAAAAGGGGACCATGGTGACCGAAAGAGGCAAAAAGGGGACCACAGTGACCGAAAAAGGCAAAAAGGGGACCACGGTGACCGAAAAAGGGAAAAAGGGGACCACGGTGACCGAAAAAGGGAAAAAGGGGACCACGGTGACCGAAAAAGGCAAAAAGGGGACCACGGTGACCGAAAAAGGCAAAAAGGGGACCACAGTGACCGAAAAAGGCAAAAAGGGGACCACGATGACCGAAAAAGGCAAAAAGGGGACCACGATGACCGAAAAAGGCAAAAAGGGGACCACGGTGACCGAAAAAGGCCAACCCCTGCTCTGTGGGGAAAAATGGCCTCCAGAGGTGGCTCTAAAGAGCAACAAATACATTAAAGTCCAAAAATGGCAAATTACCTTGTTGATCAGACCTATTTGTACTTTACATACTCAAGGTCGTTTTTGACTATATATCTTTGTCATTCTCACCTAACCCACCCAATCTTAGATTCTGACGGAGTATGACACTCCTAAGCGGAGCCACATGCGTGATTCCTTGCACGTATTCAACGCCATTAGTGGGACACCCTCCAGCACCACAATCTCTGGCCTACCGTCCACGTCGTCTGTCGTCTGAAAGCCTCCTTAATATTTTTCAGTGTGAAATGGACCGATGACTTCGCTTTTGGCACCACCAAGGAGGCAGGTCATGGCACATGGACTAATGGGGTGAGGGATGTCAGGGGCATGAGAAGGGAGGAAACGAGCAGATATGAGAGCAATGGATTTATTGCTGGACCTGCTGGAGATCCCAGTTTTTCCAAACCAGCCAGCTGGCTATCGTCCGTTACGGAATGAAAAACGACTGTGGATGCGTAAAGGCCGATGCCATGTCGGTGACGAAGCCGCCCCGACACCATGCTGCCGCACATTCATATCCAGTTTCAATCATCTGTCGTTTTTATTCCTTTGCATTTGGCACTATTTGTGAGAAGAGGTCAATCATTGGTTCACTTTCAAAATGCTTTATTTATACGTTTTGTTTTACCCTCCGCTGACGTGCTCTTTCGACGAAGGGGTTTGCCATCTCTACAATGGACAACCAGACATGTGCTCTGGAAGTCAACAGTCATCCTCACATTATGTCTTAATTTATTATATTTTAACTCAGTTGATGTGCACAAACATGGAACGTGTTTCATTACAACGATGGACGTCGAACACAGCAGGGTAGTTATCTTTCAGACTTCACTGGGCACGCTCACAACAACGTTGTGTCTGAAATTTACTGCATCACAAGGCCGAGGCCTAAATGAACATTGACAGATAAAACACGTGTTTCCTTTATGTTGTAAAAAGAACCAATCCTGTGGGTTTCGTAGTTGCCCCTTGATCGGCAGTTCGTCCAAACAACATGCAACTCATGCGTTTGTGATCCATCTCTGTTGTCATCTTCTCTGAACCTTTCGCTGTGTCAACTGTCTTAAAAGTGCAATAATTTTATTGGTGTATTTTAATGTAATTCTTGTTACAAATGGGGGTTTTGATGAAAGGTGGAAGTTTTGTTGATGGAAATTAATGATATAGAATTCTGGCACATATTGTACAAATTGGAATTTCATTTTACTTCGTGCTTTGTAAATTGTAGCCACGTTTTTGAAATCTCTTCTTCTTCTTTTTTACATGGCAGCAAAGTGTGATTCGTCATTCATTCGCAAAAAAGATTGTTTTATGTAATAAGTAATAAAATGACGATGTTAATTGTCATCGTGCAGTTTTAGTAAGTCGGAGGTTCCGAGAGATGAACCGTTGCCATGAAAGTAAATGAAATATTTTTGCATAAACTGGGGTAACACAAAACAGATATTGGCAGGGAATCCATTTCATTGCATCGTTTCTAATCCCGACATTCGAGTTTGAGTTGTGTTGGCCACTCCACGTGTGACGCAGAACTTTCCGTGTGAAGATGCAGGGTATTGCATCGCATTATGACCCGCAACACTACAATGCACTTCTGGCAGTCGTTTGCTTGCCAAAGGCCTTTTTGTATTGTTTAGTTACTCCCTGGGATGGTTTTGAGCTGCCATGAGTATACTATGGTTTCATCCTGTTGTAACTCTCAAATAAAACCGCAATGATAATGAACTTGTCTCGCGTAATTGGTGTCTGTAAAAGTATCCTTCTTGTGATATTTTGTAAAATAATAAAGTTAGACGTTTGCTAATTGAATTTTTGAGCTTTATGTATTTATTTGCTTGTTTATGTAATAATATAGCAGAATGATGCTGGAATTTTACTGCCGGCTTGGGATCCTAGGATCCTGGGTTCGAATCTGAAGTCGGCAAATTGAGTACCAGTTCACTGGTAATTCCTTGTGTGTCACAAGAGGCGACCAACAGGGTTGGCGGCAGGAAGAGCATCCGGCCATAAAACATTGCTTCAGAAAGAGGACCACAGTGCCCAAAAAAGGCCAACCCCTTGCTCTGCGGGGGAAAATGGCCTCTCAAGGCCCATCACATTTTCATCACGAAAATGATCCTGGAATTTTACAAACTGGTGCTCCCAAAGTTACCCTTCTCGAGGATAGGTTGAGGTTTTCTCGATTTGCAGTTTGCTCATAATAAATGGATTTTATTTGATAGTTATGGTGAGTGAAATGACTGTCCATTTCCTCTTGTATTTTTTTGTACACCGCTCCTTTCATGTTCCATCTCCAGGTGCTGCATGATGTCATCGCCGTGCACCGAAGGAGGCCCGGCGATGACACGCGCTGAAAGGGAGTACTCAGTTTTCACTCCAGTTGTTTGTTTGTTTGTTTGTTCCGGGCGATATCTCAGCCATCCTTTGAGCTAGGAAGCTGAAATTTCGGCACAATAGTGAGCACGTGCTTTGACAAAAACTGTTTTAATTTTTTTTATTAATCGATTAATTGATTAATTACTTAATTATTATCAATTTATTAAGTACAGTTGGACCCCGCTATTCGCGGGGGATACGTTCCTGTAAAATCTGCGAATTGCGAAACACACGAATAGCGGAGCATTGTTTCAATGGAAAAAGGGGGGATAGGGTCACGAAAATCCGCAAATAGAGGAGCAAACCGTGAGCGGCAAAGCAAAATCCGCAAATGGTGACGCAAATCCCAAGAATGGCAGCGATAATCCGTGAAGGTCTATGAAAGTCCTGGAAATGGCGAGACAAAACCCGTGAATGTCGACGAAAATCCGCGAAGTTGGATGAAAATCCGCGAAGGTCGATGAAAATCCCGTGGATGTATGCCACAGCATTGTTTCAATGGGGAAAAGTGGGATATGTTATAGGTTCCCGGCAGTTCCTGATTCATAGAGGAAATTTTTTAAAGTTTAAAATGTTTTCGACCGCAAATGCACATGATTACAGTTTCAAAAATGCTTACAGATTTTTTAAAAACGACAACACCAAGTACCATTTCCAATTTATTGAAGGAATGTGTTTACAGTTTATTAAAAGTGCTTCACCATACCATACCGTGAAAGAAAGAAAAAAAAACCATCATTTATTTATTTAAATTTTATTTTAAAAACATACAAAACTTTCAAATGATGATGATGATGATGGTGATGAATTGAAATCCCAATAATTCCTCGAACTTTGAGAGCGACCCAAATGATGGTGCAGCAAAATTGTGCAGTCAGGGAGAGCCAGGAGAGGTAGGAAAGGTGAGGACGCTGGTGAGAATGCTGGTGAGGACGCTGAGAGGAATATGGGTGCTGCAAAATAAATGATACTTTTTTCCCCAAAGATGAAATGAAGTTTCAATCGGATGAAAATCCAACCAAATGCTTTATTTCATTCAAAAATTAAAAACACGTTTAATACGCATCAATATGTCCACCATTAGCTTCAGAAACCATTTGAAGTCGACTTTTAAAAGATTTCAGGAAAGACACGAACATTTCTGTTTCGGTAGCTGTTTGGTTCAGAACTTGTGTCAAAACCCGGACAAGTGTCTCACGTTTAAATTTCTCGTTGTCTGGTAATGAATCAAGGATTTCTTCTGCACGCTGTTTCACAATGGCGCCAACATTCTCCGCAGGGTTCAAATCTGGAGAGTTTCCGGGCCATCTTCAGAATCCATCTTTGCCAAAGAAATCAAGTTTGTCTTCGTCAAGAAAGTCATGGGTTGCATTCACCTTCATGCATCCCGCAAGGTCGTGCAGGAAAGTCACTTGATCGAAACGACATTGTCGATTTTCAGGTTTTTGCAAAAATGGCAAAACGACTTCTTTTCAAACTATGATCACGAAAATAAGCGCCGTCCCACGATTGTCCCTGTTCTTTGACGTCAAACACCATTCCCTTTGATGTGAAGCTCAAAAAGAATCCAACACATGTTGGTTGACGCTGTTGTGGAGCGCACAAAATGTCCCAAACTTCACGACGGTTTTGAGCCCAGATTCTGCCATTTTGCGAGTTCGGTTTTCGCAGCGAATAAACGAAAAATTCATCGGATGGTGCAAGATGCAAACAGTCCGCTTCTTGCCAGTCAGACAAAAACTCACAGAAATTCTGCCGATTTTCAACGTTGGTTTCTGTGATCGAAGGAACTTGAACTCGTTTGAACGGCTTGAATTTTTCACGTTTTAAAGCTCTCCATACTGTGGTGTGGTGCACATTATGCGACGGGTCAATGCCAATGTCTTTGTGATTTTTCGCGTGCTTTGAAACCGTTGACGAGTTTTTGAGTTGACATTGCGCATCACCGCATTTCGCCACTCGAAACTCAACCGCCAGAAAGTCGTCGTCTCTTTCACCCAACAACTTGTTTCATTTGATCACCAAAAGTTTTCTTCACTCAAGTCTGCATTCCACCACCGTTTGACGGAAATTTCAGACATCCACAACTCCTGTGAAACCTGTGCGATGGAAACTGGATTTTTCAAGTCAGGCATGGCGACGTGACGGTACTGAGCATTGAAATTCCGGATCATGTCCGCCACCATTCGGTGAGCCATCCCAAATGCGGCGCAAGCAACGCGCTGTTTGGCTCTGTCCAAGACCATTGCGGAATAAAATTTGAAAAAGAACGAGAAAAATAGTCGCAAATATGAAGGAGACAACACGCAGGCAATGTGCGCGACACGTCATGATGACGCACGCGAAATTTGAATTCAAAAATCGCAGACTTGTGGTCAATACAATCTGGGGGGAAAAAGTATCATTTATTTTGCAACACCCCTTAGGGTGCAGGTGATCTTGAGGAGGAGGGAGCCGGGCTGAAAAAATGGGTGATGGGGAGCTGCCTGACACAGTGCCCAACATTTCGGGAGCAGCGAATCTTCCAAGGCCCTCTTGAACTTGAGGTACCTGTCCATGACTGGGTCAGCGTCTTGCACCCTGTCGACAATCGCCCGCATGTCCTGCAGCAACTCGCCCAGGAACTGGGACATGAGGTTGGACCTCGGCACCTCTTCCTCATTACTGCCCGCCTCCTCCTCCTCGGAAACGGAAACGTTTGGAATGGCGTCCAACTCGTCCTCGATGAGTGCGTTTAGGGAAGGGTTCAGCATCATGGTTTTCAGCATGAAGTCCCTCGTTCTTGCGTGTTGTCCTCGATCCATATTCTGAGAGGCTTCTCCATCCTTTCCATGTGGACATTCTGGACATGGGTGACCACCTTTGTACTCCATACAATGCTCGATGAAGCTTTCTCACGAATCGCCTTCTCCTTATTCCATATGTAGCGAATGGTGGTTTCGTTTACGCTGTAATGCCTGCCCACAGAGGCCGCACTCTCTCCTCTCGAAAGGCGGTCGAGCAGCTCCACTTTCTGGCTAAGGCTCATGACTTTCTTCTGCCTCTTGGTCGTCGACGCATCTCCAGCACTGGTCTTGCGATTGGGAGCCATAATTGAACAATGAGCAGAGTGAGTCAAAACTACAGGTCGTAGCAACGGGACGAGAACAATGATGAAGATGGAGGACACAATCTGTATTTATATGTAGGATTGCGAGCATTGTGGGTATCTGCGGGAGCCCATTGTTTGTGGGGGATGTTATCGGATGATGCCGTATTGAGCCTATCTGCTAATTTAAATAATAGATTTAATGAAGCATTTGCATTCTATAATTCGCGGAGGATGACATGTTTTAGTCGCTGATGGAACATCCCTCGAAGCGTTTTCATTGTGTAAGATCTCTGATGATGCTTCACCCTAATTTGCAAACTGTAATCCATTTAATGAAACGTTTGCATTCTATAGTTCGTGGAGGATGACTTGTTTACACATCTGTTGGGATACCCTGCAAAGCTCGCTTATAGTGCGACTAAAATTCGCAGACGCGAAAGCCATGAAACGCAAAGCACACCGCAGTGAATGTACGGTACTGTACTGTAAAAGCAGGTCATGCTCGTGGCTCGTATAAGATGTTTTTTTGCATACGTACGTCCAGCTGCTTTATGCATGGCTGGTGAAAGATGGGTTTTTATAAATGTGTCAAGTTGCCGGCTCGTGAATTTATTTTTTTTGCGCCCCTGAAAAACCGCGAATTCGCAGAACATGGCCGCCAATAGGGGGGAAAAAACATGCGGTTTCGCAGAACACAGCCGTGAAAAGAAAAAAAACAGAATTTGCGGGACATTTTTTCTGCGAATAGAGAAACATGTCGCATTTTATCAACCGCGAATACGTGGATTCCGCGAATAGCAGGGTCCGACGGTACTTATTTATTTTCTTTCTCATCTGGGCAATATCTCATCCACCTTTTGAGTTAGGAAGCTGATATTCGGACAGAAAATGACCAAGTGATTAGGCTGTAAAATAGATTTTTGATTTATTGATTAATCGATCAATTTATTTATTGATTAATCAATTACTTTTTTATTAATGGCTTAATTAAAAAGTTACAGCTTTGGATGAAACACTGGTGGTTTAGATATGCTATTACCCAATTAAAAAATTAATTATTTTACGATTATTATTTATTACCCTCGCCAGAGGAGAGGGTATTGCATTTGAGTCCATTTGTTTGTCTGTCTGTCTGTCCGCACAGAATAAATATGATTTTCTCTGCAACTGTTGGTCCGATTGACAGGAAATTTTCACCATCGTCGCACATCCTCCTGTAGATTTTTATAAATAATTATGACATCATAGATTAGGTGGTATGGGCGCCATCTTGGAAAAAAAACAAAATCTTTGCACCTCGATATCTCTGAAAGCGCTGCAACAAAATTGAGACATCGCTCATTTTAAATAACTCTCCACGGGGAATAATATATGTTAATGATTATGTCATAGGTGCTTCCATTATGACGTCATAATTCGACAAGTACAAAACTTCATCTGATTCGGATGAAATTTCTTGAGTGTCATCTTGGGATAAATTGGTTGAGAGAAACAATGTTGACATCATCGGTCACGTGGTTCGGCCGCCATATTTGTTTTAATATGAAAGCCTTAAAAACCACCAAAAACACGTCCTGGCAAGGGTCTGAAATCTCTGATTGCTCTTTCTTGTTTATATTTATTTTGCAATGTATCAATTAATTCTTGTACACTTCTCCCTCCCAATACCGTCTCTATGTGCCGCGTTAGAGGATATATTATTTATTTGGCATGAGGGCAGTGTACTTTGACTGTAGATCTAGTTTCTTTTTCCTTTTTCTTCCCATGTCCTTTTTTCAAGTCTGCATGGAGTAAGGTGTTCCATGAAATCATCTCGTATGAATGATTTAACAGAGCATACTTATGGGGTTAGACTGGCCTTGTATGCAGACGATGTTTCGTTGTCCTCCGGTTATCAAATCGTTTGACCACCCACACGCACCACCACATAAATTGGTGTGCCACGTACGGCTTCAAACCTTAACATGACAAAAGAAAACAACAGTTTGTTTTTATCGAGGAAAACTTTTGACAACGAAATCTTGACAACACTCCAATTGAGGTACAAGAATCATTTTAATTTATGGGATTTTTTTTGGACAGCTTATCTGGTCTCTTTACATCAATTCATGAATTGGTACAAAAAAAAAACCACACGACTGAGTAATCTTAAATGCTGTGGTTCACAGAAAAGAGGCTCATAATGTGCACTCTGCTAACGCCTGTGATGGCCCATTGAAGCATGGTACAGTTTACTTTGGACTATGTCTGTTATTTTTAAAACTCCATTTTCCTCAACATTTAAAATATGCATGACGAAATACACGTTTTTTTGTATACGAAGTCGAGGCTCATGGAAAAAGTAGTACGAGTACACTGAACAGATCAGGATGCAACTGGACAAAAGGAACAGCAGAGAGATAGTTGGGGGGGGGGGGGGCAACACCAACAGCAGTGAAAGAGAGAGAGAGAGGGTGGGGAAACACCAACAGCAGAGAGAGAGAGAAGGGGAGGGGGTGGGAAACCAACAGCAGAGAGAGAGAGAGAGAAGGGGGTGGGGGGGGGGGGGGACCAACAGTAGAGAGAGGAGGGGGGGGACCAACGGCAGAGAGAGGGGGGGCAACCAACAGCAGAGAGAGAGAGAGAGGGGGGGTGGGACACCAACAGCAGAGAGAGAGAGAGGGGGGGTGGGACACCAACAGCAGAGAGAGAGAGAGAGAGAGAGAGAGGCGGTGGGACCCCAACAGCAGAGAGAGAGAGAGGGGGGGGGGGTGGGTGGGACACCAACAGCAGAGAGAGAGGGGGGGACCAACAGCAGAGAGGGGGGGGGACCAACAGCAGAGAGAGGGAGGGGGACCAACAGCAGAGAGAGGGGGGGGCAACAGCAGAGAGAGAGAGAGGGGGTGGGACACCAACAGCAGAGAGAGGGAGGGGGACCAACAGCAGAGAGAGGGGGTGGGACACCAACAGCAGAGAGAGAGAGAGGTGTGGGGAACACCAACAGCAGAGAGAGAGAGGTGGGGGGGGGGGGGGGACACCAACAGCAGAGAGAGAGAGGGGGTGGGACACCAACAGCAGAGAGAGAGAGGTGGGGGGAACACCAACAGCAGAGAGAGAGAGGTGGGGGGGGGGGGGACACCAACAGCAGAGAGAGAGAGGTGGGGAGGGGGAGGGGGGAACACACATCAACAGCAGAGAGAGAGAGGTGGGGAGGGGGAGGGGGGAACACACATCAACAGCAGAGAGAGAGAGAGGGGGGGGAGGAAACAATGGCTGTGGGAATGGGGGGCAGGGAAGGATGCATGGGGTGGACAAGATGAATACAGAAGGAAACTCAGGAGGGGAAAATTGCAAAAAGATCCTTGAATTGTAAATAGACAAAAACAACTGTGTTGCTCCAGATTCCCGCCCTTTGTATAGGTTCGCTGCTGGTACAACAGGTAGAGGGGGAGGGGTGCAGGATTGGAAGGCGGAGTCTAACATTGGGTGAGAGAGAGAAAAGGAAGGAGGGACCCTAGTCTATCCAGGTGAGGCCAGGTGAATGGACCCATACGATCAATAATACAACCAAAATGAGTGTCGACGATAAGGAGATGATCTTAGGCAAGTACATGATTCTCCTTGCTTGTTTTTATGTTGTGGAGTCAATTTAAGCTGCAATGGCTTCGTCCAGGTGTGATAATTAAATGTAATTTAGTGAATGGTTCTGATGAATGATTCCTTACACATCATTTCCACCTGTTTTATGCAGAAGTAGCGGAGCCACCGAGAAAGAAACAAACGGTAAGTGCAGAACTTGTTCATGTTTATCCAGAAAAAGTTTCTTACTCATCAATTCATTATTTATTTATTATTGTGGTGTTACCTGTGTCGAAGCCACAACCTCAAAAGTGAGACACTTGTGTCTCCTCTCCTTGCTTGAAAACACCTTTGTCCCCTCTCCTTGCCTGCCCACACCTGTCTCTCCTCTCCTTGCCTGCCCACACCTGTGTCTCCTCTCCTTGCCTGCCCACACCTGTGTCTCCTCTCCTTGCCTGCCCACACCTGTGTCTCCTCTCCTTGCCTGCCCACACCTGTGTCTCCTCTCCTTTCCTGCCCACACCTGTCTCTGGCTCTCCTCTCCTTCCTTGCAAACACCTGTGTCTCCTCTCCTTGACTGCCCACACCTTTGTCCCCTCTCCTTGCCTGCCCACACCTGTCTCTCCTCTCCTTGCCTGCCCACACCTGTGTCTCCTCTCCTTACCTGCCCACACCTGTGTCTCCTCTCCTTTCCTGCCCAAAACTGTGTCTCCTCTCCTTGCCTGCCCACACCTATCTCTCCTCTCCTTGCCTGCCCACACCTGTCTCTCCTCTCCTTGCCTGCCCACACCTGTGTCTCCTCTCCTTGCCTGCCCACACCTGTGTCTCCTCTCCTTGCCTGCCCACACATGTGTCTCCTCTCCTTGCCTGCCCACACCTGTGTCTCCTCTCCTTGCCTGCCCACACCTGTGTCTCCTCTCCTTGCCTGCCCACACCTGTCTCCTCTATTTGCCTGCCCAAAACTGTCTCTCCTCTCCTTGCCTGCCCACACCTGTGTCTCCTCTCCTTGCCTGCCCACACCTGTGTCTCCTCTATTTGCCTGCCCAAAACTGTCTCTCCTCTCCTTGCCTGCCCACACCTGTGTCTCCTCTCCTTGCCTGCGCACACCTGTGTCTCCTCTCCTTGCCTGCCCACACCTGTGTCTCCTCTCCTTGCCTGCCCACACCTGTGTCTCCTCTCCTTGCCTGCCCACACCTGTGTCTCCTCTCCCTGCCTGCCCACACCTGTGTCTCCTCTCCTTGCCTGCCCACCCCTGTGTCTCCTCTCCTTGCCTGCCCACACCTGTGTCTCCTCTATTTGCCTGCCCAAAACTGTCTCTCCTCTCCTTGTCTGCCCACACCTGTGTCTCCTCTCCCTGCCTGCCCACACCGGTGTCTCCTCTCCTTGCCTGCCCACCCCTGTGTTTCCTCTCCTTGCCTGGCCAAAACTGTCTCTCCTCTCCTTGCCTGCCCACCCCTGTGTCTCCTCTCCTTGCCTGCCCACACCTGTCTCCTCTCCTTGCCTGCCCACACCTGTGTCTCCTCTCCTTGCCTGCCCACACCTGTGTCTCCTCTCCTTGCCTGCCCACACCTGTGTCTCCTCTCCCTGCCTGCCCACACCTGTCTCCTCTCCTTGCCTGCCCACACCTGTGTCTCCTCTCCTTGCCTGCCAAAAACTGTCTCTCCTCTCCTTGCCTGCCCACACCTGTGTCTCCTCTCCTTCCCTGCCCACACCTGTGTCTCCTCTCCTTGCCTGCCCACACCTGTGTCTCCTCTCCTTGCCTGCACACACAGAGCGTTTTTGTCACAAAGATGTTGCACTTTAACAAGAACACGTCAGAGAATCCTCTTAGCAAATCCCATATCTATGACTAATGTTAGTGAGGAAACTCAATTCAGCATAATCTGGCTGGTCACACAGGCCACCTGACAGAGACTGTAAACCACTCAACATCAGGTGCTTTCATAAAATATCCACTCATCAGTCCTCATAAACTACTCCACTCAACTGCACTCTATTATCCCTATGATGTCTGGAGTGCTTCAAGGTAGTAGCTTAGCCCCACTCTTGTTTCTCAAACTAGCAACAGTACCCGCCCTATGGGCGGGGCTTCAATTGGGAGGCCCAAATGAAAAGGCAAAATATCAGAAATTGAAGGCTTTTTTTCATTTTAAACGATTCATATAAACGTCCGTTGAATCATATCACACGCAAATCATCAACATCTAAACAGTACATGGCGTCCATTTTGAAAAAAGATTGAATTCTGCAAAACGGAAGCAGCCGCTCCACGTCTTTCTCACTCGCACGTTTATGTGTGAGCACGTTTATGTGTGAAGAGTGCGCGCCGAATCTGTAACATGGAAGCGGCCACTACACCTGTTTCTCAGTCGCTTTGCACACGCTGCCGTGTTACTTCGGAGCCGCACGTTTATATAGGAAGAGTTCGTCAGGAGTCGATCTACTCTCTCCTGGTACGTAGAATAAACAGTATTTGTAGAATTTCAACAAAAGCCACATCACTGTTCATATCGGTAAATATTATTCCATCGTGTTTGGTAAAACTGGAAAATTGGAAAACTTGGAAAATTTGGAAAAAAATTGGAAAAACAATATAGCCTATTTTACTGCAGGGGGTCCCAGGAATACCCACCCAAAATATCGTTGCGATCGGTTCAGCCGTTTTTGTGGTACCCTCGAACGGACAGACGGACATTTGGTGAATTATAGTAAGATACATAATTTACTTCTCAAATGCTCTGAAAAACCTTCTCCACATTTTGGCCGATGACTCAACATTAAGTCACACAGTGTCCCATCTCACTGACAGGTACACGGCAGCATCCGTCACTCTCTGCTGGTCTCAAATTGATTCGTTGTTAGTTTGACAAATGTAATATGTATTTCAATCATTACAACTCTCACAGACTTGTGATGTCACTACAGAAGGATCATCAAATGAACACAATTATATATTTACATGATCAGCTACTGGCAGAGCTTCAGTCTCTTGAAATCTTAGGCCTCACCTTCAGCCACAACCAATTCTGGGCTGACCATGGAGCAAATCTGGCTGCCAAAGACAGTCACACACCGGGCATCCTCCATCATTCTCAGTCATTCCTTAAAGTCAGAACCAATCATGGCCTACAAGGCCTTTGTTCTTAGTCCAATGCAGTACTACTCATCACTACTCAATGCAGATCTACTCAATGCAGTATCTGTTTGAGCACCCCCACGTCAGGTCCATCTTGACTGCCTTCTCTAAAATCTAAAGCTTTTCATATTATTAGCATCTCCCACAGTGAGGCAGAAGCACAAGGCCTGATGCTGTCACATTGCAGATACGGTAGGTAAGTTGCCTCTGTTTTTAACCACCCTCTCCTTCCTCTGGTCTTGTTCCCCCTGCATCAACTCCCAACCTTCCCCAGCTCCTCCAAGACACATCCTTCTCACATCTCCCTCCTGTTTGTACAGGGTCCGTCAGGGAGGTGTGACGATTTTCAGAAAACTCGTACAGTTATTTTTCGTCGAATTTCAATTTTTATTTTTTTGAAAGACTACATATATAATGCCATGTAATACACTGTAACAAAGACATTTTTAAAATGTAATTCATGTTTGAAAAATGACATCATCTAAATGGCGGCGGTTCTTGTCCAAGCATTCTTGCAGACGCGCGGAAAAGTTCCAGCATTTCTCAGCACAGCAGCATCCCTCAGCAGTTCCAGCATTCTTTCTGCGAACGTAAACCGCCGTACGAAATCATTCTGCTGCAGTTATTGAACCACCATGATTTTGTACGCGTGATAATGAAGGTCCAAGTGCAAAATTCGAGGAACTGATCTGTCTGACATCCGTAGAGCGCGAGCGTGCCATGCGTACAGCTGACCGACGAGGGCTGGCCTCCACAGCTTGTCGAACCCTTTCGATGTTTTCCGGGGTCCTAACGGTTCGATCACCTCCCCGATCTGCTCCCGGCCTCACAGATCCAGTTGTCCTGAAGTTTTTTAACCACTTCAATATTGTGTTTCGAGACGGAACGGCGCCACGTCGACCAACATTGAAGTGAGTACGAAATCTGCGCTGCGTAAGCACCACCGAACTACCCGTTTGAATAAACGTCTCAACAACAAAGACGCGATGTTCAATCGTCCACAGCTCCATGGCTACTGAAATGGCGCCTAACAACGAGTAACCAACAGCCATCACGCATGCGCTAGACCCCCCACTTGCATTATTATACCCAATTCAAACATGAATTACATTTTTTAAATGTCTTTGTTACAGTGTATTAAATGGCATTATATATGTAGTCTTTAAAAAAAATAAAAATTGAAATTCGACTAAAAATAACTGTGTACGAGTTTTCTGAAAATCGTCACACCTCCCCTGTACTTCCAAAATTAGAGGCCCATTTCAGCTTCCCCCTTGTCACCTCTCCACCCATACATTCCTCCATGTTCCCTCACCCCCTTTCCATATCTCCTCACCACTCTCCTCATTCCTCCTCTCCATCACATTCCTACACACTGCCAATAGCACCTCCTCTATTGTCCCCAACGGTGTCGACCAACATCCGAGGCTCCAACCTGACAGATCTCTCAATCTAGGTAGCTGCTGATAAACTGGACATTATCTGCATAACAGAATCCTTCCTCCCACATGATGTCCCCGATTCCTTTGTGTCTCTTCCTGTCTATTGTTTCCCCTAGCTTAACAGGCCTGAAACCTGTCCAGGTGGTAGAATTGCTGTTTACATTAGGAACTCCATTTCCCATTGTCCATGTGCTGCACTTATGCCATAACAACCCCCAGGAGTACATTTGGCTGTGACTTCCCTCTGCTCCCACCTCTTGTTTGTCTTTGTGTTGTACCATCCTCCAAACAATGACGACTCCATGTATACATCTCTTTCTCAAACAATATGGACAAACCCAACTCTTTAACCACTCATCCCAACTCTTTCTTCCTCATATGTGGTGATTTCAATTGTCACCATGCAAATTGGCTGGGTCTTGGTACCTCTCTCTCACCAGCCTTGGCACTTCAGCAAAGTCTATCTGTAACTCAGTGGGACTGACTCAATCTGTTAACTTTCCAAATCAAAATTTTCCCAATATCAAATCCTCCATTCTGGACTTTGTAATGACAAACTCCCCTGCAAATATCTTCTGCTCTTCCTCTGCTTCGATTGGTTCATATGATCATATCCTTGTGAAAGTAAACATCTCTCTGGCGCTGTACTCAGAGAGCCCCCTCAGTGCTGGCAAGTCTGGCAGTTCACTCAGGCAAACTGGCAGGAACTGCAAGCAGCCATCACACTTCAAGACTGGTCTCTTGTATCAACTGCCCATAATATTAACTCAGCCTGGGAATTCATCCACGACAAGCCTTCTCTCTTATGCACAGATCTATCGCATCTTGTCTTCAGTTATCCTGCCACCCTTCCCACTCATGGTATACCGAATCTTGCAGTGAGGCAGTTGCTTGGAAACAATTTGCCTTCTCTTCCTGGAAAGCAAATCCGACCGAAGTCAATCTCAGATCATGATACCAAGCCCTCAACAAGTGTGTCCACTCCCAGGAGAGTAAGAAAACAACATCTGTCCAACCTCAATATTGAACTTTCAAACTTGTCTCCCTCCTCTAAAATCTGGTGGTACCTTGTTAAGTCTATCTCTGGTGTTCCCCTTCCATCCCTTCCCTCTCCTCAAGTGGCACCATGGCCGACTCTGCTTGTGAGAAAGCTGAATGCCTCAATTCTGTGTTTGCTTCCAAATCGAGTGTCCCTAAGCCCTCACTGTACCCATCCATCCCAGCCATACCCAACTGCTTCTGGACTTTGTATTTTGCAGCTGAAAAGGTAGATAAGGTTTTGGCAACACAACTCTTGATTCTGCAACTGGACAGAACAACATCAGCTCCCGTGTCCTAAAAATCCTGCTCTTGCACTTCCTCTTTATGCTCTTTTAATATGTTATTTGCCACAGGTCATCTTCCATCTGCTTGTAAATCAGCCAACATCCCCGCAGTACATGAAAAGGTGCAAAAAACAATCTCCTTAACGACAGACATATCAGCTTACTTCCAATCATCAGCAAGGTCATCGAATCCATCATGACAGATTATATGAAATCCTTCCTTTTCTCCAATGGCCTGATTTCAGATCATCAATTCTGATTCAGACTCGGTCGCTCCGCCTTGGACATGCTGATTCTACTCACCCAACAACGGATGGAGGCCCTCAATGCTAGACATGAGATCAGGGCCTTTTCTCCAGACAAATCTCAAGCTTTTGATACAGTCTGGCATCCAGCCATCCAAATTGTCTGCCTATGGCATCCAAGCCAACTCAACACTTGGCTTACTGACTTACTCTCCTCTAATAGCCAACGTGTGTCTCTAAACGGGATCCTTTCATCTCCTCTGCCTGTCAAGGCAATGCTCTGGGCCCAGTCCTATTCCTAATCTTCATCAACATCCTATTCCTATTCCTAATCATCAACTCAACTCCAGCCCTCTCTGAAAGGACCATATGTCAAACCCTCCCATCGACTTTCATAACAATCCTGTTGAATAAGTTCAGTCACTCAAACTCTTTGTTGGGCAAACCACATTTCTAAGTTGGCCTCTAAAGCCGGTCGCTGACCAGGCATCCTCCATCGTACAAGGCCCTTCCTTAGCACACCTGAACTCCTGTTCATGTACAAGGCCTTCATCCACAGTTTGATGGAGTGCTGCGCTCCTCTTTGCTGCCCCCCCTGCCTCACACCTTGCTCAGCTTGGAGACTAAATTTACTTGCACATTTTCTGAATATGACTGGAGGCATTGAAGATTCTTCATGGAGCGACTGGCCAATCTATACTATAAGAGAGATGTTTGTCTGTCCGTCTATCTGTCACCATTTTTCAGAGATGGCCAAACGGATCTTCGGCAAACCTTCAGAGGTTCATCAATGAGTATCGGGGAGTGTTTGAGGCAAAAAAAAAAAATTTGAAAGTTTTGAAAACAAAAGTTGGATATGTTTTTTTGATCGCTCTGTATTTGCCTAAGTCTTTGTAACTAAGTGAAAGATCATATTAAATGATCTCCGACCCCATTCCTTAGTGGGCGTAGAGAAGTGTTTTAGGCCCCCACAAAAAAACAAAAACAATTTGATTTCTTCAAAATGCCAACGAGATTAAAACAGCACTGGGCAACGCCGGGTACCCCTGCTAGCTTTCCATAAAAGAGGAGTCAGATAACACTTTGTCATATAAAACTATGGACACAGTAAGCATAGTTCAAATTGGATTGTGACCTTGTTTGACAATAAAATGCTGATTCCAAGTGAGCCCAGGTCACATCTGCAAACACTGATCTGGTGAACAGCAATTTATGGACTTCAATGCACGAGATCTTCCTGAAGCGCTGTCCATTTGTATTGTATTGCCAATTGAATGTATGAAATGCAAATTTATGTTTCAATTT
This sequence comes from Myxine glutinosa, assembly GCF_964187855.1. Lineage (NCBI taxonomy): Eukaryota > Metazoa > Chordata > Myxini > Myxiniformes > Myxinidae > Myxine > Myxine glutinosa. The sequence goes on along the minus strand of NC_136269.1, from coordinate 105,816,636 downwards.
TGACATTCTTGCATTAGCCAATATTCTTAGCTCAGATGTTGTTATGACGCCATCAAATAATTTGTAAGATATTCCAGTAAAGCCTCCCAGGAATGATGCTGAGACTGAAAAGTGCGCAGAAGTAATTCCATCTACTCCGAAAGTATAGTAGGAATCAGTTTATCAAAATCCCTAATTTCAGCAAGAATCAAAGTCCAGAGTGGAATCAAATCTTCAATCATCATTTTCGTGAAAGCAGCTGTGGGTTATAAAAACGCTATTCGAGTCCAAGTCCCTGAGGTTTAAGCGCTTTGAACGGCATTGCATGCAAATAGAGAATATTATATCCACCAATAAACCGAAAAGTATGATCAACAACTGCGTCATCAGCAATGATTAACAAAATTAATGCGATGCATGTATGTGGCCAATCTAAAATATCAATGTGAAGATCTGAATTCAAGGTCTGTAGATGAGTTATTTTCTCTCTCTATATATATATATATGACATGACCTTTATAGATGTGCCCAGAGTATATAAAATTCATCTTTTGAACGATGATTTTGTACGTTAGGTCCTTTTCACCGAACATTTAAACATTATGCATATGTTCAATCAGTACAGGATATAAAACTTAAAAGAAGCACAACATCTGCATGATTTTTGCTAGATATTTGACAACCCAATTCAGATGTCAGTAAACGTGCTGGTTGATGAAACATCCTTACAAATTATTTATTTCAAGGCCCTGTTTGAAAAATATGTGAAATTCCTTGTGTCAATGCAGACATTTTGTGGAACTGGCTTTCCCATCAGCAATGCCTTCATCGTTGTGAACGAATTCTGCGAACGATTTTCCTACTATGGCATGAAAGGTGCGACAGAGGTCAAACTTTAAATTTTATATGAATTGTTTTAAATTGCATGTTATCGTAATTATCGAGAAACTATATTTTACCAACTTAAACATTGCAGAATAAAAAGCAAACGTTCTTTTTAACAATTTCAAAACCCCATCTCACAGCTCAACAAACTGACAGCTGATGCATAAGGTTCCTGTCCTGTCCCATTTTATGAATATGGATGATGTATTTTCCAATTTTAAATGATCTATATACACTACTCGACAAGACTTATGTTGTACAGTTTTTCCAAATGGTTCATTTCTGCATCCAGAGCATGGGTACAATCCCACTACACAATCATTCCCATTGCATCTTGCCATGCATTGCAAAACCTTTCCTGGTGGTATTAAAGTTCAGTGCAAATCCTCCTCTTGACATACAAAGCCCTCCATAACCTGGCCCCATCCTACCTGGCTGACCTCCTCTCCAGACACACTCCCACCCGCAACCTCCGCTCTGCTGGTACCAACCTCCTGACCCCCTCCATCCGGACCAAATTCAGATCCTGGGGGGACAGGGCCTTCTCCATCGCTGCTCCCACCCTCTGGAACTCACTACCTCACACCATCAGAGACTCCTCCTCACTCACCACATTCAAAACATCACTAAAGACCCACCTGTTCAACACTGCATTCAACATTCAACCCACAGCATTTAACCCCTGACTATCTCTTCTCCTTCTCCCTCCTTTTGCTTTAAATATTTCCCTATTGATTCTTGTCTTTTTGCAATTGTTGTTTTCATGTATTGTTATGCATTATGTTTGCCACTCTGTCAAAGCGCCTTTGGGCTTCTGGAAAAGCGCTATACAAAATAAATGAATTATTATTATTATTATTATCATATCCTATGTTTCTCACACACAGCATATCCTATGTTTCTCACACACAGCATATCCTATGTTTCTCACACACAGCATATCCTATGTTTCTCACACACAGCATATCCTATGTTTCTCACACACAGCATATCCTATGTTTCTCACACACAGCATATCCTATGTTTCTCACACACAGCATATCCTATGTTTCTCTTACATAGTCTGAAAGAAGTTAGAATACAAAATTTGGTATAGATTGGACAACGTTTAGAGGTGCCACAAAGCCATTGCAGATTGAGCTCACAACAGTATACAGTACACTATAGTGTATTTGTTATTTAATGTTAATACAAACGATGCATCAAATTAACCACTTTTGTTCAACTACAAAAGCTTTATAGCAATGCCTAAAATGTGTCTGTGACAACTAAACTTTTTCTCTCATAACTGACCACAGCAGGGGCCTAATCAGATCTTATTCGAGTTCTTACAACCCAGCAACAACAGTCTTTTTCTTTGCATCAGGGAAGTTCTTTCGGTGGTTGGCCACGACTTGAAGAAGGCATTGCCTTTGCTCTTCATCTTTCGTGAGGAAATGAATGTAGTCTTGAATGAGAGCAACACCTCTCTCAGCTGTGTCATTTAATACTCTCAACTGTGTTGCTTTCTTTTGTCCCTCACAGTAGCCATCATCAGAATGCCACAATGACGCTGCCAAGGACAAGAAATCGGTGGACAAATTCAGAGATTTGAAGAACTGCATTGTCCTTGCTGAAACAAAGACTGCCATGTCACTTTCTTCAATTTCCTCCATTGTCAAGCTGGCTTTGATGGTGCGACTGTCTTGTTCAGGCTTTTCCAGGTTATTGACCATCCGTTGCTTTGTTTCTTCATCAATACCATCATCGAAGAACGCAAAACCCACGACTTCTTCACTCAAGTACCAAAGGTGGTTGAGGAATTTTCTGCACGTCAGCTTGGAGACACTATTGTTGACGGAGGCATAAGCTTTCATCTTTGTCAAGAAGGCCAGGTCATTGGCTGGTGCTGAAACGGCTACCGGTGCCTCAAACCAGGCTCTGAAGTATGCCAAGACTGTGAACATCACGACTTCTGCAAGCCCGTTCTTTTCCCGTGCTGTCAGTTTGAACTGTGACCGAAACATCCAAATCTTAAGAGAATAAAGGACTTTGGCCATATACCTGGCTCTGTGGAAAGCTCCAGGCTTTCTGAAAACCAAACGACCCCGGTCTGGCATTCCACCAAGGAAGAGTACAATTAATTCCAAAAATTCTCGGTAATCGTCTCTTGGTTGTAGTGTACGGAGGTATTTCTTTGCAGACATCAGCAAAGAATCACGTTCTGGTGCAATATGAACCTCCATTGAAGGGTCACTTGCTGCAGTTGATGCACAGGTAGCCAGTGAAGGTTTGCTAACACAGGAATAATATGATTATGGCCAGTGCTCCCTGCGCAGATGTGCATGGCGTATATGGTGTTTACTATGTTTACTCACTGCATAGTGCATATGTGTCACCTTATTGTCCTTAATCCATAGTGTGCTGTGATTCACCCATCTGGGGAACCTTCTATTGTCCTTTATTCCCATCCTGTCTGTCGTTTTTCACGTCACTTGCTTGTTCCCTCAGGAACTGGAGCTGTTTTGGGGTTTCGAGAAGTTCTTCACATTGGTCTACCCGGGACCAATCCTCACCTTAATAGTGGCCACTTGTGGCACCTCTAAATATTAACCAATTTTGCTGAAATTTTGTATGTTAACTTCTGTAAGTCTATGTAAAATAATGGCAGGGTGGTCATAATGTTTTTATTAATTTCTTTTTTTCCCATTCATTTGGGGACCACCCTAATATACACAAATACAGACTTGGCATTTAATATGGAATATATATTTTTTCTTGACTTGGGTTTAATTTCTGAACTCGGTATATCAATCTGGTGAGTTTCTTTTACGCTTCGGTGATTTCTTTGTTAAAAGAACCATGTCATTGATTGTCTGTCGCAGCAAGAAGTCAATAACAGGATTACATCACAGATGGCGTGACAAAATGTACGGACAGGTACATTTGACGATTGGCTTCACAATCGGGTATATAAGGGTTGTTTCGTTCTGTATTAGTGGAAAACATCTGCTGCATATCTACAAAAGTTATTGCCGCTTCCCCTGGAGATGGTCCGTCAACTCGACAATGCTGTTTGTCATTTAGTGGTTGCTTTACTAAATTCCGGCATGAAACAGCGTGCTATTGCTTGGCAGTATGGCATCACTCAAGGTCAGGTGTCAAAGATCCTGAAACGAAACGCTCAGAGGGGTGTCCCTACTCCAATACCGAGGCCAGGACGTCCCCGCAGAACCACAACGAGGGATGATCGCCAGCTGCACCGGTTAGTCCGCAATGGCCGTACCAAGTCAGCTAATCGGCTTAGGGCTGAGTGGCAGCAAACTGACAAATGTGCCTGTATCCAGAAGGCTAGTCGACCAACGACTGGTTCAAGCAGGCTATCATGCCAGGCATCCCCTGAGAAAGCCACGCCTGACCAGACAACACAGCCAGCGCCGATTGCAGTGGGCCAGAGAGCACCGTCAATGGCAGCCAGGACACTGGAATCACGTGACCTTCAGTGACGAGTCTAGATTTCTGGTCTATCGTCAAGATGGCCGCGTCCGAGTGTGCAGACAAGTGCATGAAGCCTTCAACGAAGATTGTATAGTGCCAAGAGTCCAAGCTGGAGGTGGTGGGGTGACCGTTTGGGCTGCTTTTCATGCAGGGGGCAAAACTGACCTGGTTGTTCTGAATGGAAACCTGAACCAGTTCAAGCACAGGGCCATTCTGGAAGAAACATTGCTTCCATTTGTTCGTGCAGCCTTTCGAGGAAACTTTGTCTTCCAAGATGACAATGCACGGCCTCATCGTGCTCGCATGATCCAACACTTTCTTGCTGACCGTGGTGTAGAGCATATGGAGTGGCCTGCCATGTCCCCGGATATGAATCCGATAGAGAACTTGTGGGCCAAATTAACACGTCAAATCGACAACTTGGACCAGTAGCCTGCCTCTGTGCGTGAATTGCAGCAGGCTATTGTAACTGCATGGCAAGCGATTCCTGTCCAAACCTTGGCAAATCTCCTGAACAGCATGCCTCAACGTGTACGTGCTCTCCTGAATGCTCGTGGGGGTTACACGAAGTACTGAACTGTAATTTTACTGTCCGTAATCCCAGTCGTAATTTAACTTTTGTTTTTGTTAAAAAAAATTTTGGCTAATGTGCAAAATAAAGAGATACTTCTGGAAAATGCACAGAAGTTTAACACAGTACTGTCCGTGAATTGAGTTCGATATCAGTTTACATCACTTTCAAGGATCCATTTATTTGCTTCAAAATGTCAAATGTCGTTTTTGTTTCTTTTAAAGGTCACGTTAACAAAATCTAGAATAATTTCAACATAATTCCAATGAACTTTTGGTTCAAAGTCATCTTGAAAAGTAAGTTCACCCCCACAAAAAAATATTCCATATTAAATGACAAGTCTGTGTATATATATATATATAGTGATGGAGGTCGCCTCTGGATAACTCTGAGATGATTGCATGTCTTTAAAAGACCATGATCGCCAGTTGCACCATAACTTCCCACGGGATCCTACGCCGAGAGTCGTGTTACCAAATGCAAAAGCCAGAGTGCGAGCCGCTACCATGCCGGTGGTTACGTAACAGACCCTAGTCAGTCGGCCGAGCGGAACCAACATTGCATAACCGCATCTGATATCGAACCTAGATAACAAATCAATGCTGGCCAAATTCCTCAGCAGTCTCATGCCACCACCAGATCAGACAGAATAAGTCAAGACACAGTTTCTTGAGGAAATGGCTTTTAGTGACAGTAATCAAAATGCAAATATTTACAAGGAGAGAAAACAATGAAATGACATATATGTACAACAATTAAAAGCAGCACATATACTGTCCTAAATTATCCCCTACCTGCCTTCGGAACCATCGCAGTAACTTAACATGCCACATCACTCACTGCACGTATTCAATGTGTCTCTTGGGAAAATGCCCTGGTGATGCAGATGAGGCGGAGGGTCCAGCAACATGGCTAGCAGAGGTGGGCACGTGAAGGCGAAAGTGTACAAGGGTGGAGGTGAAAAAAATAAGGAAGAGAGGACAGAAACAGAAAATGCAGGAAAGAACAAATAATGAGGAACAAATGGTGTGGTGAGAAATGAACAGATAAAGCGCTTCAAAGCCTGAAAGAAAGAAATGCGAGCGAGCAAGCAAGCAAATCAAAAGGAATGAGAGAGTTGTTGGAGAAGGAAAACAAGGATGCATGGGGAGAAGGACGGAGGAGAGAAGGAAAGGTCCCTCGTACATATGCAAATAAATAGAAACGAACAGCACGCCAGAGTCGGGAAACCCTCCAAAGTTTTGAATCTCCAAGTCTCCGATGCTCTGTCTTTCTAAAACCTTCCCTGTAAGAGGCTCTCTGTTGTCCTTTTATAGAGCCACAAAGCCCCCTTCGTTCGAGTCACATCCCCCCACCCCTCATCCATGAGAGTGGCCGCCTTCGGTCTGGGTCTTGGCGCGATTTTTTTTCATAGGTGTTCACGAAACCTGTTTGAAGCGGTTTCGGGGTGCCTGTGAGGAGAATGGGCTCATTACAGCGTCGGGTTTTGGCGCAGTGTTTTGTAACAAGTGTTCATAAAGCAGCCTTCCACTGCATTTTCTATCAGCCACAGATCCCATTTACATTAGATTTTGGTGACAACTTTTAATGGTTTTAGGATTTAGTGTTGCATTCCTTCCTTGTTCAGTTTGCGATCATCTCTGAATAGTTGTCACTGACCTTCATACTTCATATATGGCTGCAATTTTTGCTCTATTGCTGATACTCAATTGCCCAGCCGTTACCTATTTAAAAAAAACAAAAAAGAAAAACACCTTTAGAGGCCATATTTCCCCGCAAAGCGGGGGTTGGCCTTTTTCGGGCACCGTGGTTGTTGTTGTTTGTTGTTGTTGGTCCCCTTTTCGAAGCAATGTTTTGCGGCCGGATGCCCTTCCTGCCGCCAACCCTGTTTGTCACCTTTTGCGACAAACAGGGAATTACCAGTGAACTGGTACTCAATTAGCCGACCTCGGAAGGATGACAGGCTGAGTCAACCCCCCTGGCGTTAATTCAGCGATCGACCGGGATTCGAACCCAGGATTCTAGGATTCTAAGCTGGCACCCTAGCCACTAAGCCAACACCAGGCTACCTATTTAAAACAAAACAGAAATAAAAAAACTCTATGCATGACATAAAATGGTATCAAATTTTCTAACAGACACAATTTTATTAAATCGTCTATGTAACTTAGTACCACAAGAACAGCCTTTTAAAAATAGGCAGTGACTTTTGAATGACCCTGTACAATGTACATATTTTCAAGTGTTTGTGTGTTTTTTTTGTTTGTCGGGTTGTTTGAACATTATTTTTTCACAGCTGAACCATAACAACCAGAGGCACCAAATTTTGGGTGTCGGAACATCAGAATCTGGGCAAGGTTTCAAGCTACACACACCCTCCCCCATACGCCACCCCCACAAGGAAATTCGCTGTTTGTATATATATATTAGGGTGGTTCTTAAAAATGAAAGTTATAAAAGTTATGCTCCTACCACCTACATTTTTTTGTATGTATGAAGAATTCCTTGTGGAGAAATTTTAAGTCATTTGGACTAAACTTAAGGGTTGCACACGGAGATTTTAATTTCACATATTTGGCTCGCATAAATGCTTGTAGTTGATTATTTATTCTCCACTGCTATACTTGTGATTTTGACCATTACAGTTGACCTATGACCTTGCTACACACTGCACATTTTAAAATTGTTTTTAAGTTAATTGAATACAGTACAGCTGTACTCTGGTGTCATACAGAGTACAATCGTCTCCTGACCAGGGATGAACAGCAAACCCAGTATCTGCTTCAAGTTGTGACAGAACATCACAAGAGGTTTCCCGATTGCAGGAAATAGATGCTTATCTGGCACAAACATTGAGTACCCCTAAAACTTGATCTATTCAAAAAACAATTCACAGGCAGAAGTTTTACCTCAATACCAAAACAATTCAAGGTTAGGAGTGAAACAATTCAAACATTTTTATTTTGCCTTATGTAGTTAAGCCTTTGAGTACAAATGACGTCCAGTGCCGCAACCCACGAAAAAGTTTTGTGTATGGATGACGTTACTACACGTCATCGACTATACCTATAAATAGATCGTCAGTACGTGGTTGCATTCCCGTACCAAAATGCCAAATTAATCCCGTTTTATCAAATTTATCGAGGTTTTAGAATTTTTTAAAAATTTGTTTAGGTTACTGGGGATCCTGGGATTATCCCAAAAAAATCCCATACTCAAAGGGTTAAGAACCACCCTAATATACATAATTATATATATATATATATATATATATATTGTTACAGACGCGGTTTTGGATGTTAGTTTACCGAGCGGTTTGGTATGGCCGCATCTGCACAGTTTACCCGATTATACTCGAACGTTGGCCGAGTCGCGCTACGCTAAATCAATTGAGGAAAAGGACACAACGGCTGGGTTAAAATGACACGACACCAAGGGTACAGTTCTCAAGACCTCCGGAGGAGGTTATAATATATCGGAACGTTAGATTACACCGACCAGAGGTACAGCATAGTAAGGTGGGCACTTAAACACGGTCTTATATTAGCCCCGACAGACCACAGATAAACAGGACAAAACTGACTCACACAGGGATTGATGGCAAGGAGGGGCAGGTAGTTGATAGCTCAAGGTGCACCTTGGCTCAGGGGCAGGATCCACACGGTCCGGTCCAGAGATGCGGGAGGTCTCTCTCAGCGTCAGCGTTGGAAGGTGACGTTCTTTCTCCAAGCTGGGGGCGCATCTGACGTCACGTCCGGTAAGTGGCTGCGTATATCCGGCGGGGAGTGACACGCCCTCGGCTCGTTAGCTCCGCCCCAGATGGAATCGGCCCGTTGCTTCTTATTGGGTGCGGGGGTTACCAGGCTCCGCCCTTGACGAGGAGCTGACAGCCAGCCCCTTCGTGGTAACCCCGTGGGCGCACATGGCAATGGCGGCTAACCAAGCCGGTGTGAGGACGCACACTCCCCGCACCGCGGCCGCGCCGCCCCCGCTGTGGTTGTAGTTGTTGTTGTTGTTGTTATTGTTTCATGGGGAAGATGGGAGGAGGTATGGGGAGGTCCTAAACTCACTACTGGTGCCATACAATCACATTCTGGTGCAACGAAGAGTCAGAATTAATGGAAACGAGTCCTTAACTGACATAGACTAAGAATAACTAGCAAGATGTCCGAAAGTTGTCTACGTGAGATGCGGTGGACCTGGGCACGACATTTAATGGGGGAAGAAGGGGAAGGTCGGTTCTACAGAGTGTTGTTTACAGACAATGGGACTAGGGAATGGGGGATTGGGGATAGTTGGGGAGTATTGGGGAAATAGGGGAATATTTACAAGCGGATATGGAGGCCAAATCCCATATCCGCAACAATATATATATATGTATATATGTATATGTATATGTATATATATATATATATATATATATATATATATATATATATATATATATATATATATATATATATATATATATAGATATATATATATATATATATATATATATATATATATATATATATATAGATATATATATATTATATATATACTAGCCGAATGCACCGGCGTTGCCCGGGTTCTTTTTGAATGAATTTACTACTATAATTCAGCTTTTACTCGCGGCCATAGAAGATTGACGACAATAATTCAGCTCAGCTTTTAATTGCGAAATGGGCCCAGCCGGGCCGAGGCGACCTCGACCGGCCTCACCACCTAGCCTATAACCTTCCCGGGGCCCGTCCCGACCTTTTTGGTTCTTTTTGAATGCTTTCATACTTTGATATGAATCCGATAGAGAACTTGTGGGCAGAATTAACGCGTCAAATCGACCACTTGGGCCAGCAGCCGACCTCTGTGCGTGAATTGCAGCAGGCTATTGTCACTGCATGGCAAGCGATTCCTGTCCAAACCTTGGCAAATCTCGTGAATAGCATGCCTCAACGTGTACGTGCTCTCCTGAATGCTCGTGGGGGTTACACGAAGTACTGAACTGTAATTTTACTGTCCGTAATCCCAGTCGTAATTTAACTTTTGTTTTTGTTAAAAAAATTTTTGGCTAATGTGCAAAATAAAGAGATACTTCTGGAAAACGCACAGAAGTTTAACACAGTACTGTCCATGAATTGAGTTCGATATCAGTTTACATCACTTTCAAATATCAATTTATTTGTTTCGAAATGTCAAATGTGTTTTTTGTTTCTTTTAAAGGTCACATTAACAAAATCTAGAATAATTTCAACATAATTCCAATGAACTTTTGGTTCTAAGACATCTTGAAAAGTAAGTTCACCCCCACAAAAAAAAAATTCCATATTAAATTCCAAGTCTGTATATATACTAGCCGAAAGCACCCGGCATTGCCCGGGTTCTTTTTGAATGAATTTACTACTATAATTCAGCTTTTACTCGCGGCCGTAGAAGATTGACTACTATAATTCAGCTCACCTTTTAATTGCGAAATGGGCCCAGCCCGGTCAAGGCCTCACCACCTAGCCTATAACCTTCCCGGGGCCCGTCCCGACATTTTTGGTTCTTTTTGAATGAATTTACTACCATAATTCAGCTTTTACTCACGGCCATAGAAGATTGACTACGATAATTCAGCTCACCTTTTAATTGCGAAATGGGCCCAGCCCGGTCAAGGCCTCACCACCTCGCCTAAAACCTTCCCGGGGCCCGTCCCGACATTTGTTGTATTACAGGTTTCCTCCTATCTTTCACCGTTCAGGAGATTAGCGCGCGCAGACAGACAAACAAACAAACAAACATACAAACAAACAAAAACTTTCTTTTGTATATATATATATATATATATATATATATATATATATATATATATATATATATATATATATATATATATATATATATATATATATATATATTTACTTATATATATATATATATATATATATATATATATATACTATACATATATTATACATATATATTATATAAAAGAGCTGTTGGTCTGTCTGTATGTGTGTGTCGCCATTTTTCTCAGAGATGGCTGAACGTCCTCATTCGGGGGCGTGGGGGACTGGGAGAGGAGCATAATTCTCTATGTAAATAATGTAGCGCCACCTGGTGATGGTGGCAGAGGGTATTACAATTTCCTTTTTTACCTGGGAAACAATGAGGTTAATGTAAGGTATCTCGGTCAAACTACGATCAATTGTCGTACACGTTTATTCACTCTGCCGATACAGGCCCGATTCACCTCAGTGCCATCCGAGCTGGGGCGTAGGGATACCATGCGGTCACGGTGTAGGGATACAACAGTGAATATTTGCACTTCATACATGACATCCTCCCCTTTAAGTCCAAAATTACCAAGAGCAATACGTGCTAGATTTCAAGAATTGACATTTCAAAAGCAACATTTCCAAAACATGTGAAAATATGTGTGCAAACGATTATGAGAATAATGAAAATACGTGAAAATAGAACATGTGTCACCGTGAAAATAGAACATGTGTCACCGTGAAAAAAAACATCTTCAAAGATTCAACCGGTCGGGTGCTTTTTCTCTCACGCATTGAGCGTCGCGGTGTACCAGTGGATACAGAGTCCGAGGTGATTCCTTTGGGTCGCGGTGTACCAGTGGATACAGAGGTGATTCTGTACCATTCCCTACAGTGAATTCCCTACAGTGATACAGAGGTGATTCTGTACCATTCCCTACAGTGAATTCCCTACGCGGTGTACCATTCCCTACAGTGATTCCTTTGGTCTCCACGAAGGGTGTAGCGTTCACAGAGGTTTTCGGGGCATCCGAGCCGGCTGGAGCGGCCACGATGATCTCCGGCAGTGGCGGGTCGAACTGTTGTCCTGACTGTGACGATGCTGCAGGCTCCATCGACTCACAGTGACGGTAGGTTATGTGGTCCTGATGTCGACGAATTTCACGGCCGTCCTGCAGGCGAATCACGCAGGACAGTGGACCTGGCTTCTCGATGATGTGCCCCGGTAGCCACGTCGCACCTGCACCAAAATTTCGGGCAAACACTGAATCTCCAATGTTGATACATCGACTGTTGGACGTCTTATCGTGCACCAACTTTTGAATAAGCTGGCTCTGATAAACATTTGATGATATGTCTGGTTTGAGATTGTCAAGTGTCGATCTCAGGTGTCGTTTCATCAATAACTCAGACGGAGCTGCACCGGTTGTTGATTGTGGCGTAATGTGGTATTTGAACAGGAGACGAGAAAGCTTTGTTTCCAGGGTTCCCTACTGAAGTTTCTGCAATCCGGATTTGATGATTCCCACGGATCGTTCGGCCAAGCCATTTGAAGCCTGGTGATGTGGGCTGACAAACTTATGTTTGATGCCGTTCCGAAGTGTGAACTCGGCAAACTCGGACCTGGAAAAACACGAACCGTTATCACTCACGATCATCCTGGGCAGACCATGAGTGGCGAAACAGCGTCTGAGTCTTTCGATGACAATGGCTGACGTAGTACCACGCGTCACATAGGCATCAATCCATTTTGTGTGCGCGTCCGTAATTATTAGAATCATGCTGCCGTTAATCGGCCCGGCATAATCGAGATGTAGGCGATGCCACGGTTCGCTGGGCCATTCCCAGGGATGCAGTGGCGCTTTTGCAGGTGTATTCCGGGTGCTCTGGCAGGGGTAACAATGTCGAACATGATGTTCGATATCAGCATCAAGATTCGGCCACCACACATAGTTTCTGGCGAGTGACTTCATCTTCACAATCCCGGGGTGACAGTCATGGATTTCATCCATGACCCTGGAATGCAGATTTTTTGGGATCACGACACGACATCCCCAGAGTAGGCAACCATTTTCCACGCTGAGTTCGTTTTTACGTGCTTTAAAAGCCGCAAAATCTGTGTCACCCTCAGGTAGCAAATGCCATCCAAGCTGTACAGCCTGGACAGTTCTGGACAGAACGGGGTCTCGTCGAGTATGAGTGCGGATCTGGCCGGAATCGACAGCACAATCTCCCAGATGATCCATCAGTGCGATAATGGATCCTGGTGTAGGCGAATCATCAACGGATTCTGGAAGGGGTAACCGACTCATGGCATCTGCATTTGTGATAGACGAACCGGGCTTATAACATATGGTGTAGTCATAAGCAGTGAGAAACAGGGACCAGCGGATGATCCTGGGCGGTAGTGTGTCAGATGTCGCCTTAGTTGAACCAAACAGACTGATCAGCGGCTTGTGATCAGTGCGAATCGTGAAATGATGTCCAAGAAGGTACTGGTGAAATTTGCTGACGCAGAAAACGATTCCCAATCCTTCCTTGTCAAGTTGGGAATAGTTCTTCTCTGCCGGGGACAACGTTCTGGATGCAAATGCAACCGGTCTTTCCATACCATCTGGCATCACGTGTGATAATACACTCCCCACTCCATACCGACAGGCATCGCATGTCAGCACAAGATCCTTCTCTGGATCAAAATGAACGAGAACATTGGACGATTTGAGCAGATCCTTAGAGGTCTGGAATGCTGATTGTTCAGTATACCCCCAGCTTCAGGAGACTCCTTTCCTCAAAAGCCGATAAAGGGGGCCCAAAACGTCGGTCACATTCGGAATGTAACGACCATAGAACTGAAGCAAACCGAGGTATGACTTCAATTCGGTCACGTCTCGTGGAGCAGGAGCATCCTTGATAGCTCGGACTTTCTCATCTGTCGGGTGTAGACCCTCGGCATCAATCGTATGACCCAGGTACATGACTGATGGCACCATAAACTTGCACTTGTCTCGACGCAAACGTAGGCCGGAGTCCGAAATCTTCTTCAGAACTCTATCCAGGTTTTGTAGATGTTCCGCGTCCGTACGACCAGTAACCAGAATATCATCCTGGTAACAAACGACGTTGCGTTCGGCGGCAAACAAACTGTCCATGACACACTGATAAATTCCAGGTGCAGATTTCACTCCAAAACTGAGTCGGTGGTACCTGTACAACCCACGATGCGTGTTGATGGTAAGATACTGTTTCGAATTCTCGTCCAAGCGGAGCTGTAGATAGGCGGATTTGAGATCGAGTTTCATAAAAGTCTTGCCTCCCGTGAGACGAGCATAGAGGTCTTCGATCCTCGGGATTGGATATTTATCCAATGAAGAACACTTGTTCACGGTCATTTTATAATCTCCACATATGCGGATGGACTGGTCCGATTTTATGACCGGAACGATGGGCGCTGCCCATTCGGCATACTGGATTTGCTCGATGATCCCCAGATTTTCAAGATGATCCAGTTCCTTGTCAATCCGCTCCCGCAGGGCGAAAGGGACTGGGCGAGCTCTTCAAAATATAGGATTGGCATCCCGGTCAACCCTGAGTTTAGCCGTATGTCCTTTCAAGGTTCCAAGCTCATCCTTGAAGACATCCGGGTACGTATCCAGCACATTTTTGAGTGTGTATGCTGCGGTAGGAGAAACGTTGGCTGCCCGGAGTTGATGAATGCTTTTCCACTTCAGTCGAATTATGCTCAACCAGGTCCTGCCGAGTAAGGAAGGGCCCTTTCCAGGAATGACGATCAGGGGTAGGTGAAACTCACGGTTATCGTAGCCCACCGTGACGTCACATGTACCGCAGGGAACAATCTTCTCACCTGTATAGGTGGAGAGTCCATAGGTAGTCGGTTTCAGATGGGGTCGGTCAGCATCACTCCACAGGTTTGTGAAAACAGCATGGCTGATGAGCGAGACGGCCGCACCAGTGTCGACCTCAATTTGCAATGGTCGATTGTTGACGACAACATTGGCAAGAAGAGGGTCCCGCCTATGGTGAGAATCAATATGAAGCAGGTCATACAATTCTGAGTTGTCGGAAACAGAGCTCACCTGGTCAAGCTCAGGTTCCTCCGAACCGATAAACTGATGAATCTTGTCAGCAGCTTTTCCTTTTCCGGATTTGCGAGTGATGCGAGCTGGAGCAATATGGCCAGTTTTCGAACAGAAATGGCAGGTGGCATCTTTGAACCGACACGTCTCCGGAGGGTGCTTTCCGTTGCACCGAAAACAGTTGTTGTGGGTTTGAGCCCGCACTGGCTTCTGACGAGGAGCCTTGTTCCAACGTTTTGGCTGAACATGTTCCAACCGATTCACAGCAGGGCTGGTACCAGACGAGCGAGTGGCACCGATGCTTGTAGCGTTGCATTCAGCACTTTCCATGGAAATGGCGGTGTCTCTGGCATTTTGGAATGTCAGTCTTCTCTCAGCAAGCCGGCGTCTCCGAGTGCGGTCATCGGACATGCCAACCACCAGCAAATCACAGAGCATGTCATCAATCGCATCCCCAAACTCACACAGATGTGACATTTTTTTGAGGTGTGCAATGAAGTCTGCGATCGACTGACCTTGCTGCTGTCTACACATGTAAAAATTAAACCGACACAGGATGACTGAAGGAGATGGATTACAATGTTCCTTCAATGCGGCCTTGAGCTCTGCATACGTGAGCTCCTCGATTGTCCGAGGCCGAATCAGGTTTTTAACGAGTGTGAACGTCTCACCTCCGCAAACGGACAGGAAGACGGCCTTCATCCGGGCTTCGGTCGCGATGCCGTTCGCCTCGAAGTAGAAAGACAACCGCTCAGAATACGTGTCAAAATCCCCCTCATGAGGGTCGAATTCATCGATATGGCCGAAAGAAGTCATGGTCTAGATGTTTATCCTCGTCGCCATGTAAGGTATCTCGACAAACTACGATCGATTGTAGTACTCGTTTATTCACTCTGCCGATACAGGCCCGATTCACCTCAGTGCCATCCGAGCTGGGGCGTAGGGATACCATGCGGTCACGGTGTAGGGATACAACGGTGAATATTTGCACTTCATACATGACAGTTAAAGCACTCTTTGCACGGGTAAATTTTTCCTCCTTCCCTTCCCCCTAGCACTCTTCTTTCCACCCACTCCCTTCCACTCACCCCACTTATATCCTCAACCCTGCATTTGTAATATGTGTGATATTACATTTTTATAAACAATTGAAGTTGAAGCTATAACAACATGCATTTTAAGGCCATTTCCCCTGCTTGAGCGGGGGTTAGCCTTGCGGTCCCCATGACAATCTTCTCCATTTTGCCCTATTTTCTACATCTCCCCTTGTTAACCCCCTTTGCCCGCATTTCTTCTTCCACCATCTTTAGCCAAGTCTTTCTCGGTCTTCCCCATCCTCTACTTCCTTCTACATTCATTTCCATCACTCTTCTCATCCAGTCACTTTCATCCTTCCTCAACACATGACCAAACCATCTCAACCTGTTCCTCTTCACAGCATCAATCACAGGCTCTATTCCCATCATCTTTCGCAATTCATCATTTGTCTTCCTCTCTCTCAACGATACTCCACACATCCATCGAACCATTCGCATTTCCACCCTTTCCAGCCTTCGTTGCTGCTCTACGTTCATTACCCATGTCTCGCTCCCATAAATCATAACACTTCTCACACATGCAGCATACACCTTTCCCTTCAGCTTCAACGACACTCCCCTCCTCATCAGCACGCCACTCAGTTCCCAAAACTTCTTCCATGCACATCTCACTCTAGCAACCGTTGCCGAGTCTGATCCACCTTCTCCATTCAGCATGTCTCCGTGGTAGCAAAATGTTTTCACACCTTCCAGCTTCACGCCGTCTCCAAGATCCAACTCAACATTTCCTCCATCTGCAGCTGTTGAAAATAATAAGTAAAATGGTTGAAATATAAGTTGTTGTTGATGTTGAAATGTAAATGTTGTTGTAAATGTTGAAAATATAAGTTGGGAAAATTTTTTTTTTTCAAAAAATGTCAAAATAAAAATATGTATTCAAAAAATTTGGGGGAAAAAAACCCCTTTAGAACATACACATGAGAGAAGTAGGTGCACATTAGAAGTTTGGTGGAATTCCACAAAAGTTTGAAGGAGTAGGTCAGTGACAACACAGATACTGCACAGATACTGTATATAATATAGCCTACACTCTTGTGAGTTTACATTTTTGAGCATGCTTTGAGAATAATGTTCAGATACACATCTACAGCCAGCAGCACATCTGACTAATTCTTCTCATCTACAGCATCTTCCTTCACTCTCATCTGTCATTGCCCTTACAAATTCCCCATCCCACCCTTTCCTTCATAATTTTTGCTCTCTTTCATTGTTCTTGAACCCACCTCCCCTCTCCCCCGTAGCTGTGCTTGTCATCTACTTTAAAAACTTCCTACAGTGGGATGAAAATCTCTCAACAGCAATATACCACGCTTTTGTGAGCCTGTGCTACTTCACTCCAATTCTGGGAGCAATCATCGCTGATTCATGGCTGGGGAAGTTCAGGTAAGTCATCCCATGACCAGAAAAGTTATATTTTATACTGTAACTAGCAAAAGTAACAATGGGTCACTTCCTGACAGGAATATGAATGAGGAGGGGAGGAGAGGAGGGAGGGAAAGGGGAGGAGGAGAGGAAGGGGTGGAGGAGAGGAGAGGAAGGATGGGGGGGTAAGGAGGGGGATCGGAGGGGGGAAGGAAGGGGGAGGGAGGAAAGGGGAAGGTGTGAGGAGAAGGGGAGGGAAAGGGGTCGGGGAAGGGAAAGGGAGAGGGGACAAAGGGTGGGAGAGGAAGGGAGGAGGGGAGAGGAGTGGTAGGAGGGGAGGGAATTGGGAGAGGAGGGGAGGGAGAGGGGAATGGAGGGAGGGAAATGGTGAGGAGAAGGGAAGGGAGGGGGAAGAAATAGGGGGGAGTGGAGTGGGAGGAGAGAGAGGAGGGATGGTGAAGGCGGAAAGGGGGAGAGAGGAGGAAGGGGGGTGAGGAGGGGTGGGGGAGTGAGGAGGGGTGGGGGCGTGAGGAGGGGGAGGAGGGGGAGGAGCAGGGAGGAGAGAGGAGGGAAGGAGGGTGGAGCGAGGAAGCAGGGGGGGGGAGTCATTTGGGGGGTTCACCAAGTGAAGCAGGGGGATTCACCAAATGTTGGTTAATCATATTCAAAAATATAAGCAATCTGGGTCCATCATCTAGAGGGAATTTTAAAAACAGATCCAGGTGCAGTGGAGCAGTGGCTTATCAAGGAAAAATGACGTTCAGGGAGAGATGTCAAATTGCCACCCCTCATAACTTCCCATAAGTCTTTGGTGTGTGTGTGTGTGTGTGTGTGTGTGTGTGTGTGTGTGTGTGTGTGTGTGTGTGTGTGTGTGCGTGTCAGGGCTGCAACCTTTTTACCATTTGGATTTTCACCAAAGGTTTATTAAGAGAATATGGAGAAGGCAAATTAATAATTTTGTCAAAAGGTCAAAGGTCAGCGTCACATCAAATCATCAATTTTCATGCGATTGACTTGAAATTTTAAGAATTGGCAAATTGGGTCAATTAATTTGTGGACAGCGCAGATGAAGAACACAAAAACGGCAACACAAAGATTTACCTTGAAATGGTCTTCTATAAATGTGAAAATCAAGCAGCAAATCAGCAAAATGTGGAAACCACTGAGAGCAGACAAAAGGTCAACTTTACATTTGCAATGAAATATACACAAAGAATTAAGTTAAGCACCCCCCCCCGTTTTTTTACAACCTCGCACATTACAAGTTTGTTGTCGTCAAAACAGTGTAATATACCCATGCTATTGCTATATTTTCTGGAGAAGTGATATTATGGTCATGAAGGAGCTGTGGCTCCCACGTCGATCGAAAGAATGGACGCGACAAAAAGCTTGAATTCATCTGAGCTGCTTTATTCGAATCAAACACTCAGGCACTCTGGGAAAAACGTTTTACGGTCAGCAATATATATCTATTCCGCCAGGGGGTTTGCCCAGGCCTGGCGCCAGGGGGCGTGGCCCCGCGTCCCGGCTGCGGCCTGGCAAGTTGAGGGCGAGCCTGCCCGGGCGTCCCGACCGAGGCCTGGCAAGTCGAGCGCGGGCCTGCCCGGGCGTCCTGGACGAGCCCGGCCTGGTGATCGCTCCGCGTCCTTGATAGGTGCAAGGCGATTGTGTAACCCCAGCGGCAGCCGCTACACACGTCCCCCCAGAATCGACTTGCACCGGCAGGGTCAACTTGAGGGGGGTCCTGATGACCCGGCCGAAGCGACCCCTGGCGGGTCGTGGGAGGGGGTCCGGTGAGGTGGTGGGCGGTCGAGTGGGGGGCACCGTGGACGGGGGGCGGCCTCGCCGCGGCGGGAGGGCCACCCGTGGTGGGTGGTCGACGTCCACGTGCGCCGGCTTGAGGCGGTCCACTGCAATCCGGTCCGACCTGCCGCCGATGTCGATGACGAACGACTTGTCGTCCCGTCGCAGCACCCGGAAGGGCCCGTCGTACGGCGGCTGGAGTGGCCGCCGATGTGCGTCGTGACGCACAAAAACATACTCCGCGGTGCGGAGTGCTGGGGGGACGTAGGACTGGGGGTCACCGTGGTGGGATGTCGGCACGGGGGCAAACCGTCGGGCGGCCTCCTGGAGGTCCGAGCGCTGGCGAGCTGCGGACCAGGGGCTGGTAGCGTCGGGCACGAATTCGCCCGGGACGCGTAGCACCTGGCCATAGACCAGCTCGGCGGTGGATGCCTGGAGGTCCTCCTTGGGGGCCGTGCGAAGGCCCAAAAGGACCCACGGCAGCCGGTCGGCCCAACCGCCGTCTTGAAGGCCGGCCATGAGCGCGGCCTTCATGGAGCGGTGGAATCGCTCGCACAACCCGTTTGCTTGGGGGTGGTAGGCCGTAGTACGGTGGAGCTTGACCCCCAGGTTGCGGGCGACCGCGCCCCACAGCTCGGAGGTGAACTGTGGTCCGCGGTCTGACGAGATGTCCGCCGGTGCGCCGAAGCGGGCGACCCAGGTGGCGATGAAGGCCTGCGCCACGTCGGCGGTGGTGGTGGAGACAAGGGGAACGGCCTCCGGCCACCTGGTGGTCCTGTCCACCATGGTGAGCAGGTGTGTGAACCCTCGTGATGGGGGAAGGGGGCCCACCAGATCCACGTTGACGTGGTCGAAACGTCGTTCGGGCACGGTGAAAGGTGCCAGCGGGGCCTGGGTGTGTCGGTGGACCTTGGCCCGTTGGCAGGCGGTGCAGGCGCTGGTCCAATCGCGGACGTCCCGACGAAGGCCGTGCCAGACGAAACGCGCCGACACCAGCTTCTGGGAAGCATTCCGGCCCGGGTGGGAAAGGCCGTGGAGGGAGGCGAAGATGCGGCGTTGCCAGGTGACGGGCACGATGGGGCGAGGCCGGCCTTGGGAGACGTCGCAGAGCAGGACAGTGTCCGCGCAGGGGATGTCGGCCAGGCGGAGGCCCGTGTCCGCCGCCCGGAGGGCTTGCACCGTGGTGTCGGTGGTTTGGTCCGCCGCCATAAGCGCAAAATCCACGCCCAGGTGGACCGCGTTCGCGCTGGCCCGGGAAAGACAGTCGGCCACGGCGTTGTTTTTGCCGGCGACGTGCCGGATGTCCGTGGTAAACTCCGACACGGCGGAGAGGTGGCGCTGTTGGCGGGCCGACCATGGCTCCGTGACCTTGGCCATGGCGTAAACCAACGGCTTGTGGTCGACGAACGCCGTGAAAGGTCGGCCCTCCAGGAGGTGGCGGAAATGGCGGACGGCCAGGTGTAGACCGAGGAGCTCCCGGTCAAACGTGCTGTATTTGAGCTCGTTCGGCCGGAGCTGCCGGCTGAAAAAAGCGAGTGGCTGCCAAACCCCGCTCACCCATTGCTCATGTACGGCGCCCACCGCGTAGTCGGAGGCATCCGTGGTGAGGGCGATGGGAGCGTTGAGCACCGGGTGAGCGAGCAGTGTTGCGTCGGCGAGGGCCCGCTTTGAGCTTTGGAAGGCCGCATCCATTGCTGCGGACCAGGCGATGTCGTGCTTGGCCGGCTTGCCCCGGAGGGCTTCGTAGAGGGGCCGCATGAGTTGAGCAGCGCGGGGCACGAAGCGGTGATAAAAATTCACCATTCCCAGGAATTCCTGCAGGGCCTTTATGGTGCGGGGACGCGGGAAAGTGGTGATGGCCTCGACCTTGGTTGGCAGCGGCACAGCCCCGTTCTTGGTGATGTGGTGGCCCAAAAAATCAACGGCCGTCGTGCCGAAGTGGCATTTGGCCGGGTTGACGATGAGGCCGTGCTCGCTGAGGCGCCCGAACAGTGTTCGGAGGTGGAGGAGGTGCTCGGCCCGGGACGTGCTGGCGACGAGGATGTCGTCCAGGTAAACGAAAAGGAACGGCAGGTCACGCAGCACGCCGTCCATCAAGCGCTGGAACGCCTGAGCCGCGTTCTTGAGACCAAACGGCATCCGCAAGAACTCGAATAAGCCGAACGGCGTGATGACTGCCGTTTTAGGGACGTCGGCCGCCCTGACAGGTACCTGGTGATATCCCCGTATGAGATCAATTTTCGAAAAAATGACCCGTCCCGCCAGACGGGCGGAGAAGTCTTGGATATGCGGGATCGGGTACCTGTCGGGTGTTGTAGCGTCATTAAGACGGCGGTAGTCGCCACACGGGCGCCATCCACCCCCCGGCTTTGGCACGATGTGCAGTGGCGAGGCCCACGCGCTATCGGAGCGCCGCACGATGCCGAGGTGCTCCAACGCGTCGAATTCGGCCTTCGCAACGGCAAGCTTGGCTGGGTCGAGGCGGCGGGCCCTGGCGTAGACCGGCGGGCCCGTGGTAGGTATGTGGTGCTCGATCCCATGCCGTACTGCGACGGCCGAAAACGTCGGCCGCGTGAGGGCCGGGAACTCCGCGAGCAGGCGAGCAAACTCGTTCGCCGCCGGGACGGTGCATGCCAGCTCGGTCGGCGCGGAGCTGCTTAATGTGCATACCAGGGAGCTGAAGGTTTCAGCGTTGATTAAACGACGCCGTTGGACGTCCACCAGCAGTCCGTGTGCGCAGAGGAAGTCGGCGCCTAGCAGAGCCATGGGCACGTTGGCGGTTACAAACGTCCAAGCAAAGCGTTGGCCGCCGAAGCAGAGGGTGACGTTGCGCGGGCCGAAGGTGCGGATAGTCGATCCGTTGGCCGCAACCAAGGAGGGGCCGCAAACCGCGGATTGCCTGTCCTGGTCAGAGGCGGGCATGACGCTCAGTTGGGCGCCGGTGTCGCACAGGAAGCGCCGTCCGGACGCTTTGTCCGTGATGAACAGTAAGTTGCCCGTGTGACTGTGGCCGGCGCTCATGGCAGGTAATGAACGCCGGCCTGGCCGTTTCCCGACCCGCCGAAGGTGCACGGGGGTCGGCATGTCCGGGCCTTCTGTCCGAACCTGGCATGAAAGGAACACCACGCTTGGTCGGGTGGAGGCTTCGGACGTCGTGCTGGACGTGGTCGGCTCGGTATAGCGGCCGCCAATTGCGTCGGCAGTTCGGCCGTCGAACGCGCCGGGTGCTCGGGCGCCATGGATGGTGCATCAGGCGGCGGCGGGTCCCATGTCGCCGCTGCGATGCGCTGTCCCGCGGCGGAGATTTTGTCGGCTTCTCTGGCAAGGGCCCGGGGATCTGTGATCGTCGTGCTTGCCAGGGCGAGGCGTACCGGGTTAGGCAGCTGACGGAGGAACAGCTCCCGGAACAGGAATGCCGGAGAGTGCTCGCCGAGCAGCGAAAGCATGTAGTCCATTCGCTCGGAAGGGCGCGTGTCGCCGAGCTCAGGCAAATCGAGCAGGCGCCGTGCGCGTTCCGCCGCTGGGAGGGCGAAAGCATCGAGGAGAAGCTTCTTAATCGCGCCGTATTTGTCAGCAGCCGGCGGGTGCTCGAGGAGGCTCAAGGCGCGGGCCGCGGTGGCGGAACCAAGCGCCGCCACAACATGGTGGAAGCGGGTGTCGTCCGCGGTGATGCCTCGCAGGGCGAACTGAGAGTCCGCCTGAGCGAACCAAACAGCCGCGTGAGCCTCCCAGAAGGTAGGCAGTTTAAGCGTCACTGCCGTGTCCATGTCGGTAGGTCACCAATGAAGGAGCTGTGGCTCCCACGTCGATCGAAAGAATGGACGCGACAAAAAGCTTGAATTCATCTGAGCTGCTTTATTCGAATCAAACACTCAGGCACTCTGGGAAAAACGTTTTACGGTCAGCAATATATATCTATTCCGCCAGGGGGTTTGCCCAGGCCTGGCGCCAGGGGGCGTGGCCCCGCGTCCCGGCTGCGGCCTGGCAAGTTGAGGGCGAGCCTGCCCGGGCGTCCCGACCGAGGCCTGGCAAGTCGAGCGCGGGCCTGCCCGGGCGTCCTGGACGAGCCCGGCCTGGTGATCGCTCCGCGTCCTTGATAGGTGCAAGGCGATTGTGTAACCCCAGCGGCAGCCGCTACAGTCACATAAAAACATAACAATCATGCCGTTTTCAATATTTTATTCTGCATAATTTAAGGTGAAATTTTTTGGGAATTTTAGGCATATTTTCACCTCAATTTAAGTATGGAGCTATAGGTCCATCACGGACAGTGTGGATGACGTTTATGTTTTCTAACGTACAGTCATTGTTCTGAGAAGACCTCTAGCGATCTTTGCGTCAATAACGTCAATAACGTCAATAACGTGTAATGTCAATAACGTGTAAGTGACGTCAATAACGTCAATAACGTCAATAACTAATGTCATACCAATCATTATTTGATCTCACATACCTTAGAATATATGCCAATGTATACATATACACAAAGAATATATATTAGGGGGTGCTTACCTTAATTCGTTGTGTAGGGGTGCTTAACTTAATTCTTTGTGTATAGTTCGACATGGCGGACGTTTGATTTGCGTTCCAAACACGACCTTTGATTTGTTTTGTTTTTTAATAAGTATATTTTTGTAAGTACATTAATATAACTATCTATTAATACAATGAAAGTATATTGCACAAAAATGTGAGCTCTGCCTACTGTAACGCCATGGGTTGCAAAAGCAGCCTGAATAAAAACAAAAAGGGAACTCTGTCTACTGTAACGCCATGGCTTGAAAAATCAGCCTGAATAGTGTTCACCAAGTGGTGGTTAATCATATTCAAAAAATATATGCAATCTGGGTCCATTATCAAGAGGAAATTTTAAAAACAGATCGCAGGTACAGTGGAGTGACACCCTATCCCATGGAAGTATGAATTAAGTTTAAAATTATTATGAAGTTAAATAAATAAAAATAACCCCAGAGACAGAATCACGGCCTAGCTTAAATAAACGAATACATACACTTAGTTATAAAATCGCTAGATGTGGTAAATTTTGTCAGATTTCTCTCCAGATTTGGACATTTATTTAGTCTACAGAATCCTCACATCCGAAACAAGATGTTGATGGTATGCCTCAATTATGTAATGATAATCGACCTTGCTTCCAAAGCAAGGCACGTATGAGTAGGCCGAAACAAATTGGTGGCTTCAGAACCCAGCGAGGTGCAGTGGGCTGACCAAGATGGCAGGCCGCCATATTGTTAAGCCTTTTTGGGTTTTTTTTTCTTATGACAACCTCACTATTCATCTTCAAAAATGGTGTTATAACACACCCAAACACCCAGTTTTTATCATTGTAATCTGTTGGAGGTCCAAGTGTATGCATTCAAAGTTTGTGGCCGCTAGGTTTAATGGTTTTGGAGTTATGGAGGAGAGACAGGCAGACGGATGGACAGACACTGACTTTTATCATTATAGATGATTGTAAACACATTTAAGTTATCCTTAATCACAGTTAGGAAATAGCACTCCAAGTCAAAGTCACATTCAGAAGCCATCGACATACATAAAATATCAGAAGTTTATACATTTCCCGTTCTTTGCGCTTTTACCTTCCATATCCTTTTTCTCACCTGTCTATCTTTCCTCTTTGCTCCTATGTCTTCTTCCTTTAAAAGCAGTTATTTTTCTTAAAATTACACCTCCGTCACTCTTGTAAGCCTGGGGGATAATTTTCAAATGTCCATTTGACTTGCAAAAATTTGCTTTGAGGCCAGAGTTGGTTATTGAAATGTAAGTTGGATATTGACTCTCAGGAATATCCTGGCAGGTAATCCAGAGACCAGCCCAACCTCCACTTATGGTGCATCCTGAAGGGGATTTTCCCATGGTGAGCGTCAGACACACATAATAATTTGATTGATCCTGTGTCAGCAGACAGCAACAGCATGTATCTGTTCCAACTATGGTGGAATGATATGACACATCAACAGTGCAAAGGAAATGCTGCAAGCAGATGATTCTACTTGATTCAAAGAATGGTTTGAACCCTTAGGAAACATCAATATATTGGATGCTGTTATGAGTTACGCAGACAGGTGCCATGGGAATATGAATGGGGCAACAACTTAGTATAAAGTGGTTGTTCAGTGTATTAAGATGTACTAGAAAGGATCCACCGTCTGTTTGACCCTGTGATTCCTAATTCACCTCTGTTTTCGCATCAGTATAAAGGATTGCATTAAAATAATGAATATAACTTAGCAGTAGCCTCTTGAAGTTTGGAAGTTTGGGTTCCAAAGCTTCCACAAGATGTGACAGTTTGTCTGCCTTGCAAATTGCTGTTTGGTGCTTAATGGGGATCTTTGAGCTTTCTTGACACCAGAAAACTCAACAATGTTGGTGGTAAAACTGATGACTTACTAGTGAGGACATGAGATTGGCATCCCAGAGGTTGTAACTTCAAATCTAGCTGTAAGCAGCAGTGCTAGGGATTTGGACTGCAAGCTTTAGGATGTTGAGCTAGTTGGAGAATTGTCATGCCACTACTGGATTTCCGGTAAAATCCAGCCGGCTCATTAACAACCTGAAGGATGGGATAATCTGCCTTCCTCATCTGGTCTGGTCTATATGTGACACACAAGTCCACTCACTGTGGTTCACTGTTACTCCCTCTCTTGTTACAGGAGGTCTGAGGTCTTACTAAATGATTGGGGATCTGCAACTTGTCCTGTATTTGATGATGAGGATTTCCATCATCTCATATCTGATACCGAGTGGCTCTCACAATGTTAAGCCAGCTTTCGCGATCGAGAGCAGCATTGAGAATGTTCATTTGATTGGTTCCACCCAGTTCCTTGATTTAGTCTAATCACCTGTCTCTTAGACACACCTTTCCTCTTTTGCTATCTACTCCAGACAAGATGCAAAAAAAAAATTCCAATTTTTTTCCATCTTTTTGGCAAATGTGGCTAAAGTACGAGAGTGAATGACTTTGGACAATGCTAAATAAATTGTTGTTATTAACGCGAAGTTGTTCTTTCACATTAACACCAAGTTGTTATTGCTGTTGCTTCTCTTCTCTGTCCACCACACCCTCAGCACTCTTCTGCAGCACCAATTCTCAGAACCCCTCCAGACATTGCCCATCTATTTTGGTCATATTCCAGGATTCAGATAAATACGTTGCGATGGGAAATGTGAGAGCTTCGATGAGGCAGACTTTAGTGTGTTTTCTGATGTGACGATTATACCAGATCTTGTTCGAGTCACTCACTGCCATTCATCCCATCCTAATTTTGTTTTAACAACTTCCATCGTTATTGGCCAAAGCTCCTCAAAGGTTGATGCTCCCTACTATTTATAAAGATTTTCCATCTATGTCAATAGTTTATTTTTCTTCACCTATTAATCATTATGTTATTACTTCCTGGTATTGATGGATGAGCCTGCTGTTTTGCTTTCTTCTTTGATTTTGTAGAGAAACCTCTTAATTCCAATGACATAATCTGTGATCTGAGTTGTGTCTTCCACATATATAATACTGAAACGCGGTGTTATGCGCACTGCTTGTAAGCAAGGAGGAAGCGGCCAACGCCGTAAGTTGTAAGAGTCTTTATTCAAGAGCTCCACTGTAACACTGGAGCGTTCCGGGCTGCGCGCCCGGTGTATATCCCGCGGCCACGCCTACCCCTCGGGCGTGGCCGCCGCCCACTTGGCGCGCGGAATGATGTCATCACGCCAGTGAGCTTTCGTGTCCGCCACACGCGCCCCCCCAGAATTCCCGCGCACCTGGAGGGCCAGTTTGCGGGGCAAACGGATGACCCGGCCGAAGACTGGCGGCGTCCGGGGTGCAGGGATGCCAGCTGGGATGCCTCCGGCTGCACCCGGGATGGGTGCAGGCTCGGGGGCCGGGTGGTGCCGGGGGTCCGCCCGCCGGGGGGCGGCCCCGACGCGGGGGCCGAGCCACCGGCGGTGGGTGGTCCACGTCGAGGTGGGCCGGCTTGAGGCGGTCCATGGAGACACGGTCAGGAGTGCTGCCGATGTCCAAGGTGAAATGTTTCACCCCGGTCTCAAGCACGCGGAAAGGCCCATCGTACGGGGGCCGCAGTGGTGTCCGGTGGGCGTCGTGCCGGACGAAGACGTACTCCGCAGTGCGAAGCTCCGGTGCGACGTGCGTAGGTGGGTGCCCGTGGTGCGCCGTGGGCACCGGGGTGAACCTCTGGGTGGTCTCCTGCAGCGCGGAGCGCTCCTGCGCCGCGGACCATGGTGCCGTGGAGTCGGGGAGGAACTCGCCCGGCACCCGCAGCGGTTGCCCGAAGACCAACTCCGCCGCGGATGCGCGCAGGTCATCCTTGGGCGCCGTCCGGAGGCCCAGCAGCACCCAGGGGAGCCTGTGGACCCAGCCGCCGTCGCGGAGGGTCACCCGGAGCGCGGCCTTCAACGAGCGGTGGAACCGCTCGCACAGGCCATTAGTCTGGTCGTGGTAGGCCGTGGTGCGGTGCAGCTGGACCCCGAGCCCCCGCGTGACCGCCCCCCAGAGCTCTGAGGTGAACTGGGGGCCGCGGTCGGACGAGATGTCCGAGGGGGCGCCGAACCAGGCGACCCAGGTGGCGATGAACGCCTGCGCGACGTCCGCCGCCATCGTTGATGCCAAAGGCACGGCCTCCGGTCACCGGGTGGTGCGGTCCATCATGGTCAGGACGTGGGTGAAACCCCGCGAGGGGGGCAGAGGTCCCACCAGGTCCACGTGAACGTGGTCAAACCGACGTTCCGGCACCGCAAACGGGGCCAATGGGGCCTGGGTGTGTCGGTGCACCTTCGCGCGCTGGCACGTGAGGCACGTCCTGGCCCAGCCGCGGACGGCCTTCCGGAGGCCATGCCAGACAAACTTGGCGGCGATCAACCTCTGGGAGGCCCTCGTGCCCAGGTGGGACAGGCCGTGGATGGCGTCGAAAATCTGGCGCTGCCAGCCCGCGGGCACGATGGGGCGAGGCCGCCCGAGGGAGACGTCGCACCAGAGGGCCGTGCCCGCGCCGTCGAACGGCACCTCAGTGACGCGGAGGCCCGTAACGGCGGTCCGCAAGGCCTGGACGTAGGGGTCGGCGGCCTGGTCCGCCGCCATCCGGGCATAGTCGATGCCGATGTGGACCGCGTGGGCAACGGACCGGGAAAGGCAATCCGCCACCGGGTTGTCCTTCCCCGCGACGTGCCGGATGTCCGTCGTGTATTCGGACACGGCCGAGAGGTGACGCTGCTGCCGGGCCGACCACGGCTCTGCGACCTTGCCCATCGTGAACACCAGTGGCTTGTGGTCGACGAAGGCCGTGAACGCACGGCCCTCGAGCAGATGGCGGAAATGCCTGACCGCCAGGTGGAGCCCGAGCAACTCGCGGTCGAAGGTACTGTACCGGCGTTCAGGCGGGCGAAGCTGCCGGCTGAAGAACGCCAGCGGTTGCCAAGCTCCACGCACCCATTGCTCGTGCACCGCGCCCACCGCGTAGTCCGAGGCGTCGGTGGTGAGGGCGATCGGTGCATCGGGCGCCGGGTGCGCGAGCATGGTGGCGTTAGCCAAGGCGAGCTTCGTGCCCATGAACGCCGCGTCCATCTGCTCGGTCCAGGTAATGTCACCTTTGCCCGGCTTCCCTTGGAGGGCCTCGTGCAGGGGGCGCAGGAGCTGGGCAATGCGGGGCAGGAACCGATGGTAAAAGTTTACCATGCCCAGGAACTCCTGGAGCCCCCTGATCGTGCGGGGGCACGGAAACCCCTTCACCGCCTCCACCTTGGCCGGTAGGGGGACGGCCCCGTGCCTGGTGACGCGGTGCCCCAAAAAGTCGATTTCAGTGACACCGAACCGGCACTTGGCGGGGTTCACGATCAGGCCATGCTTGCCCAGACGGTCGAAGAGCGTGCGGAGATGGTGTAGGTGCTCTTCGCGGGACGCGCTTGCAACGAGGATATCATCCAGATAGACATAGACGAAATCCAAGTCGCGCAAGACGCTGTCCATGAGGTGCTGGAACGCCTGAGCCACATTCTTCAAACCAAAGGGCATCCGAAGAAATTCGAAAAGACCGAACGGCGTGATGACAGCCGTCTTCGGGATGTCCTCCGGCCTGACGGGGACCTGGTGGTAACCGCGTATGAGGTCCACCTTCGAAAAGAAGGACATGCCCGCCAAGCGGGCGGAAAAGTCCTGAATATGTGGGATGGGGTAGCGGTCGGGGGTGGTGGCATCGTTGAGGCGGCGGTAGTCCCCGCACGGTCGCCATCCCCCGCCGGGCTTGGGCACGATGTGGAGCGGCGACGCCCAAGCACTCTCGGAGCGCCGCACGATGCCGAGCCGCTCCAGCGTAGCAAACTCGGCTTTAGCTACTGCGAGCTTCGTCGGCTCGAGGCGGCGTGCCCGGGCGTAGACCGGTGGCCCGGCGGTGGGGATGTGATGTTCCACCCCGTGCTTGACGGTCCCCGCCGAGAAGGTGGGCCACGTGAGGGCCGGGAAACGGGCGAGGAGGCGGGTGAATTCGTCCGCTGCCGGAAGCGTACAGATGAACCTGGCCGGAACCGAACCGCTCAGCAAGCCGCTCGGCGAGCCGCTCGATGAGCCGCTCCGTGAGCTGCTCAACGAGGCGGGCAGCGCGCACGCGAGCGAGCTGAACGTCTCAGCCTGGACAAGCCTTCTGTGCTTTACGTCGACCAACAGGCCATTGGCACAGAGGAAGTCCACGCCGAGCAGTGCCATAGGCACGTCGGCAGTCACGAACGACCATCGGAAAACCTGCCCTCCGAACCGCAGAGAAAGGCAGCGTTTTCCGTACGTGCGAATGGATGTACCGTTGGCAGCAAGCAGCGCGGGGCCCCGGCCCGCGGACTGCTTGTCGGACGTACCGGCAGGAATGACACTCACCTGCGCTCCCGTGTTGCACAGGTAACGGCACCCGGATAAGGTGTCCATTATGTACAGGAGGCTGTTTAATCGGCCGGCGCTCAGTGCCACTACCGAGGGCCGGCCCGGGCGTTTCCCGACCTGCCGAATGAGCACGGCGGGCGACATTGCCGAGCCTCGTGGCCGAACCTAGCGTGGGAATGGCACCAGGTTTGCGGCGAAGCCGGAGGCCGCGGTTTCCGCGGTGGTGGTGGGCGAGGCGTGGCGGCCGCCACGAGGCACCCCTCGGAGTAGGGGTGGGCACCCGCAGGAGGTTCAGCGGCTACGCGGTGCGTCGCGTAGTAGGGGTGGGCACCCGCAGCAGTTTCGGGCTCGGGAGCCGCTACGGCCGCACTGAAACTCGCCTGTGTGTCCAAAGCCACGTAGAACTTGTCGGCCTCGGCCGCGAGCGCTCGGGGTTCCGTTGTCGCAGAACTGGCCAACGCGAGGCGTACTCGTTCCGGCAGCTGGCGTCGAAATAACGCCCGGAATAGAGCGTTCGGGGTTTCGTCGCCCATGAGCGACATCATATGGTCCATTCGGACCGACGGTCGCGTGTCACCGAGCTCGGGGAGGTCCAAGAGGCGATCGGCCCGTGCGTCCACCGTGAGGCCGAACGTGGCGAGGAGGAGACGCTTGATCGCCTCGTACCTGTCGTCGGCCGGTGGGTTCCTCAGGAACGACACGACGCGGGCGGCCGTGCCGGCCCCGAGGGAGGCGACCACGTGGCAGTAGCGTGTCTTGTCCACGTTTCATTGGCGTTTCCGCATTTCATTGGTGACCTCCGACATTCTGGTCAGTCGTCACTGACCACCCGAACCCGCCACAGCCATGGCAACCAACGCGGTAGCGATAAAGCTCCCCGAGTTCTGGGAAGCTCAGGCGGAGATCTGGTTCCTGCAGGCCGAAGCCCAGTTCAGGCTTCGAGGCATCACGTCGGGGTCACCAATGAAACGCGGTGTTACGCGCGTTGCTTGTAAGCAAGGAGGAAGCGGACAACGCGGTAAGTTGTAAGAGTCTTTATTCAAGAGCTCCACTGTAACACTGGAGCGTTCCAGGCTGCGCGCCCGGTGTATATCCCGCGGCCACGCCTACCCCTCGGGCGTGGCCGCCGCCCACTTGGCGCGCGGAATGATGTCATCACGCCAGTGAGCTTTCGTGTCCGCCACAATACTCCATTATTATCCTTTCTTCCACCAACTACAATGCCGCCAGTCGAAGTCCAATTCTCGAGTGCTCTTCTCATGATTCAGCATAGATGTTAAACAAAGTGGGGCACAAGATGCATCCTTGGTTTTTTCAAATCAGTCCAAATTTCTTACTTCGTTTTGAACACAGCATTTCTGCCCTTCAGATAGAGCTTTTATATCAGCCATTTGCATACAGATTCCTATTTTTGTCAATATAACTTCCATAGGAGGCTGAATGATGCAGAATTGAAGGCTTTGCTGTAGTCTAACAAAAACTTTACAAGATTCCTTTAATATTCTCTGCATCTATCAATAATGTGTCGAAGATTGACTACACTAGAAGCCCCAGCTCTGTACGCAAGCTGTTAAGGGTATCAGGTTATTTTTTTATGATTATCAATACTGTACCATTGCAGAGTACCCACCCCATAGGTGATCTTGTTGCAAGCGCGCAACACATTCTTCTGACACATCCCTTTTTTGGGCAGAGTATAGGCAACAGACCGCTGCCTCAAAGGCTTCGACATAGATCGCTCCTGAAAAGCAAATGAACTCAGATTACGTATATGAAGCAAAAACATGCATGCTGCTTATGTGCATATATTATATATTGTGGTTATATAGTTCGGATAATTCCAATTTTACCAGGCCAGTCTCCTCCAAAAAGAAGAACAACAACAAAAAGTTTTTTTTTTTCACTCAAACCTTGATGGAATCAAACTAAACTTGCGCATGCACAACTTCAGGGTGCTCTCATCAATCATTGATAGTTTCAGCTTACTAGGTCAAATCCTCTTGGATGAGTAGATGATACATACATACGTACATGCATTCATACAATGAATACACTGGCTCCATTACACTGCATATAGATGGTCGCAACTGCCACATCCTCATCTGAATCCAGCTATATTTTATATACATCGTCGAGGTTGGTGGAAGAGCTAGTATGAGTACACCAAAGGTATCAGGACAGAACAGCACAAAATGAACAGTAGAGAGAGGGGGGAAGCACCAACAGCAGAGTTGAAGGCCACAATGGAGGCAGACTTAGACAACCAGTGGGTGTGGGGAGAAATTGGGAGCACGAGAGGATGCATGGGGTAGACAAGATGGATGCAGAAGAAAACTCTCAAGAGGGGAAACTGGAAATTTCGAAGGAGGAGGGATTTGCGTGGGGGTTAACGAGGGTAGAAAATATCATCGTTTTGGATTGGGGATAATCTGTGATGGTGGTGAACAGCTGTCTTGAAGACATGGAGGGAAGAATGAGATGGCAAAGAATGTGGAAGTTGATTCCACAGGTGGGAGAAAAGAGGAACAAATGAGTAGAGGGGAGCAGTGATCCTGGATTTGGGTAGTTTATTCAGAAGGGGGTTGATAGTGGACCATGTGTGCCCTGCAGAAACCTGGGGGGGACAAAGCACGGAAAGAGCAGAGAGTACATGACCAGAAAGGAGGTGGTAGAAGACAGAGAGACCACCAACCTGTCTGCATTAAGCTCATAGACTCAGCATCATCGCGGGAGATTCCAATGATCTTGAAGGCCTTGGTTTCCATGGTGTCAAGCTGAGAAAGATGTGAGGAAGACGAGTCAGCCCAGTGGGAAAAGCAGTACTCCATATAGCTGCGGTGAAAGCCTTGTAGTTAGATATAGGAGTTCAGGTGTGCCAAGGAAGGACGTTGTAAGGCGGAGAATGCTCAGTCGGCACCTGGCTTTGGAGGCCACCTTTGAAATATGGTTTGCCCAAGAAAGATCATGGCTTTGATCTGATAGTGAGACCCAGGAGTTTGAATGACTGAACTTCCTCAATAAGGTTTGTTAAGAAAGTAGATAGGAGGGTTTGCCAGACGGTCCTTTCGGAGAGAGAGAGAGGGAGTGAGAGTGTGAGATTTATTGAGATTGAAAGACATTCCAAGTGTTTGATCATCTTGGGATTTCATCAAGGTCTGAAGGAATAGGCTGCAGCCTGCCTGTCTGAAGGATGAGTGATGTCACGGCAGAAGGAAGAGTCACCAGCAAATCCATATAGGGGATTTTCCAGAGAGTCAGAGAGATCATTGATGAAGATCAGGAATAGGACTGGGTCCTGAACACTGCTTTGGGGCACTCCATGCTTGACCTGTTTGACAGGAAGGTTTCCTTTCTGTGTTGGGTCTGAACTGTGTTTCAGTAATTTTGAGGAGGATCTTGCTGCCATGTGAAAGCTGCGATGGTTCTATTGTTTTTATATGCTCTGGTGTTACCTTTTCTTTGGCAATGGGACATAGATGGATTGTTGCCATTTGGATAGCCACTTGTCCAGTTTCCCACATCTTATTACAAAGTTTGTGCACTAGCAGAATGTTAGATTATCCAGTGAAATTTGATTAGCTTCCTTGCTAATCATCGAAAAGAAAAAGCAAGAATTAGAAAGAATAAAGAGAAATGCTACATTGTCAATTGGAGGAGATTTGTTATTTTTCAGGTGTTCTCTTGTACTTACAACATTAACAATCAAAACCTCAAACCCTTCCAGGCACAGCCAAGTGAGCGTTACAGAAAACTTTCTGCAAGAATTCACTTCTCCTTGGACCTAGATAAAGAAAGAGAGAAATAAAGGGTAAAACAGCTAAAAGAAAAGAAAAAGCAAGAATTAGAATGAACAAGCATTCTGAGTATTGTGCTGCAATACATGTCCCCTACCGGCAGTCTGTTGTCCGGAAAACTGTTGAGGAAATTCCCAAAGGTTCAAAGTGCCATAACTTTGTCAAAAATGATCGAAACGTCGTGAAGTTCGAACTTGATCTGTAACTTATCATGAGGAAACCATGTACCAAGTTTGAAATCATTAGCATTAAGAGTTTAGAAAAAAAGTCCGGAAAGCTGTTCTTTGCGTGACGGACTGACAGACAGACTGACAGACTGACAGACTGACAGACGGAGTGCAAACCAATAGTCCCCTCCGGTGTACACCGGTAGGGGACTAACAAGCATTCTGAGTATTGCGCTGCAATACATGTCCCCTACCGGCATTGGGTAGCACTGTCATAGAAGACAGTATTATGACTTACCGCACTCCAAATTATAGTCCGGAAAACTGTTGGGGAAATTCCCAAAGGTTCAAAGTGCCATAACTTTGTCAAAAATGATCGAAACGTCGTGATGTTCGAACTTGATCTGTAACTTATCATGAGGAAACGATGTGCCAAGTTTGAAATCATTAGCATTAAGAGTTTAGAAAATAAATCCGGAAAACTGTTCTTTGCGTGACGGACTGATGGACTGACGGACTGACAGACTGACAGACGGAGGGACGGCGTGCAGACCAATAGTCCCCTACGGTGTACACCGGTAGGGGACTAACAAAGAGAATTATGAAAAAGTAGAAAGAAATGTGAAAGGAACAAAGAAAAAAGGTGTCGGGAAGAACCCGGATAGATAGATTTCAGCAGTTACTCACCTAGCTCAAACACAGCAACAGGTACCAGTATAAGCTACCACAGGTACAAGGTACTCGTAGTCGTCTTCTCTTGTATTGTGTAATACCAAACATGTTTCAAATGCTGAATGTGATGTGGCTCCCAGTACACAAGGCAATAATATTTGAACAACCTTTTAACAAAGTAACAGAGATAAGACAGAATTAACTGTATGTGCTTTACCTGTGTGCAGGACGATTGCGTACCTGTCCATCGTGTATGCAATTGGACAGATTGTGACTGCCATTAGTGCCATCCCGGTGATTGGTAGTAAAGGAGGGGACAGTGGTTCAGGCGATGATCCTGTGAACCATTTCAATGATGACCTTCCATTGCACGTGTAAGTAGTTCACTGCAGCTGCAGCCATCTTTTACATGGAGAGAGGGAGAAAAAGAAAATGTTAATTAATAGAGATGTGATGTGAGAGAGACGAAGCGAAGATAAATAATTAAAGACAGGCCACACTTAGGCAGTTCTACAAGAGCTCTGCGTGGTTGTTGTTGTTGTTGTGGTTCTTGGTCGGGTCGATTTTTGAAATGTGCACCCATTGGTCGGACAGCTGCCGAACCCACCCACATTTGTCACTTGACTCCACCCACCATGGCACACAGCAGGCATGCAGATGAAATAATTATATGGCGACCATCTTGATTTTCTGGTGGGCCTAAGACATCAGGCCTGCAGGTCTCTGCTGGTTATACACTGCCCGGGTTTGTTGCGTCAGATTTCCATTGGCTTTGTTTGGGTCGAGTGATTATTGGAAGGGGGGGATGTCTTCAAGTGTTACATAATATCTTAGGGGATGTGAAACCAGATCTAGCTGTCTGTCAGATTCGTAATTGATGTTGAACCAAACCATGAAGACCCTCGGAGATTAATTGTATAATGCCTTCAACAGCAAGGATGAGGGAGTTGAATGGACAAATGGTCTTTTGGACATTGGACAAATAGTATGACCTGGTGGGGATACCAGTTAGCAAATAATGTAAGAACTAAATTATTTTGAAGTACTCTTGGTCTCTAAGCTGTCTGTCACCATGCAAGTGACGACATTGCATTGAGACACTGGTTTATTCTATATGTTGGTCAGTCAACACTATCAAAGTGACCTCAGCACCATCCCGACACACCACTGTGTGTGTTACGGAATGAGGTGTTTTACGGCGGCCGGAGTGCAAATCCTGCCACCAACATCCTTGAGAGAGGACCCAGTGAGTTGGTACTCATTTTGCTGACCTCGGAAGGATGACAGGCTGAGTCAACCCCACCAGGTGTTAATTCAACAGCTGACCGGGATTCAAACTCAGGACGCGAGGATCCCAAGCCCTCCACCCTAAACATTAAGCCAACACCAGGCTTAGGGTGGTTGGAGGCGCCATAAGAAATGCTTCAATGTTTGAAGAGCCCTTAATCAAAGTTTTAATTATATATGATCTGGAGGAATGCACCCCCCCTCCCCCCACCTCCCATCATATATCATCACCCTGTTGTCATAATTTCAGCTCCCCCCAATCATCTTGTGTTTCACGTGTTTGTTTGTGTTTCACACTGAATGAAAAACGTAAAGTAGAGCATGCAGATTGTGATACATGACAGGTCCGATGATATGTCCGGCCTGAACGGCATAGGAATCAAAATGGTGGTGTGTGGAGTCAGCTGCCGTACCGCCGTAATGACATCACATCACCCCTGTCATGTTATCAAATCCTCAGCTCTGATTGGTGTATGTTTGAGGGGACATACATACATACATACATACATACATACATACATACATACTGTTGTAGCCAAAAATATTGGCACCCTTGCAGTTTTTTCAAATGACTCACAATTTTGTCTAAAACTAAGTAGAAATTGACAAAAGTATTTGGTCTCCACAATTCTTTATTTCCCTGTTAATATTACAGAACCATTGTTTTTGATTCAGAACTTAATATATCATTTTAAATCAGAAAATATAAAGAAATGGCATTGACAAAATTATTGACACCCTAGACTTAATATTTGGTAGCACAGACTTTGGACAAAATAACTGCAGTCAAGCACTTCCTATAGCCACGAATGAGCTTCCTACACCTCTCTGCTGACAGTTTGGCCCATTCTTCTTGTGCAAACTGCTCCAGTCCCTCCAGATTTGAAGGGTGCCTTCTCCCAAATGCTGTTTTCAGATCTCCCCACAGGTGTTCAATGGGATTTAGATCTGGACTCATTGCTGGCCACTTCAGAACAGTCCGACGTTTTGTCTTGAACCATTCCTGAGTGCTTTTTGAACTGTGTTTGGGGGCATTGTCCTGCTGCAAGACCCATGACCTTCGACGGAGACCAACCTTTCTGACACTGGGTTGAATATTGCGCCCCAAAATGCTTTGGTAATCTCCTGATTTGATGATGCCATGCACACATTCAAGGCACCTTGTGCCAGAGGCAGCACAGCAACCCCAAAACATCACTGAAACTCCTCCTTGTTTGACTGTAAGGGAAGGTGTTCTTTTCTTTGAAGGCTTCATTTTGTTTTCTGTAAACGTAGAGATGATGTGCTTTACCAAAAAGCTCTAATTTGGTCTCATCTTTCCTGGGAAAACCACATTTTCAAGCTTGCCTCCAAAGCCAGTTGCCGACTAGGCATCCTCCATTGTGCGAAGTCCTTTCTGGGCACTTCTGAGCTCCTCACCACATACAAAGCTTTCATCCGCAGCTTGATGGAGTACTGCTCTCCCCTCTGAGCTGGTGCACCTGCCTCACACCTAGCTCGGCTTCATGCTGTTGATTCCAAAGCTTTCAGAATCATTGGTATCTCCCAGATTGAAGCTGATTCTGAGGGCCTTTTACTCTCTCACCGCAGGCAGGTTGGTGGTCTTTCTGTCTTCTACCGACTCCTCTCCAGGCTTGCTCCCCCAGCTCTCTCTGTGCTATGTCCCACAAATATTCCTTCAGGTCGCACAAGAACTGCCAGCAACCCTCTTCTGGTGAAACTGCCAAAATCAAGACTCTCTGCTCACCTTCACTCTTTCATTCCTCTTTTCTCCCGCCTCTGGAACAAACTCCCACACTGTCTTCAATCCCACTCCTCCCTCCAGGTCTTCAAAACAGCTGTTCACCACCATCTCTTATCTTCCCCCTTCCAAAACCTTGATATTTTCTACCCCTGTTAATACACCCCAAATCCACCTCTTTCAATCTCCAACTTCATTCCTGAAAGTGTCCATTTGTTTTATGCCGTGTCCTCTTCCCCCTCCCCCCAGTCCCCGCCCCCCCCCCCCCCACGCAGCCATCTCCCTTCCACAGATCTCCCGATGTCCCTGTTCTATACTGTTGTGCTTGTGTGCTTCTCTCTCTCTCTTTTTTTTATGTTTACTGTGTTAGCTGTTACATGAGCCTCGATGTTGTATTCAATTTTTTTTTTTTTAACTGTCCACAGGACATTCTCCCAGAAGGATTTTAGCTTGTTCAGGTGTGTATTGGCAAACTCCAGTCGGCCTTTCGTATGTCTCTCTCTCAGCAGTGGGATTTTCCTGGGTCTCCTACCAAAGAACCCCCTTTCATCGAGTTGACGACAGATGGTGTGAGTTGAAACTGTTGCACCTTGTGTCTGAAGGTCAGCTTGAAACTGTTTGGCAGTTGATCGAGGTGCTTTCTCCACCATTTGAACAATCCTTCACTGCAATCTTCGATCAAGTTTTCTCTTGCGGCCACCTCCAGGGCGGTTGGCTACAGTGCCATGGGCCTTAAACTACTTGATAACATTGCGTATGGTAGACACAGGAACATCAAGGTCTCTGGAGATGGACATGTATCATTGAGATTGTCCATGCTTGGCTACAATCTTGTGTCTGACCTCCCCAGACAATTATCTGGTTTTCTTTATTTTGTCCATGCTCATTGCGGTATCCACAGTGACACAAAACAGCAGAATGACTCCTTTTCTCCATTCAAACTGGTTGAATGAGTGATTTTTATATTGCAGGCACCTGCAACTCACCACAGGTGAGTTCAATTCCAAAGTAAAGGAGAATCACCTGCTTGAAATCTCATTATTTCTAACAACTTCTAAAAGGTGCCAATAATATTGTCTGGGCCATTTTAGGATTTCTGTGTGGAATAAGCTAAGATTTAGTAATTTTTTCAGCTTTTTCTGTTTTGTTCCACTGCAAACCAAAGAAATGCGTATGTGGGTACCAAATGATGTTTTCAATTTCAACAATTTTCTGGAAGAAATGGTGCATTATTTGGAAAAAAGTGCAAGGATGCCAATATTTTTGGCCACGGCAGTACATACATACGGACAGACAGACACTGTTCTAGACAGCTTTGCCCTACGGGCTACGTAAAAATGATAAATTGTCATTCCCCAAAACACTAATGTCACATTTATGTTCCCCCATATTTTAAATTTGCATTTCATTGTCTTTCTTGCTAGTACCTATTGTCCTTCACTCTCAGCCATCTTGTTTTCTAAACCAATGCTGGTCGTTCTCCTGCAGGTTTTATACCATTACACCTTTTATAACAACCAGTATGGTAAGTGAAGGTAGTACTACAGTTCCCGTGAAAAACGCTTGTTAAATCAGCCCCACGTTTGAATTGTTACCGCCCAGCTTGCTGTGCAGCCGGTTTACATCAAAAGATGGCAGCCGTGCTCTCCGAATACAGCGCAGACTCAATTCTCTGTTGAAACTGGGCTGACTATTCCAAAATGCTATAGCCTACAATCATTACCTTACAACACTCGCACAATCATCGCCTTTATAGTACAAGCG
Source organism: Myxine glutinosa (assembly GCF_964187855.1). Taxonomy (NCBI): domain Eukaryota; kingdom Metazoa; phylum Chordata; class Myxini; order Myxiniformes; family Myxinidae; genus Myxine; species Myxine glutinosa. The sequence goes on along the minus strand of NC_136269.1, from coordinate 105,777,305 downwards.
GCCACGGGTAGTAGATGATAATTTTGGAGTTTGGTGATTGACTTCCACTGTCTCGTCGAAAGATTATTTTCTTGTCTTGTCTTTAATATATTGTCGTGTGTCTACACTGTAGTGAACACCGCAGGGTGATGGATGGCCGACCAAGCTTTAACTCCGAGGCGTATACTCAACTATGGCGGTAGTTATCTCTTCAGCATGCGCGGGGGGGGGGGGGGGGGGTGCGGGGCGATGGGTAGTGGAGGGCAGCGAGGTCCTTGCGTGTACGGCCAGACGCGACGAGGGTTATTCGATTCCCACAAACAAATAAACGGACAAGACAAGGAATTGAAAAGTCAACAAATAATGGGTTTAATAAAAAATAAATGCCAGGAAAATTGAGGCGCCCCATACAGACTCATATACAACACAAGGGGATGATAAAATAACGAGGTGCGAAGTTGGTTGTTGGTGCGAAGTTGTTCACCGCCAGCCGCAGACGTGAGGCTAACAAGCCAGGCTCTCCCTCGTCCTTCCTGCTCGGCTGCACCGAGCCCCGATATTCCTCTCAGGCACACACAGCAACAAGCACAGCCGTCACGAAGCCAGCACCAAGGTGAGCCAAGAGAAGGATGCGTCCGCCTTTCCCGCAGCCCGGAACAGGGAGAGCAGAAATGTGACCAGGACAAGAGAGATCAAATAATAAGCGTGACTGTTCGTAATGAATGTCAGAACCAAGAGAGCGACAGGGATGTGCGACTGCTCATTATGAAACCCCGAACCAAGAGAGAGAAAATGGCGGGACATGTCCTTTTTGTCCCTGGTGCGAGAATGTTTGATGATGACGTCGCACGCGCTCCAATCACCGAGCCATCGCATCGCTCTATGGTCATCCTGACCAATCATTCCTCTCGGCGCGGGGCCTCACGGCCTTACTTGATGCCCCTTGAGATGACTCGGTTGGGTGGCATCAGTGGTAGTGTTCAGATCCGGTCGGCAATCGCTTTATTTAATTTAAGCACTGATCGCATGGCTGTGGTGTGTGTGTCATAAGGAACGAAGGGAAAAATACAGAGGTGATTGCACACAGAGAATGTTACCTTTATACCCTAACTAATTAGCATAGCTCCACCCCTCACATGGAGACAAATATACACTTACGCGACATCTGGGCTTGACTTAATTACAGGAAGGTTTCTGCTTCTTCGTGACATTCGGAGCACACTACCCTATACAATCCTACATGGCCTAAGGTATTCCATTGCTTCCCCACAAATGTAACAATATTTACATTCATAATTCTCTTTTAAAAAGAAATTATTTTCCTGTCTGTTCGCATTTTTTGCAAGGACCACTGGTCAGACAACCGCCAAATTTGGCACACAGGTGAAGTCCGACCTGGGGATTGTCCTAAGGGCATTTTCATTAACCACCTCAGCCTTTAAAGACTCCTAAGACCCCTAAGACGCTTTTCTACATGATTTTTACATGCTTGAAGGAGGACTTTTTACATGCTTGTGAGATTAGACCCCGTTAAGACCCCAAAGACACCAAAGGCTCATAACACCCTTAAAATTCTTGAAGACCCCAAACATCCTTAAAACCCTTTATAACCCCGAATATCCCAAAGACCATTTGGACCACAAAGACCCTTAAAACTGCAAAGATCCCCAAGGCCTTTAACCCTCTGGAGTCTGCAAGTCGATTCTATCGGCTTGTCTCTAATCTTGTCTCAAATGTCTCTAATAATGTCTCTAATCTTGTCTCTAATCTAATAATGTCTCTAATCTCAAATTTGAATGCGGTTAGAGCCGATAAATTCGGCTTGTAGACATTTCGGCGCATGCGTGAAGCCGATAGAATCGACTTGTAGACTCCAGAGGGTTAAAGACACCCAAGACCATCTTCGTAATTTAAGATCTTGACGACCCTTTAAGACCCTTGAGACTTTAAAGACTCTTAAGACCCTTTATGACCCTTAAGTCTTTGATGACCCTCAACACCCAAAAGTCCCTTTAGACCCCAAAGACCATTTAGACCTGGAAGACCTCAAAGACTGTTAAGGCCTCAAAGACCCTTTAATACCTTAAAACCTTTAAGACCCCTTTACCCACCGGTATCGCTTCAACTCACCATTTTATATAAATGCAAACTGACATCACCTCAATTCACTATTTTAAATAAACCCAAATCGGTATCACCTCAACCCAACATTTTAAATTAACCTTCCTTCCACCCAGCCTTGCCGGTTCTCTTGCCCCCATAACCCCGGTAGTTTTCCTTCCCCCTTCTCAGTTTTTCCCCTTCCCCCTTCTCAATTTTTCCCCTTCCCCCCGGCTCTCCTGCCACTCCTCACTTCTCAGTTCCTCCTGCCCCCTCCCCGCTCCTGCCCCCCTCCCCCAGCAACCCTGCTTGCATAAAATAACATTTCATCCTTTTAGCTTAATAAATAATTAACTTGGTCCCTTAATCTTTCCGCATTAGTTCTTCAAATCTTCCTCAATAAAATATAAAAGGCCAATAAAAGCTTCACAGATGATGAAAGCAAAAGGTAAACATAAAAAGAATGGATTTGTCGAATAGAAGGAGAGATTGTGAAAATAATGTACAGGTACTGGACAAAAAAATGGAAACACCAATGTAATGTCACTTAATAGGGCATTGGCCACCACGTGCGGCCATTACGGCCTGTATGTGCCGGCGTGGATGTCTGCCAGCATCTGGAATTCTGCAGGAGGGATGCGGAAAGTCAATCCACGAGAAAGTCAATCAACTCGTACCTGTTTGTGGAGTTGGAAAACACTGTCTCAGGTAGCATTCCAGAATAAACCATAAATGCTCGATTAGGTTCAGATCTGGTGACTGAGAAGGCCATCACATAAGGATAACATCAGTGGCATGCTCATGAAACCATTGGGCGACCACACGTGCTATGTGGATGGGGGCATTGGTGGGGTCTCCTCTTGCAGCTATGCTAGACATAATTGCAGGCAACCAGGCATGTGTAGCATTTTTATACGTGACCCTAAGCATGCTGGTGTCTTGCTTAATTAACACACGGGCCACACCTGTGTGGAAGCCGTTGCTTGGTGTCCCTCATTTAACCAGGTGTTCCCATTTTTTTGTCCACCAACTGTAAATCTGACACAAGGACCCTAAAAATGTCCAAGCAGGTGTCAAACCTATCTCAACATCAGTGATGGTGAAACCAATATTGCATTGTAAACTTAAAAAATGCTTCGGCCATTTTCAATAATTATTTGCTTCATGCTGCCGTACCTGTAGAGGCCTGACCATTCTGGGGCTGATACTGATAGCGTTGGGCACCGGCGGCATAAAACCCTGCGTTTCTGCATTTGGTGGAGATCAGTTTGAAGATGATCAGGTAGGAAGGATTTGTACTCATGATGTCATATGTACTCTTAACAATAAATGATTTGTCTTGATCATCTTTATGATGGTGGTTCATAGGGCTGGCGGGATACCTTAGAGGTATGCACACTTGCTTCTAGCTGAGCTGTCTACCTTAGGTTCGAATATTGATACTTCTATAAATTGTCATCCTGGTATCTCCGGTGTATGTTTAGCCAAAGGACCCATCGGCCAGCACTGGTTGGTGCACTTTAAAGATCCTATGGCAATACAAAAATGTCCAGGTACCTATTTGAAATTGTGCAGGTACATTGAAGCAAATAGTAGACATGATTACACAATCCATGACGAGTTATCGTCGGCACCCTGAATAATTTCCTGCAGATATTACCTTCAGTCAAACATCTGAATATAAACAGACTTGGACCCAATACGTTCTCCATGAGAAGGTGAGAATAATTTTGCTATTAAAGTAGTACCGTAAAATGGGGGTGAATAGGGACAGCGAGGTGAATAGGGACACAAACTGAAAAAAGTTCGGAAACTTTTTTCGCTGAAAATTGATAACCATACTGATTTGTTGATATTTGGGTTGAAAGTGTTCTCTTGTTTTTTAAAAAAGCAACTCATAGTCCCTATTAACCCCATATATGGGTTAAATAGGAATAAATAGGATTTTTATGGCTGTCCCTATTCACCCCGTTTTATGGGTGAATAGGGACAGTCACTAATACAAAAAAAACAATCAAGAAATAGTGACAGTTTGGAGAAACTTTTTATCCCATATTTTTTTTCATTGGCACCGTGGTTTATATTATGGGTGCATATTATGTGCATCCATCTGAGCAATTTAGCAATAAGTTGGAAACTCAGGATTGTTTCTGATTGTTATTAGCCGCGTCGCAGACGCTGCTCATAGAGTGCCCTCTGCTGTTGTTGTTGTTGTTGTTGTTCTTCTTGTTCTTCTTCTTGTTCTTGCAGAGAAGACAAAACCTCAAAGCTCCACCCATTCTGGGAACCATAGCTCCACCCATTCTGGGAGAGCCTTCATATTGTTGCGGAAATGGCCCTTAGTGGTTTATTAAATATAGAATTAGTTCAGGTCCCCTCTTAGATGTATGTTTACCATAGATCGTCTGTACTGGGATGGTAGTTTTGTGTCGGAAGGTGTAGCAGGCTGTTTTGTGTGGTGCATTAGTGGTGTACAAGAGACGGTTCCCTTTTAATTACATCTTGACAATCAAACAAGGTGCAAGTTCCATTAAGACCGGCCTCGGTTGCAATGCCATGATCGAGGCAATGGATTGACGTGAGAAAGCGCGATTGAGCGGGCAAAAACGACAAGCGCCGTCAAAAACCGGAAGCGGCGCTTCGAGGGGTCGCTGAGCACGTGCGAGGGAGGAGGTGGAAAAAGACGCATGCGTCGATGGCGTGTGAACAGGCCTTTGCGGCGGGTTCCCGCCGGAGAGCTCTCTCCGCGCGTGGTTGAGCGGGAGACACGGAAAATCGTGCTGATCGTGTGGCCGATAAGGAGAGCGGGTGGCCGCCATTTCGCGACGCTTGATGCGTGGCCGATAAGAGGGCGGGCCGCCATTTGGCAGACTGCAGGCCCAAGCGGGGCCTTCAAATCCGGCGACATCGGCTTGTTACGAGCTGCATTCGCCCTTTTCACATCTTCACCTCTCGTCCATCAACACCACCAAGTACCCCCTGTCTTGTATGAATGTTGTCCAGGCCTAAGGTTTATCTCGTTAGGGTCACCCCGCGAAACCCTTAATTGTAGCTCCCTAGATAAGAGCGGGTTATTACTCATAGTTGAATTATAATGTTATCGTGAACGCCTTGCTTGTTTTGTGTACCCTAATGTTCCCCCATTAAATCTGGTTGATTCGTATGGAAGTTGCCGCACTGCATTCATCTGTGTCGCATTGAAGAGCAATCCGCTCGATTTGTCATTAAAACCAAGCTGGCTACAGGTTGCGGCAGACTTCGCTCGGTCTCTGACAAACCCAACCTGTAGCGACGGGTGTCTCCCCAACTGGCAAGGCACAGGTGTAATTTGGTATCGCGATAGAGGCGCGTAACCCGAGATCTGTGTCGAACCAGCCGGCGTTGCACCCGTGGGACGGCCGTGCCGGGAGGCGCGACCCGTCACCTACAACAATATAAACAAATATCCACCATTTTATTAACTCGCATAGCTTTGAGGCCTGTTTTGTAGGCCCGTGGTGTCTTCCTCTCTCACACAGTTTTATTTCAAATCAAATTCGATATATCATTTCATTTTTCACAGTCGCTAACATAGTTTTAGACTCGGTTGAAAAAAAACGGGAAGAAAATCCGATGAAAGTTGCCCTTTATAGAACTAAATGAATTCTCAAAGGCCTGTAACTTCAAGTCCATTGAGATTTTTTTTTTTTATCGCGGCATGGTCAGTCATACACCGCCCGAAATAACAGACGGGAAAATGCCGAGATATATATATTTTGTTTAAATCGCGGCATGGTCAGTCATACACCGCCCGAAATAACAGACGGGAAAATGCCGAGATATATTAAAAATTCGTCCATTTGATGACAATCGTCACGATGAAATATTTAATTTATACGTCGTCACAATAATGTGGAGAGAGGAGCATAGCTTCGTTCACATGTCGCCACACACGGGAAATTGCCGAGATATATATTTTTAAAATCGCGGCATGGTCAGTCATACACCGCCTGAAATAACAGACGGGAAAATGCCGAGATATATTAAAAATTTGTCGCCACACACGGGAAATTGCTGAGATATATTTTCACTTTGCACAAAAATAACATCAAGTAATCGAATCAATAGGAATGTCCTGTGCCTATAACATCGACGTTATAGGCACAGCTGCATCTAGGCATTGTGTAACATCGACGCGGCTTTTGTTTTAATTAAAACTTTTTGTACTTGTTTTTTAGCCGCGTCGCAGACGCTGGTCATAGTGCCCTCTGCTGTTGTTGTTGTTCTTCTTGTTCTTGTTCTTGCAGAGAAGACAAAACCTCAAAGCTCAACCCATTCTGGGAACCATAGCTCCACCCATTCTGGGAGAGCCTTCATATAAACAAATATCCACCATTTTATTAACTCGCATAGCTTTGAGGCCTGTTTTGTAGGCCCGTGGTGTCTTGCTCTCTCACACAGTTTTATTTCAAATCAAATTCGATATATCATTTCATTTTTCACAGTCGCTAACATAGTTTTAGACTCGGTTGAAAAAAAACGGGAAGAAAATCCGATGAAAGTTGCCCTTTATATACACAAAGAATTAAGTTAAGCACCCCCCCCCCCCCCCCGTTTTTTTACAATCTCGCACATTACAAGTTTGTTGTCGTCAAAACAGTGTAATATACCCATGATATTGCTATATTTTCTGGAGAAGTGATATTATGGTCACATAAAAACATAACAATCATGCCGTTTTCAATATTTTATTCTGAATAATTTAAGGTGAAATTTTTTGGGAATTTTAGGCATATTTTCACCTCAATTTAAGTATGGAGCTATAGGTCCATCACGGACAGTGTGGATGACGTTTATGTTTTCTAACGTACAGTCATTGTTCTGAGAAGACCTCTAGCGATCTTTGCGTCAATAACGTGTGTAGGACCCACGTGATCGGATCACTGACTCAACCAATCACTTTTTTTCACTTTGATCACTCAATTTCATCAATGGATAATTGCTAATGTCATACCAATCATTATTTGATCTCACATACCTTAGAATATATGCCAATGTATACATATACACAAAGAATATATATTAGGGGGTGCTTACCTTAATTCGTTGTGTAGGGGTGCTTAACTTAATTCTTTGTGTATAGAACGAAATGAATTCTCAAAGGCCTGTAACTTCAAGTCCATTGAGATATATATTTTTTAAATCGCAGCATGGTCAGTCATACACCGCCCGAAATAAGAGACGGGAAAATGCCGAGATATATATATTTTGTTGAAATCGCGGCATGGTCAGTCATACACCGCCCGAAATAACAGACGGGAAAATGCCGATATATATTAAAAATTCGTCCATTTGATGACAATCGTCACGATGAAATATTTAATTTATACGTCGTCACAATAATGTGGAGAGAGGAGCATAGCTTCGTTCACGTGTCGCCACACACGGGAAATTGCCGAGATATATTTTTTTTAAATCGCGGCATGGTCAGTCATACACCGCCTGAAATAACAGACGGGAAAATGCCGAGATATATTAAAAATTTGTCGCCACACACGGGAAATTGCTGAGATATATTTTCACTTTGCACAAAAATAACATCAAGTAATCGAATCAATAGGAATGTCCTGTGCCTATAACATCGACGTTATAGGCACAGCTGCATCTAGGCATTGTGTAACATCGACGCGGCTTTTGTTTTAATTAAAACTTTTTGTACTTGTTTTGTATGAGTGACTGTCCCTATTCACCCGTAAAACGGGGTGAATAGGGACAGCCATAAAAATCCTATTTATTCCTATTTAACCCATATATGGGGTTAATAGGGACTGTAAGTTGCTTTTTTTTTAAACCAGAGAACACTTTCAACCCAAATATCAACAAATCAGTATGGTTTTCAATTTTCAGCGAAAAAAGTTTCTGAGCTTTTTTTCAGTTTGTGTCCCTATTCACCTTGCTGTCCCTATTCACCCCATTTCACGGTAGTAATAGTAGTAGTAGAACTAGTTAGTCATCATAGTCATAGATCTTTAAAATCACAGTTCACTATTTGTATGGATTGTATAATCATTTTTACCATTTGCACAAACCAAGACACATAAAGGAACCCGAGTATAGTTATTTCCTTAGTACTGTACTCGTATATGGTGTAGCTAAATTCCCCTCAACCCTCCTTCCCCACCCTCCACTCCACCCCCAACCCCGCCACCCGTGTCAGTGGGAAGGGAACATGAGTTGTGTGTGTGTAGTAGAATGAAAACCCATTGTGACTCCTCTCTCTCTCTCTCTCTCTCTCTCTCTCTCTCTCTCTCTCTGTCTCTGTCTCTGTCTCTGTCTCTGTCTCTGTCTCTGTCTCTGTCTCTGTCTCTGTCTCTGTCTCTCTCTCTCTGTCTCTGTCTCTCTCCTGTCTCCTCTCCACACCTCTGGAGCACATCCATACATGCTTTACAACACATAACACCACATTATCTGCGGTGTATGCTGTATAGCTATGGCACAGCTGCAGCTCGCCCAACACCAGAAGGAAGAAACATTAACACACTGCAGAACCTGAATGCAGCCAATGGATGTCAATGGGAAATACGGCGGTCCAATGGGAAAGCAAAACACTGCCGGCCCCAACAGCAATCGCGAAGGCGGAATCGTGGCAAAGCCACAGCGCTTGCAAGCACAGAAGAAGCGGCACGGTCACAATGCCATACCTCCCCATAGCCTATAAGAACCCGGACTGGAGCAAAGAACGAGGTTGACAGGTCTGAGGATCTACACGAGTGGACGGTGAACCTATGAGGATGAGCTGTTGACCGCTGCACATCAGAGATCTGTTGAATGAGCGCGAGCGAGCAAAGATCCATGCAGACAAAAAGACCCAGCCAGTAGAGAATTCCCGGACACGTTGGCCTCATACACTGACTCACGCTATCTTCCTTTGGTTATCTCTACTCCACATAGTGCTAATTGTCCTTTTCAGGGTACACTGACTGTCGCACCTCATGCTATTTTGAATTTTCTCTGACCCCCATGCAGTCACCCTCAGCACCTCTCCCCACACGTCGCAACACATCACCTACTCTCCTCTTCTTTTCTCCCCCCTCTTTTGCTGGGACCCAGGTGAGCCCACCGGCTTACAATCAGTGAATGAGAGGCCAACAACACATCTCGTACTCCTCTCTCTCCTCTCTCTGTCCCTCTTCCTTACCTTGTTTCCCGGTATGACTGAGGTGCCTGTTTGTAGACCTGTGGTAAGTCACTAACTAAAATGGGCTTATATGTGCTAGAGGTAAGGATTTATCTTTTGTGACACTGCCTTGTACATACGTGCCTTTTGTTAACTCAATACAAACCAAACTCAATACAATCAAGCCACAGTTGTACTCCACTCAAGATTAAATTGCAAAATCCACATGATTTCCACTTTGGTCAAAAAGCAAGGCTTTTGCCACTTGTGTTATTACACAACTGACAATATAAAAATTATTCAATAACACCGATCACTGTGCCATTTTTTCCTGAAAGCCTTGTATTTTGATCCTACTCAAATGAAGTACTGTACTGTATAGTATTTCCATGTTAATTATCTCCTTTTCACTCTGATTATCTGATTCTTGCCCTTGATAGCAAGAACTGCGAAAAAGTTTCTTCTCTTTCTTCTACCTCTCCATCAATGCTGGAAGCCTCATTTCAACCTTCATCACACCTATACTGAGAGGTAAAATTGATAAAAGTGTTGATACCATGGACCGTTTACTGTTTAAATGTATTGACAAAAACTCAGAAGGTTTTTTTTTTTTTTTTTTTTTTTTTTTTTTTGTATACTGAATCGAGGCTCGTGAAAGAGCTAACATTAACTTCACAAACAAATCGACCAGACAAACAAAATACACAAAAAGAGGGAGCGGAAGACAAGATGGGGAGAAAAGGGGAAGCACCAGAAGGTTATTCCAGAAAGAAAATAACCAGAAGGTTATTCTGGTCATTCCATCTTTTATCTAGAGCTGACATTTTCATCCTCATTCCTCATTCACTCATTCCATCCTCATTCACTTCCGCTTCCGGTCCGGTCTGGAGAGGACGCTGGCGTTACTTGTTCACCGCTTCTCCGACTGGGCCATTGTACATAGTTTGCTTTTCTGGTGGTCATGGCAGATTTTTGACCGTTGGGTCTGCCCTCTGCTCGGTCCCGGCTCTGCTCCTGGCTTCGCCTGCCCGGCTCCTCCACTGTTTCCTCAGGCCCGCTCCCGTTGTTTGTGGCCGTTGTTTGCGGCAGTGGCTGTTTGCCGCTGTGGTCTTGATTAGCGGCTGCGGTCGTTTGCCGCTTTGCCTCCTCGACCTTGGCCTCGTACTCGTCCCTTCGCTCCTGCCTGGCATGGCTCTGAGGTACTCCGCCGCAAGGCTTCTTCTGCTCAATACTCACTCCACTCCATCATGCATCTCTGCAATCACGTACCACGGACTCCTGCGACGACCCAGATACATTCATAGAGGCTCCGGTCGTAAGTTTGTTTACTTACAAACAGGTCACTCCATTCCCGTACTCTGGTCGGCTCAGCGCACTCCCACTCATCGTCCCAGCGCACCTGGTCACAGCAACGCATACGATCGTACCTCCTGTCTGCAAACCCTGGCTAAATCACCTGAGTTCATCCCCACCGTACAAAACAACATCAAGCTCACCCTGTTCAATACCCGGTCCCTCAACAACAAAAGCCTCATCCTGAACGACTACATTCTGGATAATAAACTGGACTTTCTCTGTCTCACTGAAACCTGGCAACAACCTCTGGACTACTTCTCACTCAACCTCACTACACCCAATGGATATTCTTACATCAATAAACCACGCTCGGAGGGCCGAGGTGGTGGAATTGCCGTAATTCACCGACAAGACATCAAGACCAGCCTCATCTCCATCTCAACTGCTCCATCATTTGAACACCTGGCTTTTAAACTATCTGGTCACACACAGTCAGTCATGGCTGTCGTCTACCGCCCTCCCAAACCACACCCATCATTCCTGTCTGACTTCTCCTACTTTCTGACCCAGCTCTGTTCCCTCTCCCCCTCAATCCTCCTCCTCGGTGATTTCAATATCCACATGGACTCCACTGACTCCACAATAACCACTGACTTCACTGATTTACTCACCTGCTTTAACCTCACTCAACATGTCAACTTTCCTACCCATAACCGTGGGCACATTCTGGACCTTGTCTGCTCTACTGGATTAATTTTGCACCATCTCTCTGGCTCCGACCTCACCCTCTCTGACCACTTAGCCATCACAATGACCATCAACATCCCCACCACAGCACCAAGGCATTATCGCACTATCAACTTCCGTAAGCTAAACGCTCTTTCACCTACCTCATTCTCATCCACCCTCTCTGAAAAAATGTCCACTTCTCCCTTCGCTGACCTCCACACCCCTTCTGACCTCACTCTGACTACTACAACCACACTCTCTCTTCCTGCCTTGACCAGCTTGCGCCTATAAAAACCAAAACAGTTTCTTTCACCCATTCTGCTCCTTGGTTTACCCCTGAACTCCGCCTGATGAAAACTCGTGCTCGCCAACTTGAAAGACTCCGCAATAAAACAGGTCTCACAATTCACTCCCAAGCCTACAAGGACCACCTACAACACTACAAAGATGCGCTCTCCCGCGCCCGCTCTGCCTACTACTCTCAAATTATCCACTCTGGCTCCGGAAACCCAAAAGCACTCTTCTCTACAATAAACAAACTCCTCAGCCCCCTGGACACCACCACCCAGTCATTCACAGTAGACAACTGCATCTCCTTCCTTTCATTCTTCCAATGCAAAATTGACAACATCTACAACAGCTTAACCACCACCGCACCCGCTCCCCCTCAAACCACCTGCGCCCCCCCCTTATCCTGCCAACCCCTGTCTCAATTCTCCCCAGTCTCCCCTACTGACCTCTCTGAACTCCTCATAGGAATGAAAACTGCCACCTGCACTCTTGACCCCATCCCCTCCAGCTTTGTCAAGGCCTCCCTTCCTGCTCTCTCTCCACTTATCACTGCAACAATAAACTCCTCCCTGTCTACAGGCATCGTCCCACCATCCCTCAAAATTGCTGCTGTTACCCCCATTCTGAAAAAAGCTGGACTCAACCCTGACACCCTAAATATCTTCAGACCCATCTCCAACCTACCCTTTCTGTCAAAAGTTTTGGAACGCGCTGTAGCCACTCAACTCAAACATCACCTCTCTGCCAATAACCTGTATGAAACATTCCAATCCGGATTCCGCTCCAACCACAGTACTGAAACTGCTCTCCTCAAAATCACCAACGACCTTCTCCTCTCCTCTGACGCTGGCAACCTCAACATTCTCATCCTCCTCGACCTCAGCGCCGCCTTTGACACCATCAATCACACCATCCTCCTCACCCGACTTGAAACCACCTTTAACATTACCGGCACTGCCCTCTCTTCGATCAAATCATACCTCTCTGACAGACGCCAGTTCATCTCCATCAATAACTGCAAATCCCCCACTGCTCCCCTCCCCCAAGGTGTCCCCCAAGGTTCAGTTCTTGGCCCCCTCCTCTTCATCCTGTACCTGCCCCCCCTTGGTCACTTAATCCGCCGCCATGGTCTCCAATTCCACTGCCTCGCCGATGACATCCAGCTTTTCATCTCCACCAAGTCCATCTCCACCGCCACCCACTTTATCCTGACAAACTGCATCACTGAAATAAAATTCTGGCTTCAAATCAACTTCCTCAAACTTAACTATGATAAATCTGAAATAATCATCATTGGCCCAAAAACGCTCACCAAATCCACCCATAACTTTGCCCTCAACATCGACGGTTTCCCAGTATCCACCTCCCCTCACATCCAGAATCTTGGCATCATCTTTGACCAAACCCTCTCCTTCGACAAATACACTAAACAGATCACAAAGACAGCCTTCTTTCACCTGAAAACCATCGCCCGTCTCCGTCCATCCCTCTCCTCCACGGCTGCAGAAACCCTCATCCACGCCTTCATCACCTCCCGTCTGGACTACTGCAATAGCCTCCTCTATGGTTCACCCTCAACAATCACCAATAAACTCCAATACATTCAGAACTCCGCTGCCCGTCTACTCACCCATTCCCGGACCCGTGACCACATCACCCCCGTCCTTTACAAGCTTCACTGGCTTCCCATCCCCCAGAGAATCCAGTACAAAATCCTCCTCTTGACCTACAAAGCCCTCCATAACCTGGCCCCATCCTACCTGGCTGACCTCTCCAGACACACTCCCACCCACAACCTCCGCTCTGCTGGTACCAACCTCCTGACCCCCCCCCCCCCCCCCCCCATCCGGACCAACTTCAGATCCTGGGGGGACAGGGCCTTCTCCATCGCTGCTCCCACCCTCTGGAACTCACTACCTCACACCATCAGAGACTCCTCCTCACTCACCACATTCAAAACATCACTCAAGACCCACCTGTTCAACACTGCATTCAAAATTTAACCCACAGCATTTAACCCCTGACTATCTCTTCTCCTTCCTTTTGCTTTGATTATTTACCTATTGATTTTTGTCTTTTTGCACTTGTTTTTTGTACTCTGTCAAAGCGTCTTTGGGCTTCTTGAAAAGCGCTATATAAAATAAATGTATTATTATTATTATTATTATTATTATTATTACTACTTTACCTGAATCACTCATTGAGAAAAAAGGAGCCATATACACTTTTTAATAAAGGACAATGTTCACTTGGATAACGAGAATGACACTCAGTAGCGCATACCTCCGCCAGGCTGAACAGTTCACATCTTTTATCCCACTGATAGGCCGGATCTGGATTCGGACCAAAACCAAAATCTAATCGGCTTGTTCTTGTCACCTAACCAACTCATCCACCTAGTTTTGTCATAATACATCCACAACTTTTTGAGATGTCCTGCTCCCAGACAGACAGACAGAAAGACAGGCAGGGGTGAAAACATAACCACCATCCACCTTAGGTGGTGGAGGTAATTAAACACACCCGTTTAGCTTGGTAAAAAAAGAGCTCACTAGTCTATAATGCTGAAATAATCCAGAATTCTCGAAGAAATCTCAAGAAGGAAATTGTGAATGCTTTGAAGTAGAGCTTAGTTTTTAGGGCGTAGCCCATAGGGCAAAGCCGTCTAGAACAGTGTTTGTCTGTCCTTATGTCCATATGCATGTCCCCTCAAATGTATACCAATCAGAGCCGAGGATCTCGTCACATGGCAGGGTGAGGTGATTACATCTGATGTCATTACGGCGATACTGAGGTAGACTCCACACATCGGCATTTTGATTCCAATGTCGTTCATGCCGAGCATATCGTCGAACCTGTCATATACCACAATCGCCATTCTCTACCTTAACGTTTTTCATTCAGTGTGAAGCACAAACAAACCGATAGTTAAAATGCTCATCAAATATCGAAAGCATCGGCGTTACGTCTTCCAACAACACGGTATGTATAGGCCTTAGGCTTCATGCTTCACCTTCAGGCTGCTTCGGACAAATGAAGGCCAGGTTTCTTAATACAGTCGTATAGTTTCAGTAGTATCGTTTTCATAATAATAATAATAATAATATAGTAAATATAACCACAACACTTTACTCCCAATGTTGTGAATGCAAAACTAATGGATTGAAGCGGTGTATGGTTCATGAATCAATGATAAGCGGTGTACGGTACTAATAACCGTGGAAGTAAGGAATTAGCCTCAGTTTTTTGATAGTAATATCATTTTCGAAATAATGATAATGTATCGTTAATATTATAGTAAATATAATCGTAACACAAATACCTTTGTAGTAAAGCAAAGTTACTGGAGGTTAAAATATATCAACTTCTTCTTCTTCTATCTCCATCTATATATCTATATCTATCTTCTATATCTTCTATTTATCTACATATATAAAAGAAAGTTTTTGTTTGTTTGTTTGTCTGCACGTGCTAATCTCCTGAACGGTGAAAGATAGGAGGAAACCTCTGAAACAAAAAAATGTCGGGACGGCCCCCGGGAAGGTTATAAGCTAGGTGGTGAGGTCGCTCAAGGCCGCCTCGGCCGGGCTGGGCCCATTTCGCAATAAATCTTCTTCTTCTTTCAAAATTCTCTCTCGCGGGGCCCGACAGAAGAAAGAACAAGGAATCGTTGAGCACTAACTGATACTGGGCTCACGTCAGACTTGTGTACAGAAGATTAAATTCATTCAAAAAGAACCCGGGCAATGCCGGGTGCATTCAGCTAGTATATATAAATATATATATAAAAGAAAGTTTTTGTTTGTTTGTTTGTCTGCATGCGCTAATCTCCTGAACAGTGAAGGATAGGAGGAAACCTCTGAAACAAAAAATGTCGGGACGGGCCCCAGGAAGGTTATAGGCTAGGTGGCGAGGCCGGTCGAGGCCGCCTCGGGCGGGCTGGGCCCATTTCGCAAGTAAAAGCTGAGCTGAATTACAGTAGTCAATCTTCTACGGCCGCGAGTAAAGCTGAATTATAGTAGTAAATGAACGAAATGCGGCCGCAGCTGGATAGTCAAACTCCGCTGCTTCACAAGGCCGCGTTTTATTCCTTTTTTTAGTACAGAAGATTAACTTCATTCAAAAAGAACCCGGGCAACGCCGGGATGCATTCAGCTAGTCTTCTATATGTTGAAGTAATGGCAGTTTTGTGTCCGTCCAGCACGCTACGTCATTACGTCGATAATGTCATTACGGGGTACAACGGCGTACAACGGCTGATTCCACTAACCGACGTTTTAATTTATATGCCGTACAGGCTGAACATGTCGTCGAAGCGGTCAAACCTGTCATGTGTTTTTACACACGGACAGCTGTACGTTGCAGCGAGTAGAGTAGAAGACCACTTCTACTCGACTCGCTGAAGAAGAAGCTTCTCGCTTCTACTCGCATCGAGAAGAGGGAGATGGTGAATAACACCACTCGATCTGCACATCTTTGTCAACCAGAGTGAATTCCAGATAAGGAGAGGAACTGCACATGCTTCAGGCCGACTGACCCGCAACGTTGCTTATAGTGAGACCATATAAACTCAGGAGCAGGTCGAGAATGAAAATTGGAGGCTTAATAGCTCCCAAGAAAATGTTCTTTTAACCCTAATGGACTAAAAAAAAACTTTAAATGGACTAAAATACTTTAAATGCACCTTTTACAGTTCACTAATATACACGTTACAACAAACATAGGCTATATGTAAAAATAGAATTACCAGGGGTAGGCTATACAACAACAACAACAACAACAACATGCATTTTAAGGCCATTTTCCCTGCTAGAGCGGGGGTTAGCCTTGCGGCAATCTTCTCCATTTTGCCCTATTTTCTGCATCTCTCCTTGTTAACCCCCTTGCCCGCATTTCTTCTTCCACCATCTTTAGCCAAGTCTTTCTCGGTCTTCCCCGTCCTCTACTTCTTTCTCCATTCATTTCCATCACTCTTCTCAACCAGTCACTTTCGTCCTTCCTCAACACATGACCAAACCATCTCAACCTGTTTCTCTTCACAGCATCAATCACAGGCTCTATTCCCATCATCTTTCGCAAATCATCATTTGTCTTCCTCTCTCAACGATACTCCGCACATCCACCGAACCATTCACATTTCCACCATTTCCGGCCTTCGTTGCTGCTCTACGTTCATTACCCATGTCTCGCTCCCATAAATCATAACACTTCTCACACATGCAGCATACAGCTTTCGCTTCAGCTTCAACGACACTTCCCTCCTCGTCAGCACACCACTCAGTTCCCGAAACTTCTTCATGCACTTCTTCTTCCAAGAGAAAGGAAATATATAAGTACTTTGATAATAATATAATAATAACTTCGATATAATATCAATCGATATTAATTAAGTAACTCATCAATTAATCGATTAATCAAAAAACGAAAAATATTGTTTTTGACAAAGTACTTACTCACTATTGTGCCCAGATTTCAGCTTCCTAGCTCAAAGGATGGCTGAGATATCGCCCGGACAAACAAACAAACAACCAGAGTGAAAACTGAGTACTCCCTTTCAGCGTGCGTCATTGCCGAGCCCCCTTCGGTGCCTGTCAATGACGTTATGCAGCGCCTGGAGATGGCATAGGAAAGGAGCGGTGTACAACAAACAAACAAACAAGAAAACAAACAAACAAACAACCGGAGTTAAAACTGAGTACTCCCTCTCAGCGTGCGCCATTGCCGGGCCCCCTTCGGTGCCCGGCAATGACATTATGCAGCGCTTGGAGATGGCATATGAAAGGAGCGGTGTACAACAAGCAACCAGAGTAAAAACTGAGTACTCCCTTTCAGCGTGCGTCATTGCTGGGCCCCCTTCAGTGCTCGGCAATGACGTCATGTAGCACCTGGAGATGGCATATGAAAGGAGCGGTGTACAATACAAGAGTCAATGCTAATGTTATATGAACGAGATATTTACATAGTCGAAGAGGACATGCCAAAGTTGTTTTTATTCTGCACTACTATACAAGTACATATAATCAATAAGAAAGTTATTTACAAGGTGTCTCAACAAAATGTATACAGATATTAATATTTCAGAAAGACGAATTCAGCAGCAGAGAGAGAGCGATGTGTTGCGATGTATTGCCCCTTGTATTGCTATTTGTCAATCTAACTGATTTTGTGTTTTCCCCCTCTCTTCCATTACCTACAACAGGGCAGAAATGTTGGGGTGAAGACTGCTTTTTCATGGCTTTTGGTATACCTTCCCTTCTCATGATAGTTGCTGTGGGTAAGGGAAAGTCCGTTGTGAGCTTTATGTGCAAGCTGGTTTCTTCCTTTTTGTGATTATTCTTGGATTTATGACAGCAAGGTTATTCTGTTGACACTGCTACCTGTATTTATGTGCATGCAGTGGTGTTTATCTCTGGCACTTCTATGTACAAAAAGAACCCTCCAGGAGGAAACATCATCGTAGAACTAGTGAGATGCATCGGTGTAAGTACCGCATTCTTGCTTTTCAATAAGTGTTTTCAATTACCGTTTCAGTTCAGTCGTATGTAGTAGTATGGTGATCCATAATTAAGTCCCTATTTTAAATATAGAAATAACACGTTGTTAATAAATAAAAAAAAAAAAACTTGTTTAAAAAATATATATAGGCTTTTATTCAACGAAAAGCCCAATAAAAAGGCTTTTATTGCCGTTTTAATTTGCGAACATCAAATTTCAACATGAGTTTATGCATTTTCAGAACATTTTTCAAAATCGTTCGACATTTTCCACTGAACGCCAAAGAAACTTCTCTAGCAAATCAGCAAAAAAAAACATTGCGGATATAACTTTCTAAGTGTACGTATATTAGTGCTGGCTGATGAAAATTAATTCTTCATTCTAAAAATGTTAATTAATGTCAGAAATTATTAGCTTTAGGATCCTGATTATGACTGGGAGGGTGAGTCATCTTTTAACTTCGTTTATCCAGACAAAATAGACTGCTTAGCAGAGTTCTTGAACAAGAATGAATTACCTGCTTTAAAATTGTATTCAACAATACGTGTCTCATATGGATTACATGACAAATGTACAAATGGCCTCATACATGTTTTACATGAAATTAAGTTTATTGAAATTTTAACTCTTGACTTGCTGGAGTAGCCCATATAATATTTATTTAAGGATACATTTCCAAATGTTCCATTAAGTATATTGTTGCGGATATGAGGACTGTATATTTTTTTGATTGTGTGAATTATTATTATTGGTTATTCTGCGCCTCCTGCCTCCGGAGCTGTGTAAAGGTCAAAAGGGCATCCCATAATTAGTCCACAAGCATACACGTCAGCCAATAATAGAATACCCCTGTTCGATAGTTATATCTTATTCTGTGTTTTAGGGTAAGGCTGTGTCTCCCATTAATTGAAGTACTCCATTGCACCAGTGAAAGAGATAGATTCCCTTCATTCCCATTCCCAAAACCTCCATTCCCCCTTTTCGTCGTTTGGCAATTACCTCCCCTCCAATAACTGCCATTGACCACGAGGCAGGGTCGGAGAAGAAAGGCGTGTCTCCACCTCGTCATAGAGGGGAGGAGTGAGCCAGCCCCACTCGACCAACCATGAGCCAGGGGTTTGGCTAGAGAGGGCGGAGGAAGAGCGATCGGGGAGGTTCGCAAAGGTTGAGGGGCGGGGCCTATATAACCCAAGGCAGGGCGTGTCCAAAAGAGATGAGCTTTTACCGGCAGACAAAAAGGGAGCCCAAGCCGTTGAGAAGAGAGAGGGTCCAAGAAGCAGAGCTGAGTTGTGTGGTTTTGGTCGTCAGTGGTTGCGTTGTGGTGGTCAGTGGTTGCGTTGGTTGCGTTGAGTTGTCGGTGGTGAGGAGTGATTGGACCAAGAGAACATAGAGAACATCCAAGGAGAGGACATCCCAGAAAGCACAAAGCCTGTTGTAATCCTGGGAAAGCAGCGGCGGCCACAGAAGCAACAACACCCAACAGCCGCTTGGGGCCTGGACGGCGGTTTTGAGCAGGGCCGCGAAGGAACGGCGGCTGCTACACGCGCCGATCGTGCTGCACAATACAGCTCCAAGCCATCCTCTCCTTCCAGCCAATTCCTATCATCATTCCCCGTGTGAGTCGTCTTTGTTTGTTCTGTCCTGGGTAGGTAATTAAGTCTGTATAAGCTAGTATTTTCCCTGTGTCTCTAAAAGCTTCTGTATATTATTTTCTTATCTTTCCTTCTCCTTGGTTATTTTGAGCCTGTAAATAGTAAATAAATTTAGTAGTATTTTCAACCCTTTTCTCGTCTTCTTATTCCTTTTCTTCACATCCGTCGTCTTTGTCTTTTCCCTGATTGAATAGCTGTGGCGCGATACGGCCAACGTCTGGGTGAATCGGGTGAGTCGGGGAACAACTGTTCGGTCGCGGAGCCTTCGCTCGGCAAACAACATCCTTAACCGCGATCCGTAACAATTGGTGTCAGGAGTGGGATCGGACCCGAAGCGCGCTTAACGCGCTCAAAATTACAAAGTACCGAAATTGCTTTTGTTTTACAAAAACCCGAATTTTGAAATCGCGCCATGGCTGGTCAAGGCGAGGGGATGCCGGTGGGTGAGCTAGAGGAGGGGTTAGGAGTAACCCAGGATCAGAGGGACGAAGTAGAGGAGAACATTGGCAATGTGGTTGAGGGGGTATCAGGCGCACAAAATGGCGCTCTCGCGCACGAGGTTTCAGGCGCGCAAAAAGGCGCCTCGCACGAGCGCGCGGTAGCCGAGCCCGCTGTATCAGCGGGCTTTAACATGCAGCCGATTGACATGCAGGCCCTCATTGCGCAGCTACAGGCAGCTGTACAGATGAGTATGGGAGACCAAATTGGAGGTTTGAAAAACAGTATGGGGGTAATGAGGGACGAATTGAGGGCTGATAGTGAGAAAATGGAAAACAGAATGGGGGAGCGACTAGGAAATCAAATCGGGGAATTAGACAAGAAATTTGAGGGGTTAGACAATGGGATAGAAGGGATGAAACATGGGTTAACGGGGGTGGAAAATAGAATGGCTGCCCAGGAGAATCAGATAGAGGGGATGAAAAATGGGTTAATGGGGCTAGAAAATAGGATGGAAGGCAAATTGCGGGAGATAGGGGAGCAATCCGCCCGAGAAATTAAACAAATGGGAGAGCAGATAGAGGAGGTAAAAATCGGGGTAGAAACCAAATTGGATGCTCAGAGGGATGAATTGGGACAGATGAGGGTGGCATCTACAAAAGAGATGGAGGAGATGAAAGAGGGGATACGACGAGGTGTGAGTGGGGAGGTCTCGGGGCTACGCGAGGAGGTAAAGCGAGGTGAGAAGCGTATGGAGAAAGAGGTGAGAAATAATACGGCTAGGTTACAGGGGGGAATAGAGGATCTGACGGAGGAGGTGGAACAGCTGACAGAGGGACAAACGGAGTTAGTGGAGCAGGTTCAAAAGAACACTGCGGTACTAGGAGGGTTAAAGGCGACACAAAAAGAAATTAAAAATGACTTAATAGCGACACAGAGGCAATGTCAGATGGTACGTGAGGGACTGACAATGAGGTTGGATGAGGTGACAGAAGTAATGGAGACAAAGGACCGGCAGGTGAGGATGCACATAGAGACGGTCAAGGTAGCCTTAGAGGACGAACTTGAGGAGACGCACCGGGAAATAAAAGAGGTGAAGCAAAAATTAGAGGAAGCGGAAGAAGAGGTGAGTGAAATTAAGAAGAGACGGACAGAAACTAAGAGAGAAATAAAGGAGGAGGTAATGGAATTGGTACAAGGTCGGTGCTCAACTCATGATGTGCTGCTCACTAACCAAATAAAGAGTTTGCAGGTGGCAAAAGAGGTGCGGAGACGAGGTGCCAAGGTGAGTGGCGAAATATTCGGCAATGTATATGATGTGAGGAAAGCTTCAGTTGGCTTGGGGATTGGTTTGGATCCGGGGGTTCGTGAAAGGCCGTTGGTGAAGTGTGTGACAGGTCAGGTGTGCGAAAAAAGAGGTGTGCGAGAATGTCCGACCATGGGGTGTGTGAGGAAAAAGTGCGAGCCGACCAGTGAGTGTGCTGTCGAGAGTGAGTCGGTCGTAGCGCGTGTGCGAGGGAGCACATGGAAGCGCGGTGTGGTGAGTGTTACAGAGGGTGTAACGGGAGAGTGTGCGCAAGAGTGTGCGCGAGAAAGGTGTGTAACGGACAGGTGCATGAGGAAAGAGTGCGCTGTCGAGAGTAAGGGTGAGTGCGCTGTCAAGAATGGAGGTGAAAGTAGTGAGAGTGACACGGAGCGTGAGTTGGTTGTGACAGGTGAGCGAGGATGTACACCTGGAATGGAAGGATGCACACCTGGAATGGTAGAGCGTGTGTGGGAATGCACACTTGAGTTGGTCGTGAGGCACGTGGTTGGGTGTGCGAGTGAAAGCACACCTGTGATGGTCACAGAGGAGGTGACCGAGGAAGGGGCGCGAAGAGGTGTGTTGGTGAGGTGTGCGAGCGATGAATGTGTGCCAAGGTGTTCGGTGGTCAGGTGTGTGACCAAGTCTGTGAGCGGAATGAGTGTACCGAGGTGTGTAAGGAAAGGTACGAGGAGCATGGGAACAGCTGGAGGTATGAGCAAGAAAGGGGTAGCGTATGCATGTAAGCATGCAGGTGAGGCATCGACGGTAACCGGGTTAGCGGTTAGAGCGACTTTTAGCCGAATCGGGCCCTCGGTGCGTGCCGGGCTTCGCGTGCCGCGAGAACCAGCGGGGATCCGAGCCACGGCGGGTTCGAAAGGACCGCCGTACGCGATCCACGCTGGGCCTCGCTTGGAACGGCCGCGTCCGGGCTCCACTAGGCGGAGCGGGCAGCTCGATAGGAAGGGTCGTCATGGCGACCACTTTTTGTTGAGACGTGCCGGCAGGTCGAGATCGGGACATTGGATGGCTCCACGCCGAGGTGGTGCGTGGGATCTCGGCCCGGGTAAGCCCCCGTCCCTGCCCCGAATGCCGGACGTATCCAGCCGCTGGCACAAAACAACCCGCATTCATTGCTCGGCTGTACGAAGCCGAGCTTTAGAAGGGAATTGGCGCACCGAGAGGATCTAATAAGTAGACGGGTGATGAGGATAGTGTTTTGGACCCAAAATTAGAAAAAGGCGAAATTTGATGATTGGTACGGTGATTAGCAGATGATTGGCAGAATTTTTGATTGGTTGGATTTAGGTGTGCGAAATTGATAGTAGGACCTCCCCGATGTGGTGGGATGGGCAATCCACCATCCCTCACACCAAGGGGGGGGCAAAGGAGCACTAGCTTATGGGGTTGATGGCAGTGAAAACTAGCCCGGGTGGGTTAGGATATTGTGTGTAGGGCCCTAGAAGATGACATTAGGTGACGTTAAGGTTAGTTAGTGACAAGGATACCTGTAGTGGGGACGCAGGTAGATTAGCGTGGATGATAATGACGTGGGAGCGCAATAGTTTAAACTTTAAAGGGACGACTGGGAAGCGCAAGTTTCAGAGGGGAGTAGTTAGCTGAGATGATGCCGTGTGTTTGAAGATTGAACAGGTGTGATTGAACAGGTGTGATTGCACAGGTGTGCAACTGAACAGGTGTGTGGAGCAGTGTATGAGTGAGTGATGGTGATGTGTGTTGTGTTGACCAAATGGTCCAGGAAGAAAGGAGGGTGCAGGTGGCACCAGGTATGAGTGCACAGGTGTGCAACAACAGGTATGGAGAATGGTTGTGTGGAATAAATGGTATGGGATATATGGCGTATTGGGATGGATGGTCGTGGAGTGAGTATGGTGGAAACTATGGAGTGGAGTGGATGGTGCGAAGGTGTGAATGGGGGAAGGATGGACCCCCATCACGAATACCCGGGGCGGGTAGTGTAAGCGTTAGGTAGAGGGTATAGGTAAATTGTGGTTGGATATTGGCATCTGTGGTGCGGGTGGAAGAATGGTATTTGGATGGGTGCATTAGTGTTGTGGAAATGGCTGGGCGTGTAGCCTGTTAGTGTGTGTAGTTGGTTTGGGCACTCCACCACTGTGAGGATGTCGGCCAGGTGAGGCCGCAGGTGGGCTCTGGGAGCCGGTAGTTGTTGTGGATGGGGCCCGAGGATCCGGAGGACGGACCCGGGTAGCCCAGTGCCAGAGGGCACCGAGTGGGGTGACAGAGCCAGGAGGGGCTTTCCCCAGTTAGTTAGGTTAGGGTGAGGAGCTAGGTAAGCTCGGGTGGCAACTGCAGTGGTGGAGGTGTGCAGGTGGGTAGACCTGCTGGGAGAGCTACACGTCGCAGCCCAGAAATTGTGCGAGGGCACCGGGAGATGAATCGGGGGAGTGAGACCCCAAATTGAGAAGCACCACAGTTTGGCCAATGGGAATTGGTTTTTAGAACCCATAGTGTAAGTTGGCCAATGGATTGGCAGGGAGAGACCCCGGGTAGTGTAAAGTGTGTTAAGGTCATTTAGAGGATAGTTAGGATTGGAGTCTCCTCGCACCATCTGCATCCACTCACCTGAGGTGACAGGTACTCCACACCATGCCATGTTTTATTATTTTTCATTAATGCAAATGTTTGGATTGTGAGACGCATCATGACGTGGGTGTGACATTGTGCTTTGATGTTCCATCACTTCCTCCTTATGAGGATTGATGATGAATTTGGTGATGGCAAATTTTGAAGTAGAGGGATTGTGGAGACGAATTTGGTATAGGAGAAATATGGGGAAGACGTGACAGTAGTGACGAATTTGTAAATGGGTAGATTTTGTAAATATGGGGTAAGGGCAAGGGTAGTGTAGGTGACAGGGGGGTGACGTACGGTAGGGACGAGCTTTCTCACTTCGCCCTCCGTACGCATTTCGCCTTGCATTGCCTTATTGATGTGTACCCTTGTGACCTTACCCCTCGCTCAATTGTCTCTTTTGTCTCCCACATGACCTGTGCGCCATTGGGTGCCGAGGGGAGCGTGCGTGAGTCCTCCATTGTGCGCCCGGAATTCCCAGAACCAGCTGTCTGCATCGATGCACCACATTATGGACCACATGGGTTGGGGCATGGCCCCTCTGCTGGAACCGGCCATGAGGGCCCGAAATCTTGCTGGCGGACCTTGGCCACAGGGCACTGATGCCCCACAGGTGAACCACACGTAGTCGGCCCTGTGGGCCATAAATAAAATAAATAAAAATGGACACATTGGGTGCAAGTTTTAATACAAATAGGCCGCCAGTAAGCAAAGCAAAGGAATGACAACATCTGGAAGAACAAATAATAATAACCAGCAGAGGGAGCCGAAGAGCAAGAGATCACCTGCAGGGTTAGGGGTTGTTGATTTATTTTTTATTCTTGAACAATGGTGACTGCACCGATTGGTGCTTGGGTGTGTATTGGTGCGTTTTTGGGTGCTTTCATGGTGCATTGATGCAGAGCAGACTGTCTCCCCCCCAGAAAGAACAATCACAGGTCCTGGGTTAGTTTTGTAAATAAAAAATAGCGTCATTGTAAATAATGCTCCCCACCGTCAGTGTGTAGTTTGAAGACCATTCCGCAATTCGGTTAACTGTGGGCGTAAGTCTGTTAGGCAGGGTGCAATGGAGCAGCGGGACACATTTATTTATGTTTTAAAAACTGTCGCACTCAGGGTCAGGTTAAAAGTAGAGGGAACTACACCTACGTGTCACACTAAATAAAACGTTGTAGGCCCGGGCCGTGCCTAAGAGGAGGAGGGTGCAGTGTTGCGGATATGAGGACTGTATATTTTTTTGATTGTGTGAATTATTATTATTGGTTATTCTGCGCCTCCTGCCTCCGGAGCTGTGTAAAGGTCAAAAGGGCATCCCATAATTAGTCCACAAGCATACACGTCAGCCAATAATAGAATACCCCTGTTCGATAGTTATATCTTATTCTGTGTTTTAGGGTAAGGCTGTGTCTCCCATTAATTGAAGTACTCCATTGCACCAGTGAAAGAGATAGATTCCCTTCATTCCCATTCCCAAAACCTCCATTCCCCCTTTTCGTCGTTTGGCAATTACCTCCCCTCCAATAACCGCCATTGACCACGAGGCAGGGTCAGAGAAGAAAGGCGTGTCTCCACCTCGTCATAGAGGGGAGGAGTGAGCCAGCCCCACTCGACCAACCATGAGCCAGGGGTTTGGCTAGAGAGGGCGGAGGAAGAGCGATCGGGGAGGTTCGCAAAGGTTGAGGGGCGGGGCCTATATAACCCAAGGCAGGGCGTGTCCAAAAGAGATGAGCTTTTACCGGCAGACAAAAAGGGAGCCCAAGCCGTTGAGAAGAGAGAGGGTCCAAGAAGCAGAGCTGAGTTGTGTGGTTTTGGTCGTCAGTGGTTGCGTTGTGGTGGTCAGTGGTTGCGTTGGTTGCGTTGAGTTGTCGGTGGTGAGGAGTGATTGGACCAAGAGAACATAGAGAACATCCAAGGAGAGGACATCCCAGAAAGCACAAAGCCTGTTGTAATCCTGGGAAAGCAGCGGCAGCCACAGCAGCAACAACACCCAACAGCCGCTTGGGGCCTGGACGGCGTTTTGAGCAGGGCCGCGAAGGAACGGCGGCTGCTACACGCGCCGATCGTGCTGCACAATACAGCTCCAAGCCATCCTCTCCTTCCAGCCAATTCCTATCATCATTCCCCGTGTGAGTCGTCTTTGTTTGTTCTGTCCTGGGTAGGTAATTAAGTCTGTATAAGCTAGTATTTTCCCTGTGTCTCTAAAAGCTTCTGTATATTATTTTCTTATCTTTCCTTCTCCTTGGTTATTTTGAGCCTGTAAATAGTAAATAAATTTAGTAGTATTTTCAATCCTTTTCTCGTCTTCTTATTCCTTTTCTTCACATCCGTCGTCTTTGTCTTTTCCCTGATTGAATAGCTGTGGCGTGATACGGCTGGGTGAATCGGGTGAGTCGGGGAACAACTGTTCGGTCGCGGAGCCTTCGCTCGGCAAACAACATCCTTAACCGCGATCCGTAACAATATTGTACACCGCACCTTTCCTATGCCATCTCCAGGCGTTGCATAACGTCATTGCCGGGCACCGAAGGGGGCTCGGCAGTGACGCACGCTGAAAGGGAGTACTCAGTTTTCACTCTGGTTGTTGTACACCGCACCTTTCCTATGCCATCTCCAGGCGCTGCATATCGTCATTGCTGGGCACTGAAGGGGGCTCGGCATTGACGCATGCTGAAAGAGAGTATTCAGTTTTCACTCTGGTTGTTGTACACCGCACCTTTCCTATGCCATCTCCAGGCATTGCAAATCGTCATTGCTGGGCACTGAAGGGGGCTCGGCAGTGACGCACGCTGAAAGGGAGTACTCCGTTTTCACTCTGGTTGTTGTACACCGCACCTTTCCTATGCCATCTCCAGGCGCTGCATATCGTCATTGCTGGGCACTGAAGGGGGCTCGGCAGTGACGCACGCTGAAAGGGAGTACTCAGTTTTCACTCTGGTTGTTGTACACCGCACCTTTCCTATGCCATCTCCAGGCGCTGCATAACCTCATTGCCGGGCACCGAAGGGGGCTCGGCATTGACGCACGCTGAAAGGGAGTACTCAGTTTTCACTCTGGTTGTTGTACACCGCACCTTTCCTATGCCATCTCCAGGCACTGCATAACCTCATTGCCGGGCACCGAAGGGGGCTCGGCAGTGACGCACGCTGAAAGGGAGTACTCAGTTTTCACTCTGGTTGTTTTCTTGCTTTCTTGTTTTCTTGTTTGTCCGGGCAATATCTCAGCCATCCTTTGAGCTAGGAAGCTGAAATTTCGGCACAATAGTGAGCAAGTCCTTTGTCAAAAACTGTAATTTTTGTTTTTTGATTAATCAATTAATTGAGGAGTTATTTAATTATTAGCGATTAATTAAGTACTTATTTAATTAATCAAATTTCCTTTCTCTTCTGACCATTATCTCAGGCACCTTTTAAGTTAGGAAGCTGATATTTGGACATGACAATGACCAGGTGATTTGGCTGCAAAGGCTATTTTTGATTTATTAATTCATCAATTAATCAATTAATCAATTAATTATTTAATTATTCGATTAATGAGTAAAAAAAATTATTTTTTTAAAGTTACAGATTCTGATGAAATGGTGGTGGTTTATGTGTTCTATGACCGAATTCATTAATAATTTATTTTTTAAATGATTATTATTTATTTATTTTCATTATTAATCATTTATTTATTTTCTTTCTCATTTGGCCAATATCTCAAGAACGTTTTGAGCTAGGAAGCTAATATTTGGACATGACAGTGACCAAGTGATGTGGCCAACAAGGATATTTTTGATTTATTGATTAATTATTTAATCGATTAATTATTTATTGATTAATCAATTAATTATTATTTTTTATTAATGACTTATTTAATTAAATTTCTAAAATATACATCTTCGGATGAAGCACTCATGGTTTAGTTATGCTATTAGTCAATTGATTAAGAAAATATTTTGTGATAACCTTTTATTGATTTTACTTATACAATTAATCAATCAATTATTGTACACCTCGCCCAACCAATGCAGTCTCTAATGAGCTGCACTGCGGTATTGCCGGGCGCCTGAGGCACCCCGGCAATGCCGCGCTGTAGGATATTTAATTATTTGGCATGGGGGCGGTGTACTTTGAATGTATCTGTACTTGTTTATCTACATTTTTAGTACTAGGGCATTGCCCGTACTATATCTATATCTAAAATTATATCCCCCCCCTCTATTTACATGAAATGGTTTGGTCCAAAGCGAACGGCTTCCGGAGTTTGGTAAAGAAATCGCCATCGCGTGCACAAACGCGCAGGAAAGCGAATGAATCGCAAATTCGTTTTTATTAGTTTTAAAACATAGTTTAACGCCAACATAGTTTGCAAACGTGAAATAAATGAATACGCTCTCAAATGTGCCATCCGAGGCAGAGTGTGTCCGCCACGTTTGGCACACGCGTTAGTTCGCTGCTCTCTGATTGGTTGAATCGTTTTTTGGACATAGCTCGGTAAGTAATTGTCCGATTAATATGAAACCTTGAAAAGGCACATCCTCGGGTCCCCAGCAATATACCTGGCAAGTTAAAAGTATATCGGACCCGTGGTTGTCGAGAAACAGCGGTCACAGACAAACAAACGTACAAACAGAGATTACTGGAATTATAGATAGATGTTCTTGAAATAATATATTTAATTACTGTTCATTACAATTAAGATAAAATTATTTTGCAATTTGTTTGAGGGTTGGACTTTTTCACGGTAGATTGACTTGACTAATCCTTGGATTATTAACTTTCATAAACCTAAGGAGAAGGCAAATCTGGCTCAACATCCTCCAGCAATCGATGGTCTGCTTCATGAAACCTCCTGTGTTGTAATTGGTAAACTAACATTAAAAGATTTCGAAATACCTTCTCCGTTGTTACTCATTGTTACACCTGGCTCGTTGTTACTCTTCTAATTCACCTTTATAATGCACACTGTCCCCTTATGCAGTTTGCACTCAAGAACCGCTTCCATTATCGCAGCAGTGAATACCCGAAGCGAGATCATTGGCTCGACTGGGCGAAGGAGAAATACAGAGTAAGGGTTTTACATTCAATCGTTGCCTTTTAACTGGAATATCAGAAGCACAACATAAAGGTCTGTGGCATTTAACATCTTTCAGCACTCTAAAGTTCTTGGAGGAGCTTGCATTTGTCACATGTCAGTCTAGGTCGAGGACATTATAAGAGACATTAGTGTACTTTGCCATGAATTACAAAGGAATAATTAGATGAGACCAAGACTAATCAAAGAAAACACCAGTCAGTATATGGGATTCAAGAGTGCTATCCCAGCATCATTAGCTGTGTGCTTCGATCCATCATTCATTTATTCATCTTAAACATTTATCTCTCTGTGTCTCTCTCTCTGTGTGTGTCTCTCTTTTGTCTCTCTGTCTCTCTGTCTCTCTCTGTCTCTCTGTCTCTGTCTCTGTCTCTCTCTCTCTCTCTCTCTGTCTGTCTGTCTGTCTGTCTCTCTCTGTCTGTCTCTCTGTGTCTGTCTCTCTCTCTTTCTCCCTCCCTCCATCTCCCTGTCTCTCTATTTATCTTTCTCTCCCTGTCTCTCTCTTTCTCTCCCTGTCTCTCTCCCTGTCTCTCTCTCTGTCTCCATGTCTCTCTCTCCAGTATCGGACCATAACGGAGGTGAAGATGGTTCTTCATGTGTTGTTCCTCTACCTTCCACTGCCTATGTTTTGGGCTCTTTTTGATCAGCAGGTGGGTCAGCTTTTAATACATTTTGCAATGGAATACATTTTGACTACTTTATTTTAGCATTTATGGTGTAACAAAAATTAATTCCCAATTTGGCCCATCTACTTATTAAGTACTAACAGGAGTACCCAGCGTTGCGGGGGATGGGGGGGGCAGGCAGGAGAGGGAGGGGTGAGTAAGGGAGCAGGGGGAGTTTAAGAGGGAGGGTGAGGGGAGAGGGAGGGGAAAGATATACTACATATACATCTTTTGGGGGGCTGAGGGGGTGGCTTTGACAGGCCTCTCCGTTTTGGGGGAGGGGGGAAAGGGAGGAGGAAAAATTTACGTGCTTTAACCTTAACTTTAAAAAAGAGTGCTTTACCCTCAGCGTTGCCCAGGTAAAAAACGAAATTGTAATACCCTCTGCCACCATCACCATGTGGCACTACACGGTACACATTTACATCGAGAATTTATGCTCCTAACCCCCACACCCCCTCTTGAGGCCGTGGCCACATAGCCTATGTTAACCCCAGCCAAAGTTGTATTTGTATTTGTACCCTGAGTAAAGAATATAAGTGTTTATAGCTGGAGTACCTGGCGTTGCTCAAACAAAAAAGAAACATCAACATATTTGAAATGAGGGCAAATATAATGGAAAAGCAATTGCATCCAAATCAGAATCCATTACAAATGTCAAATCATCATTTTACCTTTTCGTTGAATATATGCTGGTGAATGTGCCATTCATCACGTTTCTGAATTAGTATGATGACGTTCAGGAAGAAGAAGAAGCCTTACCACCAACTTCGACCGCTTCTGGAATTGTTTGATTAATTTGTGTTCAAATGTCTGGTAATTGTTTTGTATTTATTTATGCCAATGTGTACTTGTATATAACTGTCATTAATGAAAAAGGCTTTGGCACTATAGAGCAAATTTTTTTTAATCCCCAAAAAACGAACTTTTTTTTTTTCAAAAAAAATGCTTGTTTTTTTGGTCTAAAACACTCCCAAGCACTCACTGATGAACCTCTGAAAGTTTGACGAAGATTCCATCTCTGAGTAAAATGGCGACACACAGACAGACAGACCAATGGCTCTCTTATATAATAGATATTGATGTTAATCATTGCTCCCCTAAATCCATATGTAATAAATGGATGGATCCTTCTCAAGTGAAGCTAACCTAAACTTATGTTCTGGTTTTTGTCGAGGTTTTGCTTCAAGTAGAACTTTTTCTTTCTTTTTTTTTCCTCAAGGGAGAAGGTAAGTTGTTAATAAAGGATAACTTGTTATCTGACGTTAAAAAGGACGTCCCGTCTCTCGGCATTAGTCGGTGGACGTTAAAGATCCCACAGTGTCCTTCACCAAGAGTAGGTGAGCTATCACCGGCACCCTGACCAAATTACAAATTCCTGCTCTCACCTACAGGGGGCACTGCATTCAGCAGCACAGCCGCACCTCCAGTAAACGATGCTACGCATAGCCATGTACTGCATACAAAAGAGGCAGAAGAAGTGAACATAAAGGAGGTTATTAACCTATGGGGAAAAAAAGTAATAATTCCCACCTGAAAAACTCTGTTCTTCGTTTATTTTTCTTAGGGATCTCGCTGGACCTTCCAAGCAACTCGAATGAATGGAGACTTTGTAAGTATGTTACTGATATGCATATGAAGTTAAAGGTTGGATGTTTTAGAACAGAAGTCAAGGCATTGAAAGTTATGGGATTGTGCAGTGACCTCCCTGTTGTTCTTTCTTTTTGCATCTAATAGAGCAGCTTTTACTAAATAACATGCAGGATATAGATATTTATCGATACTAGCAAGTTGCCCGTGCCCACGCAGCATTCTAAACGTTGTAGGGATGGGGATAGAAAAAAAATGCAAATGGCGCCTTCTGTTATCAAGCTAGCAAGCTGTGAGCAACAATTCACATTTATGGCCACATCTGATGCAATTTAAATGCTTTAATGGGGGTGAGGTGCTCAATTTGAAACTTTGTTCGATATATGTAACTTTTTGATGCCGAGGGGATAAACGAATAGTATAGACGAGAGAGAGAGACAGAGACAGAGACAGAGACAGAGACAGAGACAGACAGAGACAGACAGAGAGAGACAGAGAGAGAGACAGAGAGAGAGACAGAGAGAGAGACAGAGAGAGAGACAGAGAGAGAGACAGAGAGAGAGACAGACAGAGAGAGACAGAGAGAGACAGAGAGAGACAGAGAGAGACAGACAGAGAGAGAGAGAGAGAAGAGAAGAAAAGAAAAGAAAAAGAAGAAACATTGAAATGAGCAAGTAAGAGGGTTGGGCTAGGAAGGGGTTCATGGATGTAATACAGATCATGGGTCAGAACTGGGATGTTTAACGTCCCCATCCAGATCAATTACCTTTACACGAGGTGCCAGTCCACTGTCTGCTTAAGGGTGTAGTACTGGTGAACAGGTGATTTTTTTTTTTTTTTTTTTTTTTTAGCTGAACAGTTTCCTTATAGTCTTATAAACAAGAATCATGCTATTAGAGGTCATAGAAGTACCCCTAATTATTGAAAAATTCAAATTTCAATGCAATTCAATATAATATTTTGCATGAAATTTGTTATAACTTGGGAAATGCATCATTCTTTTGGGCTGAAATTTGGACAGGATATTCAGAATATCACTTCCTTTAAAATGATGAAGGCTTTTGTTTATAGGAGTAGCCATTGTGGATTTATTGAAGGACAACCAAGTTTTATCTGGTAATTGGCATAATTAGCTAATTAGTGAACATTTGACATAATTTCACAAAATCCTCTCATCAGGTAGTAGAGTAACACATGTATAATACATGTACCAAGTTTTGTGTGAAAAGAATGATAGGTGACATAGAAGATAGAAGTAGAAATGTGTTCTTTGTTTTTCCTTGTTTTTTATTGACGGTCTAATTTATGCAAATTATATGCATGTAATATGACAAAGAAGCGTTGAAACTGGTCTGAGTTAAAGCCAAGATTATATCTTTCAAGAAAAACTGAAAATTAGATATTAACTTGACTTTGTTTTTGTGTAAAGGCCTCTCAAAGGTACCTATGTAGTTTTCTCAATTTTTCACCAGTACTACACCCTTAAAGCCCTGCGGAGGGAGGGCAGAGTGGGAAAGAACGGCCTCTGGAAGAATGGTCATCTTGGCACATCTGCAGCTTTCACTAAATCCATTTCAGAAATCTCATGGAAATATGAACCCAAAGCGATAATTGAAAACGAGGACGCAATGCTCACATATGGCCTGATGATCCCATTGAGCGTGAACTTGGAAAACAAAGCATTGCGACCAGAAATATAGTACTTAAGTGCAAAAAAAGGAAATACGCCATTGCTAATTGAGGTCAATACCCATCGGTTTTGGCCTAACCCTAAAAAACACAAAAATCAAGAAAATTACCAAATACCAGGATCTCGAAAATGAAGTCAAAAGATATGGGAAGCTGAAGAATGCCAAATTGGACCAGTGATAGTTGGAGCAATGGGAATGGCGACGAAAAGCCTTACAGAGATCTTAAAAACCATCCCTATGAATATTACTACAAACAAACTACAATTGGAAGGTGTCTGAGGCTCTGTGACGAAACTGAGAACAAAACTTTGACAATAAGAAAACTTCATGGCTTCGGGTCACTTACCAAAACGAAGGTGGATAAATACTTTGAGACCTGGGAGGGCTCTGTTCTACCTTTTGAAACCCGCATATGGAGATAACAACCAACGACACACATTGCTGTCCTAGTCATGGAAATTCACTTACACTCCCAGTCATTTAATTGTAACTTTATTCATTCAAGGACTGGCAGGATGGCCTGAAGGTTACGCACACTCACTTCTGAGCTGTCTAGCCTGGGATTGAATTTCGGCCCAACTACAAACTGCCATCCTGGTGTTTCACAGGCAGGGCAAGACATCAATGTGATGCCATCCCTCGGACGGACGTTAAACTAAGCAACACATCTGCTGGTATTAGTTGGTAAATGTTAAATCATTCTTTGCGAAGAGTAGGGAAGCTATCGCTGGCAACCCTGGCCTAATTCCAAATTCCTGCTATAACCGACTTTTCAAACATCAAACTGTGCGAGCCGGTTCATGAAAGTCATGGACCAAACTCTTTCCCTGGCGATCAACACACTTTGTTCACTCAACTCTGTCGTAACTAGGCGTTAACAAATCCAGCATTATTTTTTGTCAAATGACAAAGTGTGCTAGACAGTACATATAAATGAGATTGGAGCTACTGATTATAACAATGATGATTACTTCTGTGTACTGATGATGATCGTGATGTAACAGTGATGACATAACATCTTCCAATGTTTTTTTTTTTTCTTTCTCCCAAAGGGCTCTGTTCAGATCATGCCAGACCAAATGCAGGTAAGCATACAGCAAGGTGCTTATACCCTCTATCTATCTATCGACTCTGTCTCTGTCTTATCTCATCAGAGAACGTGAATGATATTTTGATCATCATTCCCAAGCTTCGATTTTGAATTGCTAGTGGATGTAAAATTTCCATTTTTTTTTTTTCACATGGGCAATAAATGAATAATTGAAGATGACTAAATTAATTATTTGTTAATATTTTGCAAACAACAATGGTTGCTCAATGTTGATGTGGACTTTTTGTTGCAAAACATATGTAACTAGTTGTGTAATAGACACTGTGTTGTGTAGTAGATGTCATTTAAAACATAAAACAGTCATTTTTGTTCCAATGAACATGCTTAAAGTTTAAATTGCAATATAATAACAAGAAAAAGATAAATCAGAGATTGCAAACCCTCGCCAGGATGTATTTTCAGTGGTTTTTAAGGCTTTTGTATTAAAACAAATATGGCGGCCAAACCACGTGACCGATGACATCATTATTTTTTTTCGAAACCAATTTATTCCTCGATTATGCTCAAGAAATTTCATCTTGATCGGATGAAGTTTTGTACTTTTCGAATTATGACGTCATAATGGAGGCACCTATGACATCATTAACATATTTTATTCCCCATGGAGAGTTATTTACAATGAGCTATGTCTCAATTTTTTCTATTCAGCACTTTCAGAGATATAGAGGTACAAAGTTTTTCACTTTTTCCAAGATGGCTGCCGAACCACGTGACCGATGTCATCATTTTTTTTTTTCTCCACCAGTTTATGCCGATATGGCGCTCAAGAAATTTAAACCTGATTGGATGAAGTTTTGTGCTTGTCGAATTATGACGTCATAATGGAGGCACCTATGACATCATCATTAACATATTTTATTCCCCTGGAGAGTTATTTACAATGAGCTATGTCTCAATTTTTTCTATTCAGCACTTTCAGAGATATAGAGGTGCAAAGTTTTTCGATTTTCCCAAGTTGGCGGCCAAACCACGTGACCTATGACGTCATAATTATCATAAAAAAAATTCTACAGGTGGAGTGCACCGAGGGGGAAAATTTCCTGTCAATTGGACCAACGGTTGCAGAGAAAATCATATTTATTCTGTGCGGACAAACAGACAAACAAACAGATGAAAAATCGGTCACAGACCGAGGACTTGCCGGAATATACTTTTTTTATTGACCATTTTAGACAAATATGGCGGCCGAACCACGTGATAGGTGACGTCATCATTATTTGTTTTCTAAACTAATTTATTCCGAGATTATGCTCAAGAAATTTCATCTTGATCGGATGACGTTTTGTACTTGTCGAATTATGACGTCATAATGGAGGCACCGGTGACATCATGATTAAAATATTTTATTCCCCATGGAGAGTTCTTTACAATGAGCCATGTCTCAATTTTTTCTATTCAGCACTTTTGGAGATACAGAGGTGCAATTTTTTCGGTTTTTCCAATATGGCGGCCGAACCACGTGACCGATGACGTCATCAATTGGTCACAGTCTATTCCAGGGCAAGACAAATATGTGTGTAAAGTTTGGCGATTCTACGTGCAACGGTGTAGACGTAGTACTCCAACCAGACAGGCAGACAGTTTGGCGATTCTATGTGCAACGGTGTAGACGTAGTACTGCAACCAGACAGACAGACCGACAGACAGACAAACCAACTGATCAATATAGTTAATTGGAAATAAAATAAATATTGTAAAGGTTGTTAAAAAAAATTAATTCCGGAAGTTTACCGCCGTTTTACCCAATGTCTTTTACCCTACCTTATTTAATCTTACATTAGTTCTTTGTGCATGTTGTTTGTGCCCTTTATGACAAAAAAAAGTATCCCACTCCTCTGAGCGCATGTGTGATTGGGTTGAATTCAGAACCAAAGTACTGATAAACGGCAGGTTTGTGTTCCGATTCATGTTCCGATTTGTGTTCAATATATAACATTCAATTGAAATTAAGTTGTTCCTCGATCATAAATTTTTGTTTGTGGATGGACGGACAGACAGAAGTGAATCTATTGCTTAACCCCTCTCTTTTGCTTCATGTGCTTGGGTGGGATAAAAATAAGAGTTCAATCAATGCAACTTGCAACGGTACCTGCCCTATGAACCGGGCTTCAATTGGGAAGCCCAAATGAAAAGGCAAAATATCAGAAATTGAAGGCTTTTAAAAATTTTTAAACGATTCATATAAACATCCGTTGAATCATATCACACGCAAATCATCAACATCTAAACAGTACATGGCGCCCATTTTGAAAAAAGATTGAATTCTGCAAAACGGAAGCGGCCGCTGCGTGTCTTTCTCAGTCGCACGTTTATGTGTGAAGTGTGCGCGCCGAATCTGTAACACGGAAGCGGCCGCTACACTGGTTTCTCAGTCGCTTTGCACACGCTGCCGTGTTACTTCGGAGCCGCACGTTTTATATAGGAAGAGTTCGTCAGGAGTCGATCTACTCTCTCCTGGTACGTAGAATAAACAGTATTTGTAGAATTTCAACAAAAGCCACATCACTGTTCATATCGGTAAATATTATTCCATCGTGTTTGGAAAAACTGGAAAATTGGAAAACTTGGAAAAATTGGAAAAACAATATAGCCTATTTTACTCCCAGGGGTCCCAGGAATACCCACCCAAAATATAGTTTTTGCGTTACCTTCGAACGGACGGACGGACATTTGGTGAATTATAGTAAGATGATAATGTCTACTTGTTCTACAGCAAGAGGCCTCAGCTATGGTCAAAGCATTAATGCTGGTCAACACATTATAGTTTGGTCAAAGCAATAATGCTGGTCAACACATTATAGCAAAACCAATAGATTGGCCAACATAGTCACATGTGCTGTGGAACGGAGGTGTATCATTATGTTCCTTTGAAAGAGAAATTAAAAGGACCTACAATTCAAAGTAAACTGCACAATTGCATGATTATGTCATTCAAAGAGTTGATGAAAGTGCGAATAATTAGCGCGTCCCCCGTGCAGTAGGAGTTTTGCAATCACTTCTGTGTGTCTGTCCATCTGTCTGTCTGTCTCTGTGTGTGTGTGTGTGTGTGTGTGTGTGTGTGTGTGTGTGTGTGTGTGTGTGTGTGTGTGTGTGTGTGTGTGTGTGTGTGTGTGTGTGTGTGTGTGTGTGTGTGTCTCCAAGCTGTAACTTTTTTTTACCATACGAACTATTGTCATCAAATTTTCACCAAAGCTTTATTATGATAATATGGAGAAGGTAAATTAATAATTTTGTCAAAAGGTCAAAGATCAGCATCACATAAAATCGTCAATTTTCTTCCGATCGACCTAAAATTTCAATTTACCATTTGAGTTTTTTGGGGTTTTTTTGAATACAAGATCGAGGCTCGTGAAAGAGCTAACATTAATCACACGAAAAATCAAACAGACGTAAAAAATATAATAAGAGGAGCGGTAGACAAGATGGGGAGAGAGGGGGAAGCACACAAACACAACATTTGAGCATTTTTTGTCATCAATTTTTTTTTGTCATCAATTTTTCAAACATTTTTGGTCATCAATTTTTCAACAAAGCTTTAATATGAGAATATGGATAAGGCAAATTAATAATTTAGTCAAAAGGTCAAAAGTTCAAATGTCAGCATCACATAAAATTGTCAATTTTCATCTGAATGACCTGAAATTTTAAGAATTTGCATATTGGGTCAATGAATTGGTTCACCAATCAAAAGCTGGAAGTCGATTGTGGTTTTTTTAGATCAAAAGGACAAAGGCCAAGGGTCAAGGTTGCATAAAATCACCAATTTTCATTTTGTATTTTTGTTTAACTGTTTTCGTCATGTTTAGCTTATGGAAGAAGAAGACATCTGAATACAAACGGGTGCAGACAGGCTTTGCATTTTCAGATGTTTCTATTTTTTATTTTTTTTAAATGTTGCAGTGAGTTCAAAGATCGCTTTGATTTGATTGGCAATATTTAGCATCTACACATGCATCTAAAAACTGTAATTAAAGCAAACATGATGTGTGTTGAATTGGTAATTTTGGAGAATCGCTAGATTACTAAACATGAAATTTCAGAATAATTGGATGTCATTGTTGGAAACAAGCATTCGGTCTTACTTGAAATTTAAAAAGGTTAGTTCCTTCATCCAAAAGCATATTACATCAGGGGTAAATTACAACTTAATTTTACCATTTTTATTTTAGATTACTTGAGTCAACTAGAACGCCACTCAGTAGAGCGCATACTCCCGCCGTGGGTCAAGTTGGAATAGTACGATTTCACAAAAGTTTGAGGGAGTAGTTCAGTGACAACACAAGACAGACACTGCACAGATATATATATTTAGAATATATAGAAGATATAAAAGAAGAAAACATGGCAATTTCACTTACATTTTCGGATTCAGCGTTCAATTCTATATAAGTGAGTGTATTTTGAGGCATGTGTGACTTCAAATAAAATTGTAAGCCAGGAAAACGTTCGTTTCATTCCTTAGGGATACAACATGTAAAACTGGCCCAAACGTGAAAACACAACTCGCTCATTTTAGGTCGTACAAGCTAATGCGACCACTCATTCTTCTGGGAAGAATCCCGTGCACATGCCGGTCACACTTATAACTCACCTAAGTCTTTATAAGTTCATCAAATACTGACACCGCGATTGACATTCGCTGAGGTAAATGTTGATATCTCTTCTGAGGTAAAAAAACAAACAAAAAAAAAACAGTTTTAAAGCATTATACGTATCAAACGATACATTTTATGAAATGGGGAAACCTAATACAACATTTGGTGGTTTTAAAATGACAGAATATGTCTTTATTAGAAGAAAAAAAGAACCTTGAAGACGACGCTGCTAACAAAATACACCGCTCTAACGCATAACCACCAGTTTAAACTACATTTACAACAAATATGAAAACTATTTTCATATCACAATGTTAAATATACAATATATAGAAGATAATGTAAAAAAAAATGAGCCCTATCTTCCAATGGCAAAAAATCCTTCAAAAAATTCATGGATCCGGAATAATATCCTGAGCTTCACCAAAAACTAATCAATTCTTCCTTATCCCAAGGGCAATCATCCCACCAACTTTCATCCAAATCCATTCAGAACTTTTCCAGATATCTTCTTCACAAACACACGAACACAAACGCACACACACACACACACAGACACGGACGGACACGATCGAATGCATTACTCATTTTTTTGAGGTTGTGGCACTGATGCAGCCACCCCTCCTCCCCCCCCCCCCCCCCCCACCCCCGCATCACCTCTTTTTCATCGAAAGACACTGTGGGCTTTTAATATCCACCAACTAATGCTAGCAGATAGGACATCCAGTATTTTTAAGGGATGACATTCTTTGTGATTGAATACCCTGTCTGTGAGGCGCCAGTCCTATTTATAGTTAGATCAGCAATCAAATCCAGGGTAGACAGCTCAAAGTTAAGTGTGCTACCTGTGCACCATCCTGTCATACAAAGCAGCACTCAAACTATGTGCAATAACATTGTGGTGAAAAAAGACTAACAAATGTGTTGTTTCACAGACCGTGAACCCAATCTTCATCGTAATCTTTATTCCCATCATGGACACCATTGTTTACCCACTCATTGCCAAGTGTGGAATTGATTTCACGTATGTGCCTGCATTTTACCTCTGACTCATTTTAAGACTTTCCTTTCATGAATTTCCTTTGAGATAATAACTGTATAGTGTATATGGTGGTGGCTTAAAGGTCAAGGCCGTGGGCCTAGGATATTTTGGACCCGAGTTCAAAC
This sequence comes from Myxine glutinosa, assembly GCF_964187855.1. Taxonomy (NCBI): domain Eukaryota; kingdom Metazoa; phylum Chordata; class Myxini; order Myxiniformes; family Myxinidae; genus Myxine; species Myxine glutinosa. Next base: position 105,737,361 of record NC_136269.1, on the reverse strand, counting down.
CCCAGCCATAACACCAGATGGGTTAACTCAACCTGTCATCCCTTTGAAGTCGGCGAAATGAGTACCAGCTTTCTGGGGGTAAGAGATCAATACCAGTTGATCTGGGTGATAGCAGAGACACCCAGGTGGTAGAGCTGTTAAAAGAGGGGCCTTTGGGTCACTTCTCTTACTTCAGTCAAAACCTAAAACTTTACCTTATAATTATACCAAGTCATCACATCCATTGAATGCATCTATTGAGAGTATAAAAGATGCCCTGACAAAAACAACCTAATTTGACATTTTTATTTATTTATTTTTTCTTTACAGGATCGAGGCTTATAGAAAAGTAAATCTTTGTGTTTGTTTTCCCAACAATGTTTACTATAGTGTATAACCCAAACATAAAGTTATGTTGATTTTCCTTCTGTACTAGAATAATATTCATACTGTGCCAGTAATCATACTAAAATACACAATTTGGTGTCTGCGATCTGGCTTTCTGAGAGCGATGCATTCGGTCGTTACCTATCCGATCTTGACCAAACTTGCCAGGTTATGGGTCATAAAACCAAGGTTGTAGCAACTCTATTTCCTCCTCTCCCCCAAGGGGTTTTCACTTTGGACAAAAACCATGTTAATGTGCATAGATATCAGCTTATTGTGGCATTTTTTCAAGGCTGCTTCTCATAAGAAAAGTAATAACAACAATAATAATGATAACATTATTACAAAATAATAATACTGATATCAACAAAAATAATAATTGGCAATAATAATAAGGATAATAACATTACCTCCCCACCCCCTGCATGCACCCACTCCCCACCCCTTCCCGGGAAAATGACATCTCAACTAGAACGGTACCCAGTAGAGAGCATACCTCCGCCAGGTGATGAGTTTAAGTTTTGTATCCCAGAGTAGACCAGAAAATCACAATACAGAATCACATTAAATCAAAATCATCCGTCCACAACTTTTTGAGATATCCTGCTATGTATCGTTTTTGGCCCTATCTCCCAATGGTGAAGAATCACTTTAAAAACTCTACTAGCCGGATCCGGATCTTCACCAAAATCGAATCATTTCGTCCTTGCTACATACACTAACTCTCCGCCAAATGTCGTTTGAATCTGTCGCCAACTTTTTGAGATATCTTGTTCACAGACAAACAGATAAACAAGCAGACAGGCAGGTGTGAAAACATAACCTCCATCCACCTTCGGATATAGCACAATCATAATATTAACATTATTACAAAATAATAATATTAAACAATATGTATATAAAAGAATCCCAGCTTCTCTGTCTTCTCTGTCCAAAAATAATAATCAAGAAATAGTGAGAATTTGGAGAAACTTTTGATCCCATATTGTTTTTTCATCGGCACCATGGTTTATATTATGGGAGCATATTATGTGCATCCATCTGAGCTATCAATTTAGCAATAAGTTAGAAACTCAGGATTGTTTCTTGATTATTATTTTTTTGTCTTCGTGACTGTCCCTATTCACCCGTAAAACGGGGTGAATAGGGACAGCCATAAAAATCCTATTTATTCCTATTTAACCCATATATGGGGTTAATAGGGACGAAAGTTGCTTTTAAAAAAAACAGGAGAACACTTTCAACCCAAATATCAACAAATCAGTATGGTTATCAATTTTCAGCGAAAAAGGTTTCCGAACTTTTTTTCAGTTTGTGTCCCTATTCACCCCAATTTTACGGTAGTCTTTTTACAAAACACAGCTTATACTTTTTTCAGTAAGTGTTGCGCAAATTCGACCCCTGGTACTCTGCTAGTCCCAACAATAATGACAGTAATTCTGTAATAATAAAAGGATAATAACATGCTTCCCCTCTCCCCACCCGACGACCCCCCCCCCCCCTTCCCAACCCCCTCCCAACTAAGCGAGTGTGAAAATAATCCCTGAAATATAATATAATTAAGGCAAGAGGACTGAATACAAATGGACCTCAAGTATGTCAAATGGTGTGCACATGCACTTGACACTCCCATAGGGAGCGGGTGTTTCCAGTAAATCAAATTCACGATATGCCTGGTGTTGGCTAAACGATTAAGGTGGCCGGCTTGATATCTCAGGGTCCTGAGTTCGAGCCCCTTCATGTCGTTGTAATTAACACCAGGTGGGTTGACTCAGCCTGTCATCCTTCCGAGGTCGGCAAAAATGAGTACCAGCTCACTGGTAATGGGGGGCACTGCATCAACGGCACCTCGGGCCCCCGTAAAACGATGCAGACCAAACAACCACAGTCTGCACACAAACCACCACCACAAATTCACGATTATAAATATATCCAAGGTAATTACAAACACACGAAGTTGTAACACATCTATGCCACACATGATATGATGACCACATGCTTTTTAGGTGAATGGAAATGTATTCGTTTCAATGCATGACTTATTTATTCCATATAAGAAACACACTCAACGAAGCTGATAAATTGAATTATAATCATAATCCTAATCATTGTTTTATCGTAATGTTCACCTCAATTATTCATTCCCTCCATCCTGCCAGCCCTCTGCGCCGGATGACTGCGGGAATGTTGCTGGCAAGTTTAGCCTTTGTGGCCGCTGCCCTCGTGGAGGTCGCATTGGTTGTAAGTAGAGTCATTTGATATATGTCTACTTATATGCACATCATACATGACAAGCCAGCATCCTTACATTGATGTAGTCTAAGGCTCAAGGTGGAGCTTATACATAAATCACATGCAGGACAAATTACAAAGGCATTAGTAGACAATGCATGGAATATGAGATATACACCAGATATACCATATATATATATACACCATATACACCAGATAGTGTATATGACATTTAAACCCAAGTTCACAACATCATGAGTCATGACTTCAGATGGCAACCCAACCCTAAACAGGTTTGATATATTGTACACTCATTTTCATTCAGTTTACTGTTCAGTTTGTAAAGGAAGGTAAAGTTTTTTTTGTCGTTTACTTTACACAATTTGTTCACGTCATTGCCTTGCTTTGTACCTGGATCCATGACTCATGTAGAGAAGAACCATACCTTTTTAGCCGCGTCGCAGACGCTGCTCATAGAGTGCCCTCTGCTGTTGTTGTTGTGGTTCTTCTTCTTCTTGTTCTTCTTGTTCTTGCAGAGAAGACAAAACCTCAAAGCTCCACCCATTCTGGGAACCATAGCTCCACCCATTGTGGGAGAGGCTTCATATAAACAAATATCCACCATTTTATTAACTCGCATAGTTTTGAGGCCTGTTTTGTAGGCCCGTGGTGTCTTCCTCTCTCACACAGTTTTATTTCAAATCAAATTCGATATATCATTTCATTTTTCACAGTCGCTAACATAGTTTTAGACTCGGTTGAAAAAAAAACGGGAAGAAAATCTGATGAAAGTTGCCCTTTATAGAACGAAATGAATTCTCAAAGGCCTGTAACTTCAAGTCCATTGAGATTTTTTTTTTTAAATCGCGGCATGGTCAGTCATACACCACCCGAAATAACAGACGGGAAAATGCCGAGATATATATATTTTGTTTAAATCGCGGCATGGTCAGTCATACACCGCCCGAAATAACAGATGGGAAAATGCCGAGATATATATATTTTGTTTAAATCGCGGCATGGTCAGTCGTACACCGCCCGAAATAACAGACGGGAAAATGCCGAAATATATAAAAAATTCGTCCATTTGATGACAATCGTCACGATGAAATATTTAATTTATACGTCGTCACAATAATGTGGAGAGAGGAGCGTAGCTTCGTTCACGTGTCGCCACACACGGGAAATTGCCGAGATATATATTTTTTTAATCGCGGCATGGTCAGTCATACACCGCCTGAAATAACAGACGGGAAAATGCCAAGATATATTTAAAATTCGTCGCCACACACGGGAAATTGCCGAGATATATTTTCACTTTGCACAAAAATAACATCAAGTAATCGAATCAATAGGAATGTCCTGTGCCTATAACATCGACGTTATAGGCACAGCTGCATCTTGGCATTGTGTAACATCGCCCCTGTTTTTGTTTTAATTAAAACTTTTTGTACTTGTTTTTAAATCGCGGCATGGTCAGTCATACACCGCCTGAAATAACAGATGGGAAAATGCCGAGATATATTATAAATTCGTCCATTTGATGATAATCGTCACGATGAAATATTGAATTTATACGTCGTCACAATAATGTGGAGAGAGGAGATAGCTTCGTTCACGTGTCGCCACATATGGGAAATTGCCGAGATATATTTTTTTTAAATCGCGGCATGGTCAGTCATACACCGCCTGAAATAACAGACGGGAAAATGCCGAGATATATTAAAAATTCGTCCATTTGATGACAATCGTCACGATGAAATATTAAATTTATACGTCGTCACAATAATGTGGAGAGAGGAGCATAGCTTCGTTCACGTGTCGCCACACACGGGAAATTGCCGAGATATATATCTATCTATAATTCCAGTAATCTCTGTGTGTGTGTGTGTTTGTCTGTGTGTAAACTTGCCAGGTATATTGCTGGGGACCCGAGGATGTGCCTTTTCAAGGTTTCATATTAATCGGAGAAGTAGTTACCGAGCTATGGCGATTTCTTTACCAAACTCCGCAAGCCGTTCGCTTTGGACCAAACCATTTCATGTAAATAGAGGGGGGGGATTGTCACCGTACTCGCAAGCCGTTCGCTTTGGACCAAACCATTTCATGTAAATAGAGGGGGGGGATTGTCACCGTACTCGCAAGCCGTTCGCTTTGGACCAAACCATTTCATGTAAATAGAGGGGGGGGGATTGTCACCGTACTCGCAAGCCGTTCGCTTTGGCTTTGCGAATGGACCAAACCATTTCATGTACATAGAGGGGGGGGATTGTCACCGTACTCGCAAGCCGTTCGCTTTGGCTTTGCGAATGGACCAAACCATTTCATGTAAATAGAGGGGGGGGGATATAATTTTAGATATATATATAGTACGGGCATGCCCTAGTTTTTTAAATCGTGGCATGGTCAGTCATACACCGCCTGAAATAACAGACGGGAAAATGCCGAGATATATTAAAAATTCGTCGCCACAAACGGGAAATTGCCGAGATATATTTTCACTTTGCACAAAAATAACATCAAGTAATCGAATCAATAGGAATGTCCTGTGCCTATAACATCGACGTTATAGGCACAGCTGCATCTAGGCATTGTGTAACATCGACGCGGCTTTTGTTTTAATTAAAACTTTTTGTACTTGTTATTAATTAAAAAGTCAACAGTAAAGTTGTTGTGAGCAATAATTTTATAAAATAATAAAATAACAGCATGCATAAGTACCACATGGTGTCTGCATAAAGGTTTTATATCCTTGAAAATCTTATGCTTCTCGATAATTTATACTGAATGTTTCAAGTACAAGTTCAATTACACCTCCTCAAACCAAATGTAACGCATCTCCTTTTCATTCTTTCCAACTCATTCCCACAGAGTTCTGAAACCAAATTTCCAACGGGGTCACAGGTGCAACTGCGGTTCATTAACTTTGGCAACACAACGGCTAACGTCACTCTTGGTGATTGTTCTCGTGAAGTGGACGCACAAATGGTACCAAACTGCTGAACACAACTTCACTGTTCGAATTTACTGTTTTACTTTTGATTCCCAACTTTTATTTGGTATTTTCATTTTCACCATGTTTGTCTTCACCTCTTGTGTCCAGCTCTATCTGGACTTTATCTCAACTAACAGCTTTACAACCTCGCATCTACACTGATCAAAATGGTTGTTTAAACTCAAACACGAGTCCTATTGGTGCTGTGCAATTGAGTTCACACTCTCAAGTGATGTAATTACCTCTGCCACCGAAGGTGGACGGAGGTAATGTTTTCACCGCTGTCTGTGAACAGGATATCTCAAAAAAGTTATGGACGGATTTGGACAAAACTTGGTGGACAAAATTTGGACAACACTTGGGGTGTGACAAGGACAAATCGATTCGAGTTTGGTAAAGATCCGAATCTGGATCCAGATACGAGATGTTTTAATTTTTTTCAGTGATTCTTCACCATTGAGTGATAGGGCCAAGAACGATATATGGCATGATATTTCAAAAAGTTGTGGATGATTTATGACAAAACTTGGTGGACAAATATTTGGACAACACTTGGGGTGTGACGAGGACAAATCGATTCGAGTTTGGTAAAGATCCGAATCTGGATCCAGATACGAGATGTTTTAATTTTTTTCAGTGATTCTTCACCATTGAGTGATAGGGGCAAGAAGGATATATGGCATGATATTTCAAAAAGTTGTGGATGATTTATGACAAAACTTGGTGAATGAGTTGGGTAGGTGACAAGAACAAACCAATTAGCTTTTGGTTCAGGTCCAGATCCAGATCCGACCCATCAGTGGGATACAAAATGTAAACTGTTCAGACTGGCGGAGGTATGCTCTCCACAGAGTGCTGTTCTAGTTGATGATGTTATTGCTGTCATTTCATCATATCTACGTATCAAACATCACCATACATGTACACTTGCTAATCCAGCCTTTGGATGCAGTGGCTATGTTGGCCAGTCGCCAAACTAATTAAAAGAGCACATTTTATCTATTACTGGTGACTGCCACATTCGAGTGAGTTCCCTCATTTACTATAATGTGCCTCAAGAGTGGAAACCTCTTTGTACACCAGTGATGTCCGACAAACATGGTCATAGCTACTCTGTCCATGACTATTGCCTAAGTCCCAAATTCACCGAGCTCTGTAACTAAATACAAGCGACAACAGGGGACGCCTCTTTGGGGTGGTTGTACTCCCCAATGCAAGCCGGGGGCCAAATCTTCCCCATTCTTTGCTGCTGCCCTCATTCGTCAGAGCAGCGCAGTCACGGTCAGAGTGCCGATTGGTCCCTATGGACCAGCCCTTTCCCTCTTGTCTCTTTCTCTCTTTTTCTCTCTTTTTCTCTCTTTTTCTTTCTTTCTATCTCTATCTCTATCTCTATCTATATCTCTCTATATCTCTCTATATCTCTCTCTCTCTCTGTCTCTCTCTCTCTATATATATATCTCTCTCTGTCTCTGTCTCTCTGTGCCTCTGTCTCTCTCTCTCTCTCTCTCTCTCTCTCTCTCTCTCTCTCTCTCTCTCTCTCTCTCTCCCTCTCTCTCTCCCTCTCTCTCTCTCCCTCTCTCTCTCTCTCTCCCTCTCCCTCTCTCCCCCTCTCTCCCTCTCTCTCTCCCTCTCTCTCTCCCTCTCTCTCTCCCTCTCTCTCTCCCTCTCTCTAACCCTGTTGTGGCCCTGACTTCGCAAAGGCGGGGATACACCATCCTGGATGTGTGGGATCAGCTGTCTCCATACCGCGGGAGAGGGACGACTTACACACTCTTCATCCAGAATATGGATGATTGCTTCTACATGGGCTTATTTTAAGAAAGAATCTTTCTTTAAGAACCTGTGAAAAGCAATACCATAAAAAATCCTACTTTGTGATCATGTGTTCTACAGATTAATTCTTTACCCTGCATTATGGCAATGAAAAATGCACCAAAACATGTCACTATGCAATTTGCTACCAATGAGCGGTCATGTGACATTGATCTGAAAGGAGGGATGCCTTACACACTCCTCATCCGGGATACGGACGACATCCCATGCAATCTGGTTTGTTATTAGTTCCTCACATATTGATCTTATTACATGTAGTTAAAGTTACTGACAAATTGATGCACAAGGTAACTAGAATTCCTTCCTGCTCTCTTTCAGATACAGGACGTCAATAAAAAGCCAGATATGGGGGAAGATCTCGTCAGGTAAGAAGGGTTTAAGATCACACATCTATGGGCGTCATTGTCTGTCCATCACATTTAAGGCTCACAAAACAATTTCGAATGCAATATTTGCACAACTAAAATTGCACTGGATCTACATATTGCACAAACCGGAAGGAAGAGGAAAATATTCTGCCAACTTTATCCACAAGCTATGTGATGGCCTATATTCCAGACACCGACAAGTAATATGTACAGACTTGGCATTTAATATGGAATATTTTTTTAACTTGACTTGGGTTTAATTTCTGAACTCAGTATATCAATCTGGTGAGTTTTTTTTACCCTTCGGTGATGTCTTTGTTGAAAGAACCATGTCACTGATTGTCTTTCGCAGCAAGAAGTCAATAACAGGATTATATCACAGGTGGCGTGACAAAATGTAAGGACAGGTACATTTGACGATTGGTTTCACAGTCGGGTATATAAGGGTTGTTGCGTTCTGTATTAGTGGAAAACAACTGCTGCACGTCTACAAAAGTTATTGCCGCTTCCTCTGGAGATGGTCCGTCAACTTGACAATGCTGTTTGTCATGGAGTGATGGCTTTACGAAATTCTTGCATGAAACAGCGTGCTATTGCTCGGCAGTATGGCATCACTCAAGGTCAGGTGTCAAAGATCCTGAAACGAAATGCTCAGAGGGGTGTCCCTACTCCAATACCGAGGCCAGGACGTCCACGCAGAACCACAAGGAGAGATGATCGCCAGCTGCACCGGTTAGTCTGCAATGGCCGTACCAAGTCAGCTAATCGGCTTAGGGCTGAGTGGCAGCAACTGACAAATGTGCGTGTATCCAGAAGGCTAGTCAACCAACGACTGGTTTAAGCAGGCGATCGTGCCAGGCGTCCCCTGAGAAAGCCACGCCTGACCAGACAACACAGCCAGCGCCGATTGCAGTGGGCCAGAGAGCACCGTCAATGGCAGCCAGGACACTGGAATCACGTGACCTTCAGTGACGAGTCTAGATTTCTGGTCTATCGTCAAGATGGCCACGTCCGAGTGCGCAGACAAGTGCATGAATCCCACAACGAAGATTGTATAGTGCCAAGAGTCCAAGCTGGAGGTTGTGTGGTGACCGTTTGGGCTGCTTTTCATGCATGGGGGCAAAACTGACCTGGTTGTTCTGAATGGAAACCTGAACCAGTTCAAGTACAGGGTCATTCTGGAAGAAACATTGCTTCCATTTGCTCGTGCAGCCTTTCGAGGAAGCTTTGTCTTCCAAGATGACAATGCACGGCCTCATCGTGCTCGCATGATCCAACACTTTCTTGCTGACCGTGGTGTAGAGCATATGGAGTGGCCTGCCATGTCCCCGGATATGTATCCGATAGAGAACTTGTGGGCAGAATTAACGTGTCAAATCGACAACTTGGACCAGCAGCCTGCCTCTGTGCGTGAATTGCAGCAGGCTATTGTCACTGCATGGCAAGCGATTCCTGTCCAAACCTTGGCAAATCTCGTGAACAGCATGCCTCGACGTGTACGTGCTCTCCTGAATGCTCGTGGGGGTTACGCGAAGTACTGAACTGTTATTTTACTGTCTGTAATCCCAGTCATAATTTAGCTTTTGTTTTTGTTGAAAATTTTTTTGGCTAATGTGCAAAATAAAGAGATACTTCTGGAAAACGTACAGAAGTTTAACACAGTACTGTCCGTGAATTGAGTTCGATATCAGTTTACATCACTTTCAAGGATCAATTTATTTGCTTCGAAATGTCAAATGTGTTTTTTGTTTCTTTTAAAGGTCACATTAACAAAATCTAGAATGATTTCAACACAATTCCAATGAACTTTTGGTTCTAAGTCATCTTGAAAAGTAAGTTCACCCCCACAAAAAAAATATTCCATATTAAATGCCAAGTCTGTAGTTCATACTGACTATAAGTAAATACAGGCAGTCCCCGGGTTACGAACACCCGACTTACGAACGCCTGTACTTACGTACCGACCTCCGTAAAGCCTATTATATTTAAAAAAAATTGTTTGTTTGTTTTTTTTAATTTTTTAATTTTTTTTTTTTGGGTTGTATACAGAATCGAGGCTCGTGAAAGAGCTAACATTTATCACACAGAAAAAAAATCAACCAGACACACAAAGTATATAATAAGGGGAGCGGTAGACAAGAGAAATATGAGCAAAGCTCTGTTCAAGCCACCCTTGATGTTTACTTTAAGAAAATTGACCAGCACCAGGTCCATCCTCTCCAGCACCAGGTCCATCCTCTCAAACACCAGGCCCATCATCTCGGAGAGATATATCAAGGTATGATCATTTCAAGGTTTGCAAGACATCAATTGGAACGAGAGTAAGTGTTAACCTTCAATCATTATCCTTTCTTTTCTATCTAAACAGTTTAAGAAATGTTTCTTTCATGTTTTTTTTATACCTATAGATGTTTTAGGTAAAATATATACTATATACTAAGACAAACATTTGAATAATTGACGCTAGATGTGAACCGTCCGCAACTGTTCCGACTTACATACAAATTCGACTTACAGACAGACTTTTTTTTTTTTTTTTTTTTTTTTTTTTTTTTGTATACAATATCGAGGCTCGTGAAAGAGCGAACATTAATCACACAGAAAGACAAACCGACACATAAAACATATAACATAGGGAGCGGTAGACAAGATGGGGAGAGAGGGGGAAGGACACAAACACAACATTTGAGAGCAGGGACCGAGAGACATGGAGACATCGAGAGATCTGAGAGAGGGCGAGGGCTTTGGGGGGGGGGGGGGGCGTGGGAAGGGGGCAGTGGGAGAGGTATAAAACATATGGACACTGCCAGGACTTCCAGGAAAGAAGTTGGAATTTCAAACAAGGTGGATCTGGGGTGAATTAGCGGGGGTAGAAAAGATCAAGGTTTTGGATGGGGGAAGATAAGAGATGGTGGTGAACAGCTGTTTTAAAGACCTGGAGGGAGGAGTGGGATTGAAGGGAGTGAGGGAGTTTGTTCCAGAGGCGGGAGAAAAGAGGAATGAAAGAGTGAAGGTGAGCGGAGAGCCGAGATTTCGGCAGTTTAACCATCAGAGGGTTGCTGGCAGATCTTGTGCGACCTGTAGGAATATTTGGGGGACAGAGCACAGAGAGAGCTGGGGGTGCAAGGCCGGAGAGGAGTCGGTAGAAGACAGAAAGACCACCTACCTGCCTGCGGTGAGTGAGTGAAAGGCCCTCAGAGATAGCTTCATCGCGGGAGATTCCAATAATTCTGAAAGCTTTGGTTTCAACAGCGTGAAGCCGAGCTAGGTGTGAGGCAGGAGCACCGGCCCATAGGGGAGAACAGTATTCCATTGAGCTGCGGATGAAAGCCTTGTATGTGGTGAGGAGCTCAGGTGTGCCGAGGAAGGACTTCGCACGACGGAGGATGCCCAGTCGGCGACTGGCTTTGGAGGCCAGCTTGGAAATGTGGTTTTCCCAAGAAAGATCATGGCAGATAGTGAGACCCAAAACGAACGAACCCCAAACGAATGAGACCGAAAACAAATGAGACTTAAAAACGGAACTCGTTCGTAACCCGGGGACTGCCTGTAATACATTACAAGTATAAAAATCTGCATTTTTCCAGGCCATTTGAATAATAGTATGGAATGCTTGAGGGTGGAAGAAAGAAGTGTAACATCATTGTATTGGGCATCTTCATAGGCATTTGACATCTGGCACGTTTTTCTTATTTAAGGTCCTATTTTGTGTTGGTATTCCCCTTGAATTTCCTAAATAATAATTTATCTAATTCTGCTTATCAAACTACTGTATTCACGTAGTAGTGCATTTACTTCCATAAGATTCTGTTTTGGCTCCAACAAATTATTCAATTAATTGATGGTCTTTCTTCCACCAGAAATCCCATTCACTCTTATGCGGACATGCAATTCCATCCTTCCAAATAAATTTCCTTCACCTCTCCTCACAATGCTGCACTTAGCAGAAATAACTGCTCATACATTTAACATTCAATAACATTCAATACCTAATTCAGGTATTGAAAGATTAATGCTCATGGCTTCAACAACTTGGTACAGTTTAATGTAGCTATATGCAAGTATTTAAATAAGATGACAATATGACAATTATTATTTGTGAAAAATAATTTGTGGCTTGTGAGATCCACATTATACTCTGCATATAATATAATCACAGTTTGAGTGCATTTCTCCTGGTGGGTGTGCATGTGTGTGTGTGTGTTGTGTTGATCTGGCTCTACTATATCCTGGCATTCCTCGACTATAAGCTTTACACTTGATTAACATGGCTGTCCCTCAAAACACTTTCAGTAATTGTCTCCCGGTAGGAAGCTTTCCCTCTGTCTTTATTCCACAGCCATTCCTGCCCTCATCATTTTTTCGAGCTTTCGAGTTTTATACCATCTCCATTCAAGTCCCCACAGCTCGCTCACTGAGCTCTGATACAGCATCACAAAGCAGTTTCTTCTCTTTCCATCATTATATTTAATTATAATAATTATTTTCGCTGTCTTTTCTGCACTGTGCGATTCTATTCCTGCCTGTCTTTCCCATGTCCTACAAGCTGCATCATACGAAAATACGAAATTTGGTGTTTGTCTGTCTGGCTGGCTGTTTGTCTGACAATTTTTGACCACGATACATTCGGTCGTTACTTATAAAATCTCAACCGAACTTGACAGGACTAAGGGTCACAATGAAGGTTGTAGCGATCCCATTTTCCCCTCTCCCCAAGGGAGTTTTCCCCGCCATTGGGGTTGCGTGTTGAGGTGTATATCCATGTTAAGTTAGCTTTATCGTAGCATTTTTTCCAAGGCAGTTTCCAATAACAAAACGAATGATAATAGCATAATATAAATGTTATTACAAACAATATAATCTTATTATAATAGAGCAAACGTATATGGTTCGCTATGTATGTATGTATGTATGTATGTATGTATGTATGTATGTATGTATGTATGTATGTATGTTTATATGCGACGAAAACGTCTTCTTCTTCTTCTTCAAATAAAATTACCACCTTCTTAATTAACCCTCTTAATTGCGTTAAGAATTGCTGAAACCCCTCAGACCTTTGATGACCCTTTAATTCCCCCCAGACCCTTCAGACCACCAAGACCCCTGAAGACCCAAAATACCCTGAAGACCCCCAAAGACCCAAAATACCCTTCAAGGCCCTGAGGTGCAAAAAGACCCTGAATACCCAAAGACCCTGAATCCCCAAAGACCCTGAATACCCGAAGACCCAAAACACCTTGAAGACTCAAAACACCCTGAAGACCCAAAACACCCCGAAGACCCAAAACACCCCGAAGACCCAAAACACCCCGAAGACCCAAAACACCCCGAAGACCCAAAACACCCCGAAGACCCAAAACACCCCGAAGACCCAAAACACCCCAAAGACCCAAAACACCCCGAAGACCCAAAACACCCCGAAGACCCAAAGCACCCCGAAGACCAAAAAGACCCTGACGACCAAAAAGACCCCGAACACCCAAAAGACCCCGAAGACCCAAAAGACCCCAAAGACCTAAAAATACCCAGAAGACCCAAAAAGATCTAAAGACTAAGAAGAACCAAAATAACCTTAAGACCCCAAAGACAAAAATAGACCCCAAAGACCCAAAACAACCTGAAGACCCAAAACACCCCGGAGACCCAAAACACCCCGTAGACCCAAAACACCCCAAAGACCCAAAACACCTTGAAGACCCAAAACACCTTGAAGACCCAAAACACCCTGAAGCCCCAAAACACCCCGAAGCTCCAAAATACCCAAAAGACCCCGAAGACCAAAAAGACCCCAAAGACCAAAATGACCCTGAAGACCCAAAAGATCCCGAAGACCCAAAAGACCCCGAAGACCCAAAAATACTCAGAACACCCAAAAAGACCTAAAGACTAAGAAGAACCAAAAGAACCTTAAGACCCAAAAGCCCCTGAAGACCCCGAAGACCCAAAAGACACCAAAGACCCATAAGACCCAAAAGCCTCTGAAGACACCAAAGACCCTGAAGACCCAAAACACCTCAAAGACCCAAAATACCCTTAAAGGCCCAGAGGATCCAAAAGACCTTGAAGACCCAAATGGCCCTGAAGACCCAAAACACCATGAAACCCAAAAGACACCGAAATGGTCAAAGATGCCTACCCCTCTGAAACGACGTGTGGTAATGCGCGCGGAGCGCACTGAGTCACACTAGTACTAATAATGTCCCACCTCTCCAAGAGGTTTTTTCCTCCTTGAACAAATGGCCTGTCAACATTTATAAATAGCTTATCATGGCGTTTTCATGGGAGCAAAGGCCTCTACCAGAAGTAAAAATATTATAAAGCACAAACACATGTGATTACCTTTTGAAACAGTCACTAATGCTGTTTAACACAAAACTGAAAAGGAGGAAACCCGGGATGTGTTTAAGCCTCAATAGCCGCACCACAAAACGCCACAGGACAATGTACCAACACCAATGCCTCACGCAGAGCCAAGAAAACCAGGAGAGTCAAGAGAGCCAAGAGAGCGAGACATTTTGATTTTTGTTCCTCTTTATTCGTAGGAATCGTTGTCTACAAGGGAAAACAAACAAGTAGAGTGTTGCTGGTAGAGTGTTGCGAGATCAGCAAGACGAAAGACTGGTGTGACATTATCATCTTGAAATTCTTCAATATACGACACCAATTGTGCTAGTGCTATGCCATGCAGCTCGGCATCAGTTTCATTATCATCAGATGCCTTGTTTGCCCTCTCTGCTTTATTGTAGATGTTAACGAGACATCTACTGTGGTATTTTGCTTCTAAAGCAATCATATCTCCTGGTGAGAGTTTTGCTAAGAGAGATGTGTCGTTCAGCTGCAAAGCACATTTGCGAACACGTTCATCTAAATTGTATGTGGACCCCTCAATCCCCTCATGTAGCGCATCATGGTCGGCTTGTTTATCACAGAAGAAACAAATTGGTTCTGAGGATTGCTCATTTTCATTTGCTTTGCTTAAACGGTGAGTATGTACTGTGGATGGCGATTCCTTATCTAGTTTCTTCTTAGCTCGCTCCAGCTTTGTTAGACTGAACTTCGTACGACATGATCCATGCCACTTTGCACTGTGTGCCATCATAGTGAATTCCAAACCCGCTCCATCATCCAATCTGGATATCAGGTCTTCCGAAATGGAATCTATCTCTTGAAATTTGTACAGAATCTCTGCAAGGCTTTTGTAACTACTTTTGGTTGCTTCCCGTGTTGATCTGACAGGACTACGCGGTGGCTCACCTGTGTCTTCTTGACAAATTATGCACAGTTCCCAATTGGTTCGTACAGCTGATTCTACCATGGGTTGCTTAGATGTGCTTGGTTGATTGGGGTCTACAACAATGAAACGCTTAGTAGCCATGTTAAAAGCAGGGAAATGTTTATGGCATCGGGTTAGATGATTTCTATTGTTAGATATCTACATGCTACTATGCTACTTTCTACTTGATGGAAGGAGGGAGTGCAGATGCTTGAGAGGAAGACAGTGAGTATTACCTGCAATGTACAAAGGAAAGGTGGCAATAGGTTAAATACCAGTTAAGTTTCAATGAAAAATGAAGTGACCAGTTGAAGCTGACCAATGCAATTCAAAGAAAGACTAATTCACTGACACACTATCATTTTTCCATTAATACTACGGTATCTGCAACACAAAATATATGACATAATTCAGAGTAGGTTTTTAGGTGACACTTTTACTTCAGAACAGATTTCATTTTAAGTAACATCTTTGCAATGTGCATGGTATTTGCTACACTTTGATACCAAACATGATATGTGTTTGACACAAACACCTTTGACACGATCAGTTATGCTTGCCTGATGCCTGACTAGATAATGTCCAGAGTAGGTCAAAGGTCACTAAATGACCTTAAGATGACATTAGGATGGTAAAAGATCTACATTTAAGTTTAAATAACAAAACCTCGTGTAATTTTGCATTCAGGTATCAAACATGATGTTCATAGTATATCATCATTTTAGGCTGTATATGCATAATGTGTGCAAATTATAGGGCCAAAGGTCATTGACCTCTTGCGGCCACCCTGGGCACTCGAGGAAGTGGCCCATATCTGAAAAGGTAATGTCTTGGTCCCTGTTGCACATGTGGGAGATTTCATGCTTTTACCATGAAGTGCACAATTGAACCCATATAGAGAGCTTAGCAGCTGTACTATAAGACTAGAGCTTCCAGGGAAGCAGAACTCAACTGAACTGACTGGACAACTTTAAAGTCCTAAATTCTTGTGCTTTTCTTAAGAGCTGAAAAAAATATGCCGGCCTATGGCGGCCATTTTGTGACAGATCGGGTTGACATGCGATAGCAACCTACCTTGTGTGGTAAGAGTCTCA
Organism: Myxine glutinosa; assembly: GCF_964187855.1. NCBI lineage: Eukaryota > Metazoa > Chordata > Myxini > Myxiniformes > Myxinidae > Myxine > Myxine glutinosa. Next base: position 105,721,197 of record NC_136269.1, on the reverse strand, counting down.
CACACCTAGTTTGATCAAAATCCATAAATATTTGTGGACGTTAAAGTCTTAACGTCGTTTCGGAGCTGAAAACAATATGGCGGCCTATGGCGGCCATTTTGTGACGGATCGGGTTGGAATGCAATAACAACCTACCTTGTGTGGTAAGGGTTAACCATTCCAAGTTTGATCAAAATCTGTTAATATTTGTGGACACTAGAGTGTTCACGTCGTTTTCATGACCAAAAACAAAATGGTCGCCTAAGTCCGCCATTTTTCAACGGATCGGCCTGAAATGTAATAACAACCTGGCCCTTCGGGTAAGGATGCTGCATGTCAAGTTTGATCAGAATCGGTTGATATTTGTGGACGCTGGAGTGTTAACGTCGAAAAGTTAACGGACGACAGATGACAGACGACGACGACGACAGACGACGACAGACGACAGACGCCGGAGGGTTCAGTATGTGATGAACTCAACTGGACGGTAGTCCAGTTGAGTTTAAAAAGGAGGAAAAGAGGGGGGGGGGAGGGTAACCTTTCTACCCTTCACCAACGCATTATTTTACATACTAACCCACTACACAAGGGGAAGGGGCTATTCTAATCTTATGCTATGAAAATAACTACACTGAGGAACCTGTATGTTTGTTGCAATTACCTCCGGGACCGGTTCACAGAATTGCAACAATATATACAGTTTGATTGTCCAAAAATTTCTGAATGCTGCGATTGTGCTTTGAACTCCATTTACCTTGATCTTGGTTTGTACATCTGCAATGCTTTTGAGTAAAATAAGGAGAAAGAGACAGAATATAGGAGAAAAAGAAAGGCAATAGCATTAGAGATGAGAGTAGAGAAAAGGGTAAAGAGGGTAGTAGGACCGATTGACAAAGGGGAGGACAGAATAAAAAGTTTATCATTTTTAGTTCATCTCATCACGATTCTCGAAGAGATGCACTTATAAAATGTGTTATGATGTCCGGATGTCTGTCACCTTTTGATATTTTAGCTCCTACTTCCTTATCACCCGGCTGATTGTTCTGAAACATGACACATGAATACAAGACAGTAGCCCACACAATCGCTCAGGCTTCGATCTTTCGATTTTGGATCATGGGGGCTCCCAGTGGTGGTTATGCCTGAAACTTCGCATCCCTAATCGTCCCTTATTTACCAACCTATTGCTCTGGAACCCGATATAGCCCTTACACTCGATGGTCCACAGGATCGCCCGGTCTTCGATTCTTCAATTTCCTATTAGGGGGCCTCCTAGGGGATCAGGGAGGCTCTCAGGAGGGTCCCCAAAATCAGGAGAGGTCTGAACTACAATCTCAAGAGATGACCGTCAGCCCACTCAGGCTATTTATTGCTTATACATTTATGTGATGTGCAGATGGCCCTCTGTGACAAAATATTATACACATTTTTCAATGAATTGCTCTTTTCTCCCCAATTTTTTTGTAACCATGTCAATGCTGTGTGATTTTCCCCAACCCCTTTTTCCATCTTATTATCCTTACTGATAATGTGACTACCTTGAGTACACAGTTCTTAACGATCTTGGATGATTTCCTGTGGCCCTGTACTCAACAAATTTTCCAGGTTTATTAGTAACCTGGACATCCCGGTGAAAGTGATGGTGGATAGCGAGGACTACCACTCGTTGAAACCCTTCAATGCCACAGAATTTAATCACTTCACTAAAGGAAGGTAATATCACAATTCACATGTGCATTTTTTTTTTTTTTTTTTTTTTTTGGTATACAGGATCGAGGCTCGTAAAAGAGCTAACATTTATCAGTTATCACACAAAAAAATCAAAACAGACACATAAAACATATAATAAGGGGAGCGGTAGACAAGAGAAATATGAGAAAAGCTCTGTTCAAGCCACCCTTGATGTTTACTTTAAGAAAATTGACTGGTAATAGGGGGAATTCCATCAGCGGTAACAGCCGTGCAACCAGAAAAATGATGCAGCCAAGCATCCGCGCACCACAACCACCACCCAACTTGTCCATCAAATTTCATCCAAAGCCTTCCACAACCTTTTTAGCTATCCTGCTCACAGACAGACAACCAGATAGGGGTGAAAACATAACCTCTATCCAGCTTTCAATGACAGAGATAAACATAGCAAAAACATTTCACTCAAGTTTGCATGCAATTTGGTCTTTTGGCTCTATTATATCTAACATTTCTTTCATAACCAAACCCAAAACAACCACCCATAATCACTCATGTACACTACATGACCAAAAGTATGCGGACACCCCTTCTAATTAGTGGATTCGGCTATTTCAGCCACACCCATTGTTGACAGGTATATATAATCAAGCAGACAGCCATGCAATCTCCATAGACAAACATTGGCAGTAGAATGGGCCATACTGAAGTGCTCAGTGACTTTCAACGTGGCACCATCATAAGATGCCACCTTTCCAACAAGTGAGTTCGTCAAATTTCTGCCCTGCTAGAGCTGCCCCGGTCAACTGTCAGTGCTGTTATTGTGAAGTGGAAACGTCTATGAGCAACAACATTTCAGCTGCAAAGTGGTAGACCACAGAAGTTCACAGAATGGGACAACCAAGAGCTGAAGCGCGTAGTGCATAAAAAGTATCTGTCCTCGGTTGCAACACTCACTACCGAGTTCCAAACTGCCTCTGGAAGCAACGTCAGCACAAAAACTGTCCGTCGGGAGCTTTGTGAAATGGGTTTCTATGGTCCAGCAGCCACACACAAGCCTAAGATCATCTTGCGCAATGCCAAGCGTCGGCTGGAGTGGTGTAAAGCTCGCCGCCATTGGACTTTGTAGCAATGGAAACGCGTTCTCTGGAGTGACGCTTCACCATCTGGCAGTCTGACGGACAAATCTGGGTTTGGCGGATGTCAGAAGAACGCTACCTGACCGAATGCATAGTGCCAACTGTAAAGTTAAGTGGAGGAGGAATAATGGTCTGGGGCTATTTTTCATGGTTCAGGCTAGGCCCCTTAGTTTCAGTGAAGGGAAATCTTAACACTTCAGCATTTCAATGACATTCTAGACGATTGTGTGCTTCCAACTTTGTGGCAACAGTTTGGTTAAGGCCCTTTCCTGTTTCAGCAAGACAATGCCCCTGTGCACAAAGTGAGGTCCATACAGAAATGGTTTGTCAAGATCGGTGTGGAAGAACTTGACTGACCTGCACAGTGCACAGAGCCCTGACAACGTCCCCATCGAACACCTTTGGGATGAAATGGAACGCCGACTGCAAGCCAGGCCTAATCGCCCAACATCAGTGCCCGACCTCACTAATGCTCTTGTGGCTGAATGGAAGCAAATCCCTACAGCAATGTTCTAACATCTAGTGAAAAGCCTTCCCAGAAGAGTGGAGGCTGTTATAGCAGTAAAGGGGGGGGGGGGGGGGGGGAACCTACTCCATATTAATGCCCATGATTTTGGAATGAGATGTTCGATGTTCGGGTGTCCACATACTTTTCATCTTGGAGTGTATAATCCGCTGTCTTGTATAATACACAGGGCACTTTTCAGATAAAATTCTCAGGAAAATATAAGTTTATATGTATAACATGGACTCACAAAATGAATCCAGCAAAAATTAACTCCAGCTAAAGACTGGAAATTTAGTCAACTCAAAAGCAATGTTTTTCCAATCTATAAAGAATATTTTTAGGTGGTATTTAATTCAGCATATAAAGGATGACTTCTAATTTGTCCAAAATGGGTCCAGGTTTGGCCCCCCAAAATAGGTATAGTATTTGCTTTCTTCTCTGAAACTACACACACTATTTCGATGAAACTAGACCACGACCTTCATCACCCATGATGTACTAAAGTTTGGTCACGGCATTTAAAAAATCAGGGGTTTGCCCCCCAAAATAGGTATTTACTTTCTTTGTTACATATTTTGGGGGTCATTCATGCCTACCAGTGATTCCCTGGTTCTACCAGGTGAGCCCAGGGGCATTGCCCATATATTTTTTAAATATATATGACCAAACTATTTTCGGAGGTTATGGGTGAGTGTTCCACACTACCTGTTTAACTAGTATTGCAAATACCATCTGGAAGCCAAGATGGTGGATCAAACCCTCATTCTTTCCCCAGAAATACTTTCAGTAAACATGTCAATAGGTCTGGGGTCTTTAATACTTTTTGTCAAGCCGACAGTATTATCTTTCCACTTTTTGAGGTTTCCTCCTTAACCACAAAGGTAAACTGTTTTCATCCATTTACAGGAGGACAATGGCAGTTTATTACAAGGACAAAAACTTCACAGAACCATTGGAGGTGCAATTTGGAGCCGTTTACAGCATACTTCTTACTTCGGTAAGACCACATTGATAGTTGTCTCCTGTACCAAAAAAGGCTATAGCATAAATAAATTGCTTAAAAATTGGAACTATCATGTTGGTTAGCAAGCTGTACAACCAGGGCCGCCGAGAGCCAGGATGGACCCCGGGGCAATACCAAGTGTCAGGCCCCCTTCAATTTTTTATTTATCATCAACCTATAGCTAAGGAGGTTTCCGTATTTTTGTCAGACCAAACACATGCCATGGTTAAGGGAAATTGGGGTGTTATTCATTTATTCCTGTGGGAGCAGGAGTATCCGGAGTTACCCGGTGAATGTTGGTCTTTCGAAGAAATGTTTTTTTTCTGTTTTTTTTGTAGGTGCTTAAAACACTCCCCTACCTACACCCAATAAGGAAAATTAATATTTAATATTATACACACACACACACACACACAAACACACACACGCACGCACGCACACACACACACACACACACACACACACACACACACACACACACACACACACACACACATAAACATACATATACACACACGGCTCTCCTATGGTATAGATGAATGGATTAGTTTATTCACTCATTTCATCCGGATGGGGTTTGGCCAACATTCCTGTGTTCATTTACTTCATAACGTCATCACCGCAATTATCATAATGTAAGTTGTTCCCACAGCAGGAGGGTGTTTACTGCCCATGGCAATAGTATGTCTGGGAATCGCCCTGAGTGACTTGGAGGGAGACACAAGATAAAGCTGTACACGGTGTTTCATCGTCACAAACAATCATTACATGAAACCAAAAAAATTGAAGGAATAATTACGGGCCCCTATTAGGTCCGGGCCCGGGGTGGGTGGTCACCCCCCTCCCCACCCCACCCCTCCCCCCCCTCCCCCCTCCCCCCCCGCGGCTCTGTGTACAACAGTCGTCAATGGAAATTGACAGGTTTAACAAAAGTTATGCATGGTTTCAAATGTGTTGACTGTATCAGTTTAGTTAATTTTTACCTTTTACCTGGAGGTTATGTTTTCACCCCTCTGTCTGTGTCTGTCTGTCTGTCTGTGAACAAGATATCTCAAAACGTTGTGGACGGATTTGGACGAAACTTGGTGGACAGGTTGTGTGTGTGACAAGGACGATTCAATTCGATTTTGGTGACGATCTGAATATGGATTTGGATATGATAATTGCACACCGCTCCTTTCCTGTGCCATATCCAGGCGCTGCAAAACGTCATTCCCGGGCTCGGCAATGACGCACGCTGAAAAGGAGTACTCAGTTTTCACTCTGGTTGTTTGTTTGTTTTCTTGTTTTCTTGTTTGTTTTCTTGGTTGTCTGGGCGATATCTCAGCCATCCTTTGAGCTAGCCAATGACGTGCATGCCAATGACAAAGTGATTTGGCTGTAAAATATATTTTTGATTTATTGATTAATCAATTAATCAATTAATAGATTAATTATTTAATTATTCGATTCATGACAAATTTTTTTTTTTTTTAAAGTTACAGATTCTGATGAAATGGTGGTGGTTTACGTGTTCTATTAGCGAATTGATTAATTATTTCATTTTTTAAATGATTTTTATTTATTTATTTTCATTATTAATTATTTCTTTATTTTATTTCTCCTCTGGGGAATATCTCAGGTACCTTTTGAGCTCGGGAGCTGATATTTGGACATGACAATGACCAAGTGATTTGGCTGTAAAGGGTATTTTTGATTTATTGATTAATTAATTAATCGATGATTTATTTAATTATTCGATGAATGACTTAATTTTTTTTTTTTTTTAAGTTACAGATTCTGATGAAATGGTGGTGGTTTACGTTTTCTATTAGCGAATTGATTAATTATTTCATTTTTTAATGATTATTATTTATTTATTTTCATTATTAATAATTTCTATATTTTCTTTCTCATTTGGCCAATATCTCAGGCACCTTTTGAGCTCGGAAGCTAATATTTGGACATGACAGTGACCAAGTGATGTGGCTATTAAGGATATTTTTGATTTATTGATTAATCATTTAATCGATTAATTATTTATTTATTAATCAATTAATTATTTAATTTTTTTATTAATGAATTATTGAATTAAATTCCTAAAAGATACATCTTCGGATGAAGGACTGGTGGTTTAGTTATGCTATTAGCCAATTGATTAAGAAAATATTTTGTGATAATCTTTTATTGATTTTAATTATACAATTAATCAATCAATTATACAAATTATACAATTATACAAAGTACACCTCTCCCTCCCAATGCAATCTCTATGAGCTGCACTGTGGTATTGCCGGACACCGGAGGCACCCCTGCAATGCCGCGCTGCAGGATATTTAATTATTTGGCATGGGGGCGGTGTACTTTGAATGTATCTACTTGTTATTTAACTTTATAAGCGATTCTTCACCATTGGGAGATGGCGCCAAAAACGATATACAGCAGGATATCTCAAAAAAGTTGTGGACGGATGATTTTGATTTAATGTGTTTCTGTATTGTGATTTTCTGGTCTACTATGGGATACAAAACGTAAACTGTTCATCTGGTGGAGGTATGCTCTCTACTGAGTGCTGTTCTAGTTTATTTCGTTTTCAAATAGCTCCATCACCATAGCGAAATATTGCACAAAAATCGAAAAAATGGATAGAATATTCAAGTATTAGCAAACTCACATGACAAATTTGGCGAATCAGAAAAAGCATCACAGAACATTGCGGTACAACTGCAGCTAATTAGCATGATTGACCAATCACAAGTGACGTTCTATTTGGCATGACCACGAATGAAAGCAATATTACGGCACCCACGTTTTTGTCTATATTTTGTGATGTGCACGTTTCTTCAACAAATAGTAATTTCATTCCGTTTGCCAACAAAACTTTGCTTTGTCAGTGTCGTGAGTGATCGCAAGAAGTACGACTGCAAAGAAAGCAAAGTTGTCGTGAACATCGCAGCCAACGACAATACAGGCTATCATTACGATTGTTACAAACGCTTCTGTGATATCAGTGGAGTCAGGAGGAAAGCCAAAATCACGTCAGGAAATCGGATGTTAAGCATTTTGTATTTTTTTGTGTACAGTATACAAGATTATTGTATATCACAAAAAAAATCACTAACATCAATCACAAAAAAAAAAAACGGACACACAAAACATATGATAAAGGGAGCGGGAGACAAGCTGGGGGGAGAGAGGGAAACACACAACTACAACATTTGAGAGCAGGGACATCAGGAGATCTGTGGGAGGGAGAGGGCTTGGGGGGAGGAGATATGGGAAAGCAGGGGGGGGTGGGGGGTGGGAGGGAATGAGATCTAATGAATAAAATTAATCGGATGTCTGCCTGTCTAGCTGTTTGTGTGTTTGCATTTTCTTGCAAAGACCGTTGGGCTGCCAACCACCAAATTTGGAACAAAGACCAAGTCTGACCCAGGGATTGTCCTAAGGGACATACTTCCACCAATCCCATATATCTGCCAAACACGTACATCCGCCAAACACGTACATCCGCCAAACACATACATCCGCCAAACACATACATCCGCCAAACACATACATCCGCCAAACACATACATCCGCCAAACACATACATCCGCCAAACACATACATCCGCCAAACAAATGCATCCGCCAAACACATACATCTACCAAACACATACATCCGCCAAACACAAACATCCGCCAAACACAAACAACCGCCAAACACAGACATCCACCAAACACATACTTTCACCAAACACATACATCTGCCAAACACATACTTCCACCAAACACAGACATCCGCCAAACACAGACATCCGCCAAACACATACATACGCCAAACACATACTTCCACCAATCCCATATACAGTCACGTGAAAAAGTAAGTACACCCCATGTAAAGTTTTGACTTTTTCAACATATTTCAACATACAGCTATTTGATCTTCATTTCAACAATATTCATAGATAAAGGTGATATAATATTGTTGCGAATATGGAATTTGGCCTCCATATCCGCTTGTAAATATTCCCCTATTTCCCCAATACTCCCCAACTATCCCCAATCCCCCATTCCCTAGTCCCATTGCCTGTAAATAACACTCTGTAGAACCGACCTTCCCCTTTTTCCCCCATTAAATGTCGTGCCCAGGTCCACCGCATCACACGTAGACAACTTTCAGACATCTTGCTAGTTATTCTTAGTCTATGTCAGTTAAGGACTCGTTTCCATTAATTCTGACTCTTCGTTGCACCAGAATGTGATTATATGGCACCAGTAGTGAGTTTAGGACCTTTCCCATACCTCCTCCCGTCTTCTTCCCCAAACAACAACAACAACTACAACTACAATTACAACAACAACGACGCTGCGCGGGGGAGTGTGCGTCATCACACCGGCTCGGTTAGCCGCCATTGACAATGCGCTCCGGACCATGCGCTCCACGGGGTTACCACGAAGGGGCTCCTTGTCAGTCCCTCGTCAAGGGCGGAGCCGGTAACCCCCCCCCGCACGCACCCAATGAGAAGCGACGTGCCGATTCCATCTGGGGCGGAGCTAACGAGCCGAGGGTGTGTCACTCCCCGCCGGATATACGAAGCGACTCACCGGATGTGAGGTCAGATGCGCCCCCAGCTTGAGACGACAAGACGCCACCTCGAGCGCTGTGAAACCTCCCGCATCTCTGGACCGGACCGGGTCGATTCTGCCCTGAGCCCAGGTGCACCTGGAGCCATCGCTACCTGCCTTTCCTTGCCATCAATCCCCGTGTGAGTCAGCCTTTTGTCCCGTTTATCTGTCGTCTGTTGGGGTTAATATAAGAGTGTGTCTAAGTGCTTGTCTTTCTATGCTGTACCTCTCGTCCCTGTAATCTGACCTTCCGCCCTAATATAATCTCCTCCGGAGGTCTTGAGAACCGTATCCCTGGTGTGTCATTTTAATCCCAGCCGTGTGTCTTTTCCTTCATTGACCTAGCGTAGCGCGATTAGTCAACGTTCGGGTATAATCGGGTAACTTGTGCAGACGTGGTCATACCAAACCGCTCGGTAAATAACATCTAAGCCACGTCGGTAACAATTGGTGTCGAGGAGTGGAATTCGAACCCGGGACTAAATTTATTAGGCCCAAATTTGTAGTAGAGTCGATTCGGAGCGCGTTTCCCGCGCGAAATTATAACGGCGAAATTTGATTTTGTTATACGGAAATAAAAACCCGAATTTTGAAAGTCGCGCTATGGCAGACCAAGACAGCTGGGGTCCGGTAGTGGAGAGTGAGGCAGGGTCGGTCCAGGACCAAATTGAGGGACGTGAGGAGAGCGAAGCAGCGAGGGTAGCAAACGCACAAAATGGCGCCTCGCTGGTCACCGCGCCCGCGACCGTAGCAGCGCCGCCGATGGATTGGGGCCTATTTATGGAACAAATAAAGGCGCTCATGGTCCGGACAAGTGAAGACCTGAGGAATGACTTGGGGGGCCAAATGGGGGTAATGAGGGACGAAGCGAGGGCTCAGAGTGAGCAATTGGGGGTAATGGGAAACCAAATGGGGGTAATGGGAAACCAAATGGGGGTAATGAGGGACGAAGCGAGGGGTACTGGTGAGGGATTAGACAATAATTTTAAGGGATTAGACAATAATTTTAGGGGATTAGACAATAATTTTAAGGGACTAGACGAGAAATTTGGGAAATTAGACAATAGATTAGGGGAAATACAGGAGGGGTTAATGGGGGTAGAAAACAGAATGGCCGCTCAAGAGAATCAAATGGAAGGGATGCAAAAAGGGTTAGAGGGGTTAGAAAGCAGTATGGAAGGCAAATTGAGGGACATGAGGGACCAAGCGGAAAGGGAAGTTAACCAAATGGGGCAGCAGATAGAGGGGGTCAGAATGGGGGTAGAAACCAAACTGGATGCTCACAGGGAGGAAATGGAGCAGATGAGGGTGGCATCTGGGCAGGAGATGCAAGTGATGGGAGAGGAGATCAGAAGAGGAGTGAGTGAGGAGGTCGGAGGAGTGCGCGAGGAGGTGAGGCACTGTAAGGAGCAAATGGAGAAGGAGGTGAGAAAGGGGACTGTAAAGTTACAAGGGGGCATAGAGGACCTGACGCAGGAGGTGGAGCAGCTAACAGAGGGACAAAAAGAACTAACGGACCAGGTAAAGAGGAACACTGCGGTATTAGGAGGTTTAAAAGCGACACAAAACGACATAAAAAACGACTTAATAGCGACAAAGAGGGAATGTCAGACGGTACGTGAGGGACTGACAACGAGGTTGGACGAGGTGATAGAGGTAATGGAGACGAAGGACCGGCAGGTGAGGACGCACCTGGAAACGGTCAAGGTAGCCTTAGAGGATGAGCTTGAGGAGACGTACCGGGGAATAAAAGAGGTGAAGCAGAAATTAGAAGAAGTGGAAGAAGGGATGAGCGAAATTAAGAAGCGACGGAGAGGGGATAAGAAAGAGATAAAAGAGGAGATAAAAGAATTGGTCCAAAGTCTGTGTTTGGATCGTGATGATGTGCTCATTAACCGGATGAGGGATTCGCAGGTGATGGAGGAGAAGCGAAGAGGAAGAGGACCCGGTGTAAGTGGTGACCAATATGGTCGTGCGTATGATGCGCCAGGTGATTTAATAAGCTTGGGGGTCGAGATGGACCCGGGTGTTCGTGAGAGGCCGTTGGTGAAGTGTGCGACAGGTCTGGTGTGCGAAAGAGGAGGTGTGCGAGAAAGTCCGACTCTGGGGTGTGTGAGGAAAAAGTGTGTGCCAAGGAGTGAGGGTGCTGGCGAGAGTGAGTCGGTCGTAGCGCGTGTGCGAGGGGGCACATGGAAGCGCGGTGTGGTAAGTGTTACAGAGGGTGTAACGGGAGAGTGTGCGCGAGAAAGGTGTGTGACGGACAGGTGCATGGGGAAAGAGTGCGCTGTCAAGAGTAAGGGTCTCGGAGATCTCGCGAGATCTTGGAGACGGCGGCAGGGATTTTCGAAGCTCCACACGGTCTCCACGTTTTTCGAAGTTAAGTCTGTTCACAATTGTATTTTGTCGAAACTGTATTTATCTTTCGGTGTGTGAAGTTATTGTGTGCAACTTTGGTTGTTTCTCGGTGTTTATCTCTCATAAATTGATCGTCTGTTTGCCGTGTCGCGAGCAAGGCCTTGTACAGTGTGCACTGTACAACCTTGAGGCTTTGTTTTTCTCTCAGTGGTCCGTCGTTTGTGATCCAATAACTTTCGTTCTCTGTATTCCCAGGCTTTTCACCCATAGCCTACTTCCTTGTGTAAATCTCAACTCAAAAAAAAACAAAAAAAAAAAACATTTCCTTCTCTGTTCTCATTCGTTTATTCATTCTTATTCGTTCGTTCGTTCTTCGACCACGTGTTTCTCCCCCATTTCCCCAGATAGTTTTCACTCATTAACCTTCAATGTTTACACTTTCCCCTCAAGTTATGTATTCCGTCATATTTTATAACACCTTTTTCTTCTTCTTCTTTAAAAGGCTGCTTTCGACTTGCTCACCAAATCAATTCATCCCAAAAAAAATATCCATCTCCTATAGTGCCTTTGTTCTACATTCCCTAAACTCTCCTGCACTCCATCCTCCATCCAGCGTCCTTAAACGTATTTTTAACTCGAAGGTCACAAGAAACTCATTTTGCAATAAATGTTCGTTTCCCATAAATCGTACACTTTCAAAAATCCAATCTCACCCCTGCCCTCCAAATCTTCCCCATAACCCCTCCCCTCCAAATCTTACCCATCACCCCTCCCCTCCAAATCTTCCCCATCACCCATCCCTTTCAAATCTCCCCCCTTGCCCCCTCCCTCCTAAACTACTCCCTCACCCCTCCCCGCCAAGACGCCCCCTCGCCCCTCCCCTCCTAGACTCCTGCCTCACCCCTCCCCTCCAAATCTCCCCCATATCCCATCCCTTTCAAATCCCTCCCCTTGTCCCTTCCCTCCCAAACTCCCCCCTCACCCCTCCCCTTCAAATCTCCCCACCCTCATTGCTTCTCAATTTCCCCCCGCTCACTCCCCCTCCTCAAAGCGTCCTCCCCGCTTCTTCCCCCTTCAAACTCTCACCTCCATCTCCCCCAACCTTCTGCCTCGCTCTTCCCCCTCCTCAAATAACACCTCATTGTGGCTCACCCAATCACCATCAAACCTTTTGTCCGCCCCATCCTTCCCTTTCTCCGAGCTATTCTGAAATCTCTGACACACCTTCAACAGCTCTCCCTACCTCTTCCACCTCTTCCACATCTTACCCTACCCCTCCTCCCCCCTGTTCTGTATCTGATGCTCCCCCTTCCTCTTCATTAACGGTATGGACCTCAAACATCCGGGGCCTTCGTTCAAACTTAACTGATCTCTCCATACAGGTTGCTTCTGTCAAACCAGACGTGATCTGCTTAACAGAAACTTTCCTCCTTTATGATGTCTCTGATTCCATAGTATCTCTCCCGGGCTACTCCCTCCTCCGGTATGATAGACCTGAGCCTCGTCCTGGAGGCGGGGTTGCTATCTTTATCAAAAACTCTCTTCCTCACTCGCCCTGCACTGCACTCTCTCCACCTCACCCCCAGGAATACCTCTGGCTACGGCTTCCCCTTCGCTCCCACCTCTTGTTCATATGTGTGTTGTACCGTCCACCAAACAGTGATGACTCCATCTACATCTCGCTGTCTGATGATATGGACCAACTTCTATCTACTCATCCCAACTCTCTCTTCCTCATATGTGGTGATTTCAACTGTCATCATGCCAGTTGGCTGGGTGTGGGTACCTCTCTCACCAGCCATGGCTCCTCAGCAAAGGACTTCTGCGACTCACTGGGACTGACACAATCTGTCAATTTCCCGACCCGGATCTCAGTCAACGGAACATCTTCTCTTCTGGACTTGGTTATGACTAACTTCCCTGAAAATGTCTGCTGCTCTTCTTCTGCTCCGATCGGATCATCTGATCATGTCCTTGTTAAAGTGGACATCTCTCTGACCATCCTCAGGGAGCCTGCTCAGCGTCGACGAGTCTGGCATTTCACTCAGGCCAACTGGCACGGTCTTCAAGCAGCCATCAATCATCTGGACTGGTCTCCCATCTCTACCACCTCTGACATCAACTCATCCTGGGAATTCTTCCAAAGTAAATTGCTCTCTCTCATGCACAGATTTATCCCATCTCGTCTTCAGTTGTCATACCCTTCCTCCCGTCCATGGTACACGGAATCTTGTGGTGAGGCTGTTGCCCAGAAACAACTTGCCTTCGTCTCCTGGAAAGCAAATCCAACGGAAGGAAATCTCATTTCCTTTCACAAAGCCCGAAACAAGTGTGTGTCCACCCTCAGGAGAGCCAGGAAACAATATCTCTCCGTTCTCAAGACCGAACTCTCTTATCTGTCTCCCTCTTCCAAATCCTGGTGGCGTCTGGTCAAATCCGTTTCTGGTGTTTGTTCCCCCTCCATCCCCTCCCTTACCTCAAACGGCTATACAGCTGACTCCGCACGTGAAAAAGCTGAATGCCTCAACTCTGTGTTTGCCTCTAAATCTTGTGTCCCAAACCCATCCCTCTCTGTACCCACCATACCCAGTCGTACCATGCTGCTCCTGGACTCCGTGTCCTTTCCTCCTGACAAGGTGGAAAAGTTTCTGTCAACCCTCGACTCTGATTCTGCAACTGGACCCGACGGCATCAGCCCACGGGTCCTAAAATCCTGCTCTGCTGCTCTATCTCACCCTCTCGCTGTTCTCTTCACCCTCTCTTTTGCTCAAGGTCAACTGCCATCTGCTTGGAAATCAGCCAACATCACCGCTTTGCACAAAAAAGGTGCAAAAACAGATCCTAGCAACTACAGACCAATCAGCCTTCTCCCAATTATCAGCAAAGTCATGGAATCCATCATTGCTTCTGATATGAAATCTTTCCTCTTCTCCAATGGCTTGATCTCTGATCATCAATTTGGTTTCAGACCAGGTCACTCTACTCTGGACATGCTGCTTCTGCTGTCTCAACAATGGATGGAGGTCCTCAATGCCAAACAGGAAATTAGAGCTGTCTCCCTCGACATATCACGTGCCTTCGACACGGTCTGGCACCCCGCTCTGCTCACCAAACTCTCCTCCTTTGGTATCCATGGAAATCTCCACGCATGGCTGGCGGACTTCCTCTCTAGTCGTCGTCAACGTGTGGCCCTGAATGGGTTTCTCTCATCTCCTCTTCCTGTTCAGGCTGGAGTTCCCCAAGGCAGTGTTCTGGGCCCCGTGCTTTTTCTGGTCTTCATCAATGATCTCTCTGACTCTCTCGAAAATCCTCTCTATCTCTTTGCTGATGACTCCACTCTCTGCCGCTCCATTCCTCTTCCCTCAGATCGGCAGTCTGCTGCCTCCTCACTCTCTGAAGACCTGGACAAAATCACAGACTGGTCAAACAAGTGGAACATGTCTTTCAATCCTGACAAATCTCACACTCTTACTATGTCTCTCCGAAAAGATCGACTGGACAACCCTCCCATCTACTTTCTCAACAATCCTCTCCAAGAAGTTCTGTCGCTCAAGATTTTGGGTCTCACTATCTGCCATGATCTTTCTTGGGAAAACCACATTTCCAAGCTGGCCTCCAAAGCCAGTCGCCGACTGGGCATCCTCCGTCGTGCGAAGTCCTTCCTCGGCACACCTGAGCTCCTCACCACATACAAGGCTTTCATCCGCAGCTCAATGGAATACTGTTCTCCCCTATGGGCCGGTGCTCCTGCCTCACACCTAGCTCGGCTTCACGCTGTTGAAACCAAAGCTTTCAGAATTATTGGAATCTCCCGCGATGAAGCTATCTCTGAGGGCCTTTCACTCACTCACCGCAGGCAGGTAGGTGGTCTTTCTGTCTTCTACCGACTCCTCTCCTGCCTTGCACCCCCAGCTCTCTCTGTGCTCTGTCCCCCAAATATTCCTACAGGTCGCACAAGATCTGCCAGCAACCCTCTGATGGTTAAACTGCCGAAATCTCGGCTCTCCGCTCACCTTCACTCTTTCATTCCTCTTTTCTCCCGCCTCTGGAACAAACTCCCTCACTCCCTTCAATCCCACTCCTCCCTCCAGGTCTTTAAAACAGCTGTTCACCACCATCTCTTATCTTCCCCCATCCAAAACCTTGATCTTTTCTACCCCCGCTAATTCACCCCAGATCCACCTTGTTTGAAATTCCAACTTCTTTCCTGGAAGTCCTGGCAGTGTCCATATGTTTTATACCTCTCCCACTGCCCCCTTCCCACGCCCCCCCCCCCCCCCCCCCAAAGCCCTCGCCCTCTCTCAGATCTCTCGATGTCTCCATGTCTCTCGGTCCCTGCTCTCAAATGTTGTGTTTGTGTCCTTCCCCCTCTCTCCCCATCTTGTCTACCGCTCCCTATGTTATATGTTTTATGTGTCGGTTTGTCTTTCTGTGTGATTAATGTTCGCTCTTTCACGAGCCTCGATATTGTATACAAAAAAAAAAAAAAAAAAAAAAAAAAAAAAGGGTGAGTGCGTTGTCAAGAGTGGTGGTGAGAGTAGTGAGAGTGACAAGGAGCGTGAGTTGGGTGTGACAGGTGAGCGAGGATGTACACCTGGGATGGAAGGATGCACACCTGGAATGGTAGAGCGTGAGTGGGAATGCACGCTGGAGTTGGTGGTGAGGCACGTGGTTGGGTGTGCGAATGAGGGCACACCTGTGATTGTCACAGAGGAGGTGACAGAGGAGGGGGTGCGAAGAGGTGTGTTGGTGAGGTGTGCTACCAACGAATGTGTGCCAAAGTGTTCGGTGGTCAGGTGTGTGACCAAGGCTGTGAGTGGAATGGGTGTACCTGGGTGTGTAAGGAAAGGTAGCATGGGAACGGCTGGATGTGTGAGCAAGGAACGGGCTGTAGGGTGTAAGAATCCAGGTGAAGCATCGACGGTAACCAGGTTAGAGGTTAGGTCGACTTTTAGCCGAAGCGGGCCCTCGGTGCGTGCCGGGCCTCGCTTTGAACGGCCGCGTCCGTGCTCCACTAGGCGGAGCGGGCAGCCCGATAGAAAGGGTCGTCATGGCGACCACTTTTTGGTGAGACGTGCCGGCAGGTCGAGAGCGGGACATTGGATGGCTCCGTGCCGAGATGGTGCGTGGGATCTCGGCACGGGTAAGCCCCCATCCCTGCACCGAGTGCCGGACGCATCCAGCCGCTGGCACAGAACAACCCGCATTCATGGCTTGGCTTTACAAAGCCGAGCTTTAGAAGTGAATTGGCGCACCGAGAGGCAGTAGTGAGTAGACTGGGTGATGAGGTTAGTGTTTTGGACCCAAAATTAGAGAAAAACAAAATTTGATGATTGGCAAGGGATTGGCAGTAGTGATTGGCAGATGATGGGTAGTGATTGGCAAATTTTTAATTTGTTGCAATTTGATGTGCAAAATTGATAGTGAGAGACCCCCGATGTGGTGGGATGGCAAATCCACCATCCCTCACAGAAGGGGGGCAAAGGAGCAATAGTTTATGGGGTGATGGCAGTGAAAACTAGCCCGGGTGGGTTAGGTTATATTGTAGGGATCTAGCGAAGATGACATTAGGTAACGTTAAGTTAGTTAGTGACTGATACCTGTAGTGGGGACGCAGGTAGATTAGTATGGATGATAATGACGTGGGAGCGCAATAGTTTAAAGGGACGACTGGGAAGCGCAAGTTTCGGAGGGGAGAAGTTAGCTGAGATGATGCCGTGTGTGTGAGGATTGAACAGGTGTGATTGCACAGGTGTGAAATTGAACAGGTGTGATTGCACAGGTGTGCAACTGGACGGGTGTGTGGAGCAATGGATGAGTAGTGAGTGTGGTGGATCAGCGCGAATGCGCTTGGGGAGAGAAGGGTGCAGGCGGCACCAAGAATGAGAGCACAGGTGTGCAGGTACAGGTGTGTGGAGAGAGTTGGAGTAAGTGGTACGGAGTGGTGTGCATGGTGCGAAGGTGTGGATGGGGGAAGAGTGGACCCTTTTCACGAGTACCCGGGGCGGGTAGTGTAAGTGTTAGGTAGAGGGTACAGGTAAATTGTGGTTGGATATTGGCATCTGTGGTGCGGTTGCAGAATGGTGTTGTGAATGGGTGCATTAGTGTTGTGGAAATGGCTGGGCGTGTAGCCTGTTAGTGTGTGTAGTTGGTTGGGCACTCCACCACTGTGAGGATGTCGGCCAGGTGAGGCCGCAGGTGGGCTCTGGGAGCCGGTAGAGTTGTGGATGGGGCCCGAGGATCCGGAGGACGGACCCGGGTAGCCCAGTGCCAGAGAGGGCACCGAGTGGGGAGAGAGCCAGAGGGCCTTCCCCAGGTAGTTAGGTTAGGGTGAGGAGCAGGTAAGCTCGGAGGCAACTGCAGTGGTGGAGGTGTGCAGGTGGGTAGACCCACTGGGAGAGGTACACGCCACAGCCCAGAAATTGTGCGAGGGCACCGGGAGATGAATCGGGGGAGTGAGACCCCAAATTGAAGAGCACCACAGTTTGGCCAATGGGAATTGGTTTTTAGAACCCATAGTGTAAGAGGGCCAATGGTTTGGCCGGAGAAAGACCCCGGGTAGTGTAAAGTTGATAAAGTCATTTAGGAAATAGTTAGGATTGATGAACCTGTCGCACCATACGCAGCCACTTACCTGTGGTTATGATGATGACTCCACACCTGTGTTTTCTTTGTTTTGGTGCAGGAAATGAGAATTGCTGTGAGGATTTGTGAGACGCATCACGACGTGGATGAGACATTGGGGTGATCCCATCTCTCCCTCCTTAGGAGGGACTGATGATGAATTGGTGATGGCAAATTATGATGTTGAGTTGGAGATGGCAAATTTTGAGGAAAGTTGGAAATAGCAAATTTGATTGGTTAGGAGGGAGAGAAGACGAATTTGGTTTATGGGAGGAACGGGGAAGACAGTAGGGATGTTTGTTGATTTGTAAAGTAGATGTTTATGGGTAGTGTTGTGTTTTGTGGATACAGTAAGGGGTAAGGGAGGGGCCATGTAGGTTACCTGGTGGGGGGGGGGGCGTACGGTAGGAACGTACCTGTCTCACCTGGTTCCCATGTGCCCCCAGTGTGCATTACCTTACATTGCGTGCACTTTTGCGCCCTTACCACCTTACTCACTTGTCTGCTTCTTTTGTCTCCCACCTCCGAGGATCTGGCTTTGGGGTAGAGAGAGAGGAGAGAGAGGTGCTGGCTTCGCAGTTGTGGGCCTGCACTTTCGCTGTTTGCTGCTTGGATCGATACACCATATGGACCGCAATGTTTGTGGCCACCCACAATGGACCGCAGCTCTTTTGCGGCCAAGCTCCACCCGTGGAAGGACCTATGGGTCAACGTGGCACCTATGCCAAACAAGTGAACCACTAACAGTTGGCCCCCTGACGGCCACAATAAAGAAATGGACGCGGTTGGCGCCTTTCTTTATTTTTAAAAAGAAGTAAGAAGGCCAAGTGCACCACACGAAGGCAAGACCAGCGGCAGAGCATCGGCCGGCTGCGACACCACACAATGATTCATAAACACTTTATTGGTGCACCGGATGGTGCTCACTGTGTGATGGGGTGGTGCTTGATGCTTGGAAGGGGTGCTCTGCACATTATTAAAGGCCGTAGGCCACAGAGCACTCGTGGGTTGGTGTATCGATGCTAGCATGCGTGCTCTCTCTATGCATAACATCTGCATGTGTTCCTCCAAAAACAGGTCCTGGATCGTAGTGTAAATATCAGCGTAGTCTTGTGTAAATAATGCTCCCTACCGGCTGTATGTTTAGTTTGAGGATTCTTTCAGGATTCGGTTATCCTGTGGGTGTGTTTCTGTGAGGAGAAGGGTGCAACGTCGCAGGGGGACATATTTACTCATTTGTGAATATCTGTAAAACTGTCGCACTCAGGGTAGAGTTAATAGTAGAGGGAACTACATTGCGTGCCACACTAAAGTAGGTAAAAATTTATCGGGTCGGGACGCCCCGAGGGTAGAGAAGGGTGCAATGTTGCGAATATGGAATTTGGCCTCCATATCCGCTTGTAAATATTCCCCTATTTCCCCAATACTCCCCAACTATCCCCAATCCCCCATTCCCTAGTCCCATTGCCTGTAAATAACACTCTGTAGAACCTACCTTCCCCTTTTTCCCCCCATTAAATGTCGTGCCCAGGTCCACCGCATCACACGTAGACAACTTTCGGACATCTTGCTAGTTATTCTTAGTCTATGTCAGTTAAGGACTCGTTTCCATTAATTCTGACTCTTCGTTGCACCAGAATGTGATTATATGGCACCAGTAGTGAGTTTAGGACCTTTCCCATACCTCCTCCTGTCTTCTTCCCCAAACAACAACAACAACTACAACTACAATTACAACAACAACGGCGCTGCGCGGGGGAGTGTGCGTTATCACACCGGCTCGGTTAGCCGCCATTGACAATGCGCTCCGGACCATGCGCTCCACGGGGTTACCACGAAGGGGCTCCTTGTCAGTCCCTCGTCAAGGGCGGAGCCGGTAACCCCCCCCCGCACGCACCCAATGAGAAGCGACGTGCCGATTCCATCTGGGGCGGAGCTAACGAGCCGAGGGCGTGTCACTCCCCGCCGGATATACGAAGCGACTCACCGGATGTGAGGTCAGATGCGCCCCCAGCTTGAGACGACAAGACGCCACCTCGAGCGCTGTGAAACCTCCCGCATCTCTGGACCGGACCGGGTCGATTCTGCCCTGAGCCCAGGTGCACCTGGAGCCATCGCTACCTGCCTTTCCTTGCCATCAATCCCCGTGTGAGTCAGCCTTTTGTCCCGTTTATCTGTCGTCTGTTGGGGTTAATATAAGAGTGTGTCTAAGTGCTTGTCTTTCTATGCTGTACCTCTCGTCCCTGTAATCTGACCTTCCGCCCTAATATAATCTCCTCCGGAGGTCTTGAGAACCGTATCCCTGGTGTGTCATTTTAATCCCAGCCGTGTGTCTTTTCCTTCATTGACCTAGCGTAGCGCGATTAGTCAACGTTCGGGTATAATCGGGTAACTTGTGCAGACGTGGTCATACCAAACCGCTCGGTAAATAACATCTAAGCCACGTCTGTAACAATATAACAAATATCATGAAACATTTACATTTTGTAGTCCATTGTATAATTTTAAAAAACATTAATGCAAATTTCGCATGTGGAAAAAGTAAGTACACCTCGACATTTATCACTACTTCAAATACCTAAAATTTGAATCAGGTGCACCAGCTCAGGTGCAAATGATAAGAACATCGTTAGAGAGGATCTTGGAGGAACCTGTTTTATTTAAACCTCAGACATTTAGTTTGGTTTGCTCTTTGTTGTTGAAGTGTGCGGCGTCACTATGCCCAGATCAAAAGAGCTCTCTGAGGCCTTCAGAAAGAACGTTATAGATGCCTACGAGTCTGGGAAGGGATTTAAAAAGATGCCCAAACAATTTGAAATCAATCATTCGACTGTCCGGAAGATCATCTACAAGTGGAGAACATTCCAAACAACTGCCAACTTGTTCAGGCCAGGCCGCCCCAGCAAGTTCAGCCCGAGAGCAGACCGCAAGATGCTGAAAGAAGTCTCAAAGAACCCCAGAATGTCATCACGGGACCTACAGGTAGCTCTTGCCACTGTTGATGTCAAAGCGCACGAGTCTACCATTAGAAAGAGGCTGCACAAAGTCCGATGCTTGTGGATCCGCTCCGAAGATCGGGACGAGGATCAGCTTATGAGTGATCGTTGTCGATCAAGACAAGAGACGATTGAGATTAATTGTTGTAAAAATCAGTTACAACATTGGCTCAGATCATGAGTTTAATCTCAATCGATCCCTAACAATACCTGTAAAGAGAACCAGCGAACATCATATCAATATTCAGCATACATCTGAACTAGTAATGAGTTTACAGATGAGCACAAGCAAGCCGTAACAAAGTGGCGGTACGTACCATCTATTTATGCGCCAGCATAGCATACAGTAAATGTCTCAGGTATGATCATAGCGCTGAATGACCGAGTTCTTATAACGGCCGCGTAGCGGACAAAAGATGCATGACACCTGGGTTCAGACGTTAGACAGAATTTCATGACAGAGGCCTTCATATCAGAGATGAGATCAGGGCCGTCTCCATAGACATATCTCGGCCTTTGGATAGTCTGACATCCTGCCTTGCTCTATATATACTCTCCACCTTTGGCATCCAAGGCCAATCCTCCACCAATGAGCCTGGATTTTGGACGTTTAGGGAGCATGCATGATCAGGACGACATTCCGTACAATTCGCCAAATTCAGAGACAAAGTACTGCTAAAGGTGGGTTTTCACGGGACACGCGAACGGTTCGCGAAGAATGCGAATGTCGAAAAAATGGCAAAGTCCAACATTCGTATTTTAGGCTCCAAAAGTTCGCCAAACATGTGCAGGGGTTCGGAAGCGTCGTCAATTGTTCGCAGGAGTCGTTTTTTGTTCGGCGGGTATTTCAAAAACTGCAGGTTTGTGTCCTGATTCATGTTCCGATTCATGTTGTTCTACAGGATTAATATATAAAATTCAATCGAAATTAAGTAGTTCCTCGATCATAGCCTGTTGACAGACAGACAAAGTGAACTAATTGCTAAAAATCCCACTTTCTGCTTGGCACATGCGTGGGGTAATAACCAAATCAGATTACAACCCTTATAATGTCTACCCCCTTTTAAAATACCTGCAACAATACAAATAAATAATCTAATAAAAGAATGTGAGGAATTGCCCTTTAAACCTGAAAAAGATGAAGTGTCGGGCTTTTTTGTCTCTCCCAATAGTTAGATTGGTGGTCTCATGATTCTCCACTTCTTCTCTTCTGGCCTTGTCTTTCCTGCCACACTATCTTCTGCTTATTTACAACCATAACATGTCATATGCATTTATCCAGTAATGAATTCCTTGGTGCTTATACTCGCTCCAGTCTAAGATTTCTGCTCCCCTCAACTCCTTTGTCTCACTTTTGGCAAAGTAATTTCTTCCCTGTGTCTGATCCGTCGGGCCATGGAATTGATTTGTCAATCAATTACAAAGATGACAAAATTGTTACCTCTGTCACCGAAGGTGGATGGAGCCATAGGCGTCGCTTGACTTCTCTATTTGGGAGGGGGGAAGGGGTTAATATTAATAATGGGTAGCTAGGTCTGACTTCTAAAATTACCGTTTGTTGGTGTAGTTATAGTGTACGTGAAATCACAAATACAATTTACGTTTATTATTGTTACTCACGTTTAAATACGGGACGTTTTTATCTTAATTGTAAACTACTGAAAAAAATTAAGGTGGGGCATTGCTTCCCCTGCCCCCCCCCCCCCCAGGGGAGTGGGTGGCAGCTGCCTTAGGGCCCCCCCCAAACTCCGCCGATGGATGGAGGTTATGTTTTCACCCCTGTTTGTCAGTTTGCCTGTGAGCAGGATATCTCAAAAAGTTATGGACAGATGCGGACGAAACTTGGTGGGCAGGTTGTTTGTGTGGCAATATTGATTAATACAAGGACGAATTGATTAGATTGTGGCGAAGATCTGGATCCAGAACCTAGAATCTTTAAAGTGATTCTTCACCATTGAGAGATAGGGCCAAAAAACTATATATAGCACGATATCTCAAAAAGTTATGGATGGGTTATGACAAAACTTGGTGGACGAGTTGGGTAGTTGACAAGAACAAGCCGATTCGATTTTGGTTAAGATCCAGATGCAGATATCACCTATCAGTGGGATACAAAACGTAAACTGTTCAGCCTGGCGGATGTACACGCTCGACTGAGTGCCGTTCTAGTTTTCATTGCGATTATTTAATATTGCTAGAAATGTAAATCTTAAGAATGGGCACTTGTTGTTTGGATATTCTCTCTTGGTTGTTGTAAAATTGTGCTGTCTGAATTGTTGTACGAGTGGTTGTTTGAATTTCTGTCTTTTTTCAAAATAACTTGTCAATATGTCGTAAAAGTTAAAGGAATTCTTCAGATCTCTCCTTTGTTGATCTTCCCTCCAGTTTGTTTTTATATTCCCAACAGCTCCGTCTCCTCTGTCTACCTGCAACTTTATCTACTCCCTCTGATGTTGTTTGTATGCCCTTTGTCTGCCAATTCCTATACACCCTTTTTATCCAGCTCTTTCATGAGATCGACCTCTGTATAAGATTATCAGTATATCTTGCACATGAATGATGGAGACAAAGTGCTCAGACTCCATTGCTTTGAAATATTATCTCCCAAAGGTTTGGGATGAAAGCTTCTAAGGTAAAACAAGGGCTTGTAGAAACACCAACTGTGCTAATACATCCTTGTAAAACAGCATAACTGGACATGATTTGCGGTTGTAAAAATAGTTTATCATATCTGTATTTATGGTTCTATTGTCTCACCTGACCAATTTTTTAACAATTCTTTTTCAATAACCTATCATTGCTGATGAGTATAATTTTGGGAAAATAAATAAGTCTGGATATTGTTTAATTGGTTCTGATATAATGCCTGAAAATCAAAATGACAGAGGTTAAGGGTAACTATATTAGAAAAAGGTTATTAAGTGTGTCTGAGTATTATTAAAATTATATTTTCATGGGGTCCATCAATTTATCACGGATGTATGGGTCTGGTTGGTGGTTGAGGGAGCAAATGGGGGGAGGGCGAGGAGTAAGCGAGGCTATGTGTACTGCATAATAAAATGATAGCTCAAAAATAATTAGAACTTTTCTTTAATGAAATTAACTTTTTGTATCCTACTTGACCACCTTTGTTGTTTAAGAAAATCAGAAAATCATATTTTAGTCTGCACAATGTATCTCACCTGTACCCTATTAAACACATCCTTATGCCATTTGGCACTGCTTTCCCACCCAACCTTCCAGAGTTCAGATGATGGCAATGTGAACATGACACGTATTGTGGATGTTCAACCGAATTCGGTGCACTTGGCCCTGCAGATTCCACAGTACTTGATAATAACCATAGCAGAATTGCTATTCTCCATTACAGGTCTTGAATTCTCATATTCACAGGTATGTGCCAACTTATTCATTCTGATTACCTAGTGATCAATGCAATCCACTTCTGCACTATAAACTTGACAATATAGGCAGCCATAATAAGAGTTGCAGACGTTTATTTCCTAACCATGACCTAGAATATATTTCAATTCAATCCTCATTATAAATCATTAACCCTGGTGTTGGCTTAGCGGTTAGGGTGCCGGCTTGGGATCCTAGGATCCTAGGTTCGAATCCCGGTCGATCGCTGAATTAACGCCAGGGGGGTTGACTCAGCCTGTCATCCTTCCGAGGTCGGCAAATTGAGTACCAGCTTGCTGGGATGAATGATCCCGGTGTGTACCCCGGTTTAGAATAGGTACACCGTGTCCCTGCGCATCGTGAGAGGCGACTAAGGGTTGGCGTCAGGAAGGGCATCCGGCCATAAAAACATTGCCTCAAACAGGGAACCATGATTGTCATGGGGCCGGCAAGGCTAACCCCCGCTCTAGCGGGGAAAATGGCCTTAAAACGATCATTCATTCATTCATTCCTCATTATAATCATTAGCCACACTTTAATACTCTCAGATATTCACACACATGGCATTGCATGATTGCATCATAGAGTAAACGTCATTATAGCCATCTTACCCATGCAAGAGCAATCGCTTGTGTCCATGAGAGCTCCTACGCTGCATTCGTAAAGAATAGGCCATTGTGGGCTGGTACCCTGGTCAAGCCCCATACTCTTGCAAAGGGCGAGGGCTGCATCAGTAGATTAGCTGCACCCAGCAATTTGCAATCAGCAAGTAAATTCGTAATTAAATTCCAGTCAGATATGCATTTGCTAAATCTTAACCTGGCTTGCTTCACGCACACGTACACACATGCAAATGACATATACATGGTCTCATCAGGTGATTGATTATATGACCCATATGATCTTGATCTTTGATTCTGTACCTGCTTTTTTCAGGTACTTATTACTTTGAAGACGAATTATGGACAATAAACTATTTATAAGTACATCACTAAATAAAAGAAGAATTTACAAAAAAATAAAAACAACAAGTCAGGAGACGACGATGGTTCACGAGCGAGTGGTATTCAATGACAAAGGACGGATTATAACCAAAACAGGCCCGGACAGGCCAGGGCCGGAAATGTCAAAACGAAGGTAACTGACCTTGAAATGAGATAGAAAATAATGTATAATCAGTTATGAGGTTAGTTAGCTACACAATACCGAAAATTCGGTTAAAAATGAAATGAAAAAAAAAAAAAATGAAAAAAATTGAAAAATTGAGCTCCGTGGGACTAGACACCTGACATTGGCCGAACCAAATACCGAAACCCCTGTCAGATTCCACCAACTCCCTCGGAGAAGATGTAGCTTGAACTCGATTACCTCCTAAAAAGACATCTTTTTCGGGCGTAGCTCCGCCCACAATGGGCCCACTCGAGGCAGGACACAACTAGATCATGATATCAACCTCCCACCCAAATTTCATCAAGATCGGATGATATCATCGGGTAGTTATGCTGCGGACAGACAGACGCACACACATGACGAATATAGTGGTCACTTGATAACCCGTGAACCAAAAATGTTTTTCCTCAACCAAGTTTATGTAAAAAATATTCTTGTTGCTCTATCCTACTGCCTGAACTTGCAGGCCCCAGCAAGCATGAAATCTGTACTCCAGGCCGGCTGGCTTCTCACAGTTGCTTTTGGAGACTTGATTGTCCTCATCGTGGCAGAGGCTGAAACGATTCAGCAACAGGTATTATATGACGGCTGGAGACAAATATCAACCAGGATGTTGAATGGATGGATGTCATAATTATTGCACAGCGCCATGCCTGAAACTTCGGTGTGATGTACCTCCTATCTTCGCAGTGGGCTGAGTTCTTACTTTTTGCTGCTTTGCTTTTCGTGGTGAGCTTTGTCTTCGCCGGCATGAGCTACTCCTACCAATATATAAGTCCAGAAGATGTGGAAATCGAGTTGCAGGCATACGAGGAGGAGGAGGAGGAGAAGAGGAAATATAGCAGGCACGTGGATTTGGATGGAGCTTCGTATTCTGAAAAATCGATAGATCTCCCACCACCATATTCGTCAATTGTTACTCTACGGCAGACCAAACTGTGACTGTGATATGAAGCAAACAAGGACATATTTTATCGCAAATCTTCACTAAACATTTGTTCTCTCATGAATCAATGGCGGCCAAAGTAGATTTTGTTTGTTAATTGGTTAAAACAGCATAAAGCAATGACTGTTTTTTCATCTTTTTGTACCGTGACCGGGCAGGAATGAATGATGATCTGAACATTGTATGATTGAATTCTGTAATGTCATGCTCTTTTCAGCTATAACAGTTATTTTCAAGATGTCTTGTTAAGTCGAGGAATCCCAGCCAAAATCCTTTGATCTTCAGACGCTTTATTTTTGGCAATATTATTCTGATTAAGAACTAACTACAGATATTTCGGTATTTAAATTGTCCAGCTTGATAAGGGAGAGGGCTGCTTGTAACTTTCCTGTAATTTAATTTGCTTGATAATGCTGATATCCATAAATATAATCATCACACTTGGCCACATTGTGAGCATCCTCTCCAGTCTTACCTTTATTTGGGAAATCTTATGATTTATAGCAATTCTTGAGGACCTCAAGTGACCACAGATCTGGTGGGAGGTTTTTGGGAATTTTTACCAGACCTAGAAAAAAACTGAACTGTGCTGTTTCGAGCCCCATCACCTTGTACTCGTATTTTGAAATTTAGTGCATATAGACAATAAATGAATACCTTTTTCAGCAGTTTGTCTGTATTTGCTTCCATATAAGGAACGTAATGCTGGGCAGTCTGGGGAACCCACTTACTTTCCTAAGAAACCCGACTAATTTGATTTACTCTATGTCCTGATAACGGTAATCTTTAGAAGCCAAATTTCAAAAACGAACTTTGAATTAAAAATATATTTTTTAATTTTGCAAGTCTAGTTTTAATTTCCTCAAGTGTCGTCTACTACTACTACTACCATCTATCTATAATGCCAGTAATCTCTGTGTGTCTGTCTGTGACCGCTGTTTCTCGACAACCACGGGTCCGATATACTTGAAACTTGCCAGGTATATTGCTGGGGACCTGAGGATGTGCCTTTTCAAGGTTTCATATTAATCGGACAAGTAGTTACCGAGCTATGTCCAAAAAACGATTCAACCAATCAGAGAGCAGCGAGCTATCACGTGTGCCGAACGTGGCGAACAGACTCTGCCTCGGACGGCACATTTGAGAGCGTATTCATTTATTTCCCGTTGGCAAACTATGTTGCCGCTATGTTGGCGTTAAACTATGTTTTAAAACTAATTAAAACTAATTTGCGATTCTTTCGCTTTCCTGCGCGTTTGTGCACGCTATGGCGATTTCTTTACCAAACTCCGCAAGCCGTTCGCTTTGGACCAAACCATTTCATGTAAATAGAGGGGGGGGGGGGGGATTGTCACCGTACTCGCAAGCCGTTCGCTTTGGACCAAACCATTTCATGTAAATAGAGGGGGGGGATTGTCACCGTACTCGCAAGCCGTTCGCTTTGGACCAAACCATTTCATGTAAATAGAGGGGGGGGATTGTCACCGTACTCGCAAGCCGTTCGCTTTGGCTTTGCGAATGGACCAAACCATTTCATGTAAATAGAGGGGGGGGATATAATTTTAGATATATATATAGTACGGGCATGCCCTAGTTACTTTAATGGCCTCAATTATTCCCACATTCTTGTCGGTGAAGAAGGGAACGTTTATGGCAGAAGTCTTTCACGAACCAGTCAGACAGGCCTGACATTCGACAAAGGAGGCAGAAATTTGTAGTCCGTTCAAATAACTCGCCCATTCTTCACAAAAACACTGGGTTCTTCCAACGTCCGCCGATGACCATTGCTGGCAATTGGGTCCTCTGGCATCGGGAGAATGGCGCAAAACACATCGATACGCCCGACGTGTGAAACACCAGCATGATAGTTTATGGGTAGGTATAGATTCGAACCCAAGGTACACAAAGCTCCAAGGTGAGTGTCCATACTTCTAAGCCAATCCGCTAGTTCAGCTTTGAGGTGAGTGTGTGTACCTCTAGGCCATCTTGTCAGCCTATTTTTGAAGGTGCATCGCTGTTTCATACTTTATGCGAGCAATTTAACTGAATATTTTCACTCACCGATCTAAAGTAATAAAATAGCCTGTGTATGTGTGTTTGTCAGTGCCACAGCTCCATGAGGATAACAGATAGAAACTTGAAACTTTGTATGCATAATAAGGGGACCGCAAGCATGTTCACCTGGGTATGACTTTTTAAAATTCAGTTTAAAAAATCGCACCCGTGTCTGAAGGAAGCATTTCAGTTTGGCATTTTTAATATGCAATAGACAAAGCCTAGAAATGAATGAAACCCTTTAAAATTACCATTTAACCCCCTTTAAAAATACCCTTTAGAATCCTTAAAATTACCCTTCAGAATCCTTAGAATTACCCGCTAAAATTACCCTGTAGAATGCATTAGAATTACCCATTACAACTACTCTTTAGAATTACCATTTTGAAACCCATTACAATTACCCTTAATAATTACCTTTAAAAACCCAATAGAATTACCCATTGCAATTACCCTTTAGAACCCATTAGAATTACCCATTACAACTACTCTTTAGAATTACCATTTTGGAACCCATTACAATTTCCCTTAAGAATTACCCTTAAAAACATAATAGAATTACCCATTGCAATTACCCTTTAGAACCCATTAGAATTACCCATTACAATCACTCTTTAGAATTACCGTTTATAACCCATTATAATTACCCATTACAATTACCCTTTATAATTACCCATTACAATCACCCTTTAGAATCACTCTTTTTTTTTTTTTTTTTTTTTTTTTTTTTTTTTGTATACAAGGTCGAGGCTCGTGAAAGAGCGAACATTAATCACACAGAAAGACAAACCGACACAAAAAACATATAACATAGGGAGCGGTAGACAAGATGGGGAGAGAGGGGGAAGGACACAAACACAACATTTGAGAGCAGGGACCGAGAGACATGGAGACATCGAGAGATCTGAGAGAGGGCGAGGGCTTTGGGGGGGGGGGGCGTGGGAAGGGGGCGGTGGGAGAGGTATAAAACATATGGACACTGCCAGGACTTCCAGGAAAGAAGTTGGAATTTCAAACAAGGTGGATCTGGGGTGAATTAGCGGGGGTAGAAAAGATAATTAGAATTACCTTTAGAATTTAGAATTACCTTGTTTGAATTAAATTAGAACACTCTTTAGAATTACCCTTTAGAATCTATTAGAATTACCCATTACAATTACCCATTATAAATACCCTTTCGAATTACTCTTTAGAACCCATTATAATTACCCATTACAATTACCCATTACAATTACCTTTTGGAATTACCCATTACAATCACCCTTTAGAATTACCCTTTAGAATTACCCTCTAGATAACCCATCAGAATTACCCTTTCGAACCCATTGCCCTGATTATTGTTGATATCGATTTGTAATTTTAAAAAGAAACTGAAGTGGAAGTTTGGTTTTCCTTAATTAATTCAAGTTCTTTTGGATATATAATATCACCATGAAGCTGATCAAATACAAATCCATCATTAATTTCCAACAAATCATCAATGAATCTGAAGATGTTTCCAGATCTTCGTGCAGTTGTTAATTTATTCCTGCACATGTTTTTTTGTTTTTTCTTTTTTTTTGTATACAACATCGAGGCCATGTAAGAGCTAACATTAATCACATAAAAACAAATTGACACATAAAACATATGATAAAGGGAGCGGGAGACAAGATGAGAGAGAGAGGGAAGCACACAGGAACAACAGTAGAGAACAGGGACATCGGGAGATCTGTGTGAGGGAGGGGGTTTGGAGGGAGGGGGCATGGGAAGGGCGGAGGGGGTGGGAGAGGTATAAAACATGGATACTGCTAGGACTTCCAGGAAAGAAGTCGGTATTTCAAAAAAGTGGATCTGGGGTGAATTAATGGGGGTAGAAAAGATCAAGGTTTTGGACGGGGGAAGATAGATGGTGGTGAACAGCTGTTTTAAAGACCTGGAGGGAGGAGTGGGATTGAAGAGAGTGAGGGAGTTTGTTCCAGATGCAGGAGAAAAGAGGAATGAAAGAGTGAAGGTGAGCAGAGAGGCGAGATTTTGGCAGTTTCACAATAAGAGGGTTTCTAGTAGATCTTGTGCGACCTGTAGGAATATTTGGGGGACAGAGCACAGACAGAGCTGGGGAAGCTAGACCAGAGAGGAGTGGGTAGAAGACAGAAAGACCACCAACCTGCCTGCGGTGAGTGAGTGAAAGGCCCTCGGATTTAGCTTCATCGCGGGAGATTCCAATGATTCTGAACGCTTTGGTTTCAACAGCGTGAAGCCGAGCTAGGTGTGAGGCAGGAACACCATCCCAGAGGGGATAGCAGAAATCCATAGAGCTGCGGATGAAAGCCTTGATTGTGGTGAGTAGCTCAGGTGTGCCAAGGAAGGACTTCGCACGACGGAGGATGCCCAGTCGGTGACTGGCTTTGGAGGCCAGCTTGGAAATGTGGTTTTCCCAGAGAAGATCATGGCAGATAGTGAGACCAAAAAGCTTGAGTGGCAGAACTTCTTGGAGAGGATTGTTCAGAAAGTAGATGGGAGGGTTGTCCTGTCGGTCTTTTCGGAAAGACATAGTGAGAGTGTGAGATTTGTCAGGATTGAAAGACATGTTCCACTTGTTTGACCAGCCTGTGATTTTGTCCAGGTTTGCAGAGAGTGAGACGGCTGCAGACTGCCGATCTGAGGGATGAGGAATGGAGCGACAGAGAGTAGAGTCATCAGCAAAGAGATAGAGAGGATTTTCAAGAGAGTCAGAGAGATCATTGATGAAGACCATAAAAAGCACAGGGCCCAGAACACTGCCTTGGGGAACTCCAGCCTGAACGGGAAGGGGAGATGAGAGAAATCCATTCAGGGCCACACGTTGACTACGACCAGAGAGGAAGTCCGCAAGCCATACGTGGAGATTTTCCATGGATACCATAGGAGGAGAGTTTGGTGAGCAGAGCGGGGTGCCAGACCGTATCGAAGGCATGTGATATGTCAAGGGAGACAGCTCTAATTTCCTGTTTGACATTGGGTTCTGAACCCAATCAGACTCATACGTGTGCAGAAACAAATTTGCAAAGAAAAGGGCTGGATCTGAACCCATGGGTATCCCCACTGTCTGCTGGAGTATCTTGGAATCTGAACCCATGGGTATCCACACTGTCTGCTGGAGTATCTTGGAATCTGAACCCATGGGTATCCCCACTGTCTGCTAGAGTATCTTGGAATCTGAACCGATGGGTGTCCACACTGTCTGCTGGAGTATCTTGGAATCTGAACCCATGGGTATCCCCACTGTCTGCTGGAGTATCTTGGAATCTGAACCGATGGGTGTCCCCACTCTACGCTGGAGTATCTTGGGATCTGAACCCATGGGTATCACCAATGTCTGCTGGAGTATCTTGGGATCTGAACCCATGGGTATTCCTACTGGCTGCTGGAGTATCTTGTTGCCAAATATAAATAAACTGTTGTTTAGTAGAAATCGAATACCGGTACTTTGAGTTTACTTTTTGAAAAACTGCATGAATATTGATTATCCTTTACAGACCAGTTCGCTCTTTTTTGATATACATTGATATATACTTTATTACCCCCTGCAAATGCTTTATCTACCGCTCTGTCCAATGCGGTTATGAGTGGTATGTTTGTGTATAATGTGGAAAAATCAAAAGTTAATAAATATTTAGCCTTACCCTTGTTATTAATGTTGTGGATACTGTCGACCGGTTTGAAATTATCAATGATCCAGAATTTCCGAATACCAGAATAAAACTTCACTTTTTCATGGTAGTTTTTAAAGCATTTATAGATTAGTTTCATCGCCCCTATAATACTACCCGACAATTATTTCAGACTACATTCTCTACGTGTGATGATGAACCTCATCTTATAAGGGTTTTTGTGCATGTTTTGGGATTTATGGTGTTTATCAGGAAATAACACACACATACACAACACACAGTGCACATACAGTCGTGGCCAAATATATTGGCACCATTGCATTTTTTTGAAATAATGCACCATTTCTTTCAGAAAATTGTTGATATAAAAAGATATTTTGGTATCCACATATGTATTTCTTTGGTTTGCAGTGGAACAAAAAAAAAAGGCCGAAAAAAAATACTAAATCTTAGCTTATTCCACACAGAAGTCCTAAAATGGCCCGGACAATATGGTTGCGGTTTTGAGTCTGTCAAGTGAGTTTAATAAAGGTTAAAGTCTGTCCCCCATAGTTAGTCACACAAGCAACATGTAGCCTCGCGATAGTATAGTTATGTCTTAGTATTTGTGAGCTTAGTTCCTTTCCTTCGTTAGTTCTGCGTTGAGTAGGAGCCAGGAAAATAGGCCCTACTGCCACCGATCATCCTACATCCGTAGCCTCAATCCCTTTTGCGTTAACGTTGGTTCATATTGGGTGAGTTAACACGAGGCAGTCAGAGGAGGATCGGGGCGGAGTCGAGGCGGAGCGGCAGAAGCAATGACGGTATGCACGAGCCGCCAATCAGAGCTCGAGGGTGGTGGCGGCGGCATGGCGTCAGAGGGCGTGGTGAGAAGATTCGGGTGAGTTCCAGAAGGTTCGGGCGGCGTAGCTGTAAGAACCGCTGCGCAAAAGCCCTCAACAGGACTTGCAGAGGAGAGAGAGATAAGAGGACTGCTGCCTGAGAGGACTTTGCTGCGAGAGAGAGAGATAAAGGACTCGCGTTGTGATGAACTTGACGAACTTGCACAAGAACGCGCGCGCTAACCAGCTCGGAGGGTATTGAAGAAAAGGGGTTGGCCGCTACACATACGCGGGCGCAGTCAGACGCGCTTATGAACGAGTATAGCGCATTTGAGACGCGCGAGTGAACAAGGCTGAGTAACCGCCAGCCGCACTAAAGTCCGCCCTCGACCGTTCCGCCCGATCATCTGCTTGTTCGAGAGACGCGCCACGTGTCCCTGTCTTCGCCTGCCACCATCTTCGCGGGACGTGCCGGGGACCGTGGAGAGCTGGACGAGGACCATCTCTGGACGCGTTGAGGAACACCTGCCCATCTGCAATCCCCTGTGTGAGTGTGAGATGGGCCCGTTGTCCCAGGGATAAGTTAAGACTGCTTAAGGATTGCACTGTGTCTCTTCGTCCTTGAACCTGTATATACATGTGGGAATAATTAAACCATGTGTTCTTTCTTTCTTCCCTGATTCGATCGTTCCTGTGGTTTCTCCATTTGACTAAGCATGGCACGAATAAGATCGCTCCAATCGGGTTCCAACATCTAAGACTGCGCGGACCACATGTACGCAATCCGCTCGGCGTACTCAAACCACACGTGGTTCATGCGAGGCTTGTTTCCTCGCTCCCGGGGCAGCGTGGGGAATTAGGTACGAGCGAAAAGTAGTCCCGAAACCCTACGCCGCGTGTGTCCGGGAGGGACGTAATAAGTCTCGGTTCCGCCAGGCCCAGTAAAGACAAGGGGATTAATCCCCCCTTGATAAGGGGAAGAAGGCCGGCGTAGAGAACCGTAACAATATTATTGGCACCTTTTAGAAGTTGTTAGAAATAATTAGATTTCAAGCAGGTGATTCTCCTTTACTTTGGAATTGAATTCACCTGTGGTGAGTTGCAGGTGTCTGCAATATAAAAACACTCATTCAACCAGTTTGAATAGAGAAAAGGAGTCATTCTGCTGTTTTGTGTCACTGTGTATACCGCAATGATCAAGGAGAAAAGAAAGAAAACCAGAGAATTGTCTGAGGAAGTCAGACACAAGATTGTAGCCAAGCATGGACAATCTCAAGGCTACAAATCCATCTCCAGAGACCTCGATGTTCCTGTGTCCACTGTATGCAATGTAATCAGGAAGTTTAAGGCCCATCACACTGTAGCCAACCTCCCTGGACATGGCCCCAAAAGAAAACTTGATCGAAGATTGCAGCGAAGGATTCTTCAAATGGTGGAGAAAGCACCTCGATCAACTGCCAAACAGATTCAGGCTGACCTTCAGACACAAGGTACGACAGTTTCAACTCGAACCATCCGTCACCAACTCAATGAAAGGGGGTTCTATCGATGGAGACCCAGGAGGACCCCACTGCTGAGAGAGAGACAAAATAAATCCCGACTGGAGACTGGAAGCCCGACTGGAGAAAGACTGGAGTTTATACATACACATATACACCACACACACACACACACACACACACACACACACACATATATATATATATATAAATATATATATATATATATATATATATACATATATATATATATATATATTGTATATATATACATACATACATACACACACACACACATATATATATATATATAAATATATATATATATATATATATATATATATATATATATATATATATATATATATATATATATGTGTATATATACACAAAGAATTAAGTTAAGCACCCCCCCGTTTTTTTACAACCTCGCACATTACAAGTTTGTTGTCGTCAAAACAGTGTAATATACCCATGATATTGCTATATTTTCTGGAGAAGTGATATTATGGTCACATAAAAACATAACAATCATGCCGTTTTCAATATTTTATTCTGAATAATTTAAGGTGAAATTTTTTGGGAATTTTAGGCATATTTTCACCTCAATTTAAGTATGGAGCTAGAGGTCCATCACGGACAGTGTGGATGACGTTTATGTTTTCTAACGTACAGTCATTGTTCTGAGAAGACCTCTAGCGATCTTTGCGTCAATAACGTGTGTAGGACCCACGTGATCGGATGGAGCAAGGTGCTGTGACAACCATCCCCTGGCCTGCGTACAGTCCTGACCTGAACCCCCTCGAGCACGTTTGGGACATGTTGGGACGACAAATTGCGAAGATGGTCCCTCCAATAGCCAATCTGGATGAATTGGAACGTGCATTACATCGGGAATGGAACAACCTGCCACAGCAACGCATACGACGGCTTACAGGGTCTATGAGACGTAGGGTTGAGTCAGTGATCCGATCACGTGGGTCCTACACACGTTATTGACGCAAAGATCGCTAGAGGTCTTCTCAGAACAATGACTGTACGTTAGAAAACATAAACGTCATCCACACTGTCCGTGATGGACCTATAGCTCCATACTTAAATTGAGGTGAAAATATGCCTAAAATTCCCAAAAAATTTCACCTTAAATTATTCAGAATAAAATATTGAAAACGGCATGATTGTTATGTTTTTATGTGACCATAATATCACTTCTCCAGAAAATATAGCAATATCATGGGTATATTACACTGTTTTGACGACAACAAACTTGTAATGTGCGAGGTTGTAAAAAAACGGGGGGGTGCTTAACTTAATTCTTTGTGTATATATATATATATATATATATATATATATATATATATATATATATATATATATATATATATATATATATATGTATGTATATATATATATATATAATATATATATATATATATATATTTGTGCAGCGTCTGTCCTGTCCTGTGTTGTCACTGAACTACTTTCTCAAACTTTTGTGAAATCGTACCAAACTTCTGGAATGCACATATCTCTCCCGTCGGTATGTCCTAAGGGTATTTTTTTTGAAAAATTTTCCAATATATATTTTTTTTTTGGGGAATTTTTTGGGGATTTTTTTTTTTTCAACTTCAAATAAGCCCGTTCCTCAGTATCGACGCTTGGTATACATATATATATATATATATATATATAAACATACACAAATATATGACATATACATACACATACACATATATACACATACATATATATATATATACACACATACACACACGTATATATACATATACTGTATACACAAACATACGACATAAACATTCATACCTCTCTTCTCACAGCTGTTTCATGTGCAGTATTCCATTTATCGTCCCGTTGCTCCTATATTCTCCAATCAACCGTCACTATGTCTGGGCAAACCTCCCCCACCTCACCCACCCCCCCCTTCTTTCTCTCTACAACCACTCCTCTTTTTTCTCAATTTTAACCTCAGGTCCCCCCCGCCCCCCACCCCCCACCTCACCACCTCCGTCCCCTCGTGTGTGTGTGTGTGTGTGTGTGTGTGTGTGTGTGTGTGTGTGTATGTGTGTATGTGTGTGTGTAAAAATGCATACGTAATAAATGCATGACCAAAAAATAAGCACACCCTCAGTAATAAATATGCACACCCTCAGTAATATGCACACCCTCAGTAATAAATATGCACACCCTCAGTAATAAATATGCACACCCTCAGTAATAAATATGCACACCCTCAGTAATAAATATGCACACCCTCAGTAATAAATATGCACACCCTCAGTAATAAATATGCACACCCTCAGTAATAAATATGCACACCCTCAGTAATAAATATGCACACCCTCAGTAATAAATATGCACACCCTCAGTAATAAATATGCACACCCTCAGTAATAAATATGCACACCGTCAGTAATAAATATGCACACCCTCAGTAATAAATATGCACACCCTCAGTAATAAATATGCACACCCTCAGTAATAAATATGCACACCTGCCGATGCACACAAAAGTTGAATCGCGGTCGTGGACAGCATCTTATAAGATGATAAGAACAAGGGGGATATTACTTCTCTCGTACTAGGAGTCGTAGGAGGCCTGGGAAAGGGAATACAGGAGAAGCGTTGTATGGGGGTGGAGGAGGTCAGGATGATGTGGAATCAGGGAGGGGAAACGGTCCGGACTACGTATCTGCAAGCGATTCATAATTACTACAGTGGGGTTTTCTGCCATTGAGGAGCGGGAACTCACCGAGTGGGGGAGTTCGAGGAGCCCCAAAGATCGTGCCCGCACCGAATGGCGCTCTTTCTCCACACGCGCTCGCACAACGGAGCGAAAGATTCCTGATGGGACATTGAAAACTTGCCAATGAGCTCATGGACTCCTGGTTGCGATTGCTCAAGCGCCTCATTGCGTGAAAAGCAACATTTTCCTTCGTTTCAACTGAGGCGCGCACGGGTCGTTATGGCGGCCATGAGGGGACCTAGTCCGAGAAGCTGTGCGCCGTCACCACGGGGCCGGACCGTCACGACCACATCCCCGGGTCGCCTGGCTCTCTTGGCCAGAAAGTTGCTGGCGCGCTGCGGCCCGGGCCGAGCGCACGGTGAATTGGCTGAAAGGACAGGTAAAACCCCAGGTTCAGGCTTCATGGAGACCGAGAGCATGAAGCCGACGTCGGACCGCGCTGGTGCAAGAATCACGGACAAGTCCCTGGATGGACCGAAGGACTCGAATACTCGGTCTCTCTGTGGAAGGTCGGTGGTTACAGAAAACCAGGCTGAGAAGGCGATGGTGACACAGGTCCCCAGGAATGGATTTCTGTGTAACGGTTTCGCCGACGCGCCCCAGGTACTCGGACGCACCAGTCCCGGACTCGGACCTTTGCTTTGCGCGCCGCGTCGACACACTCGCTCCGAGACGGGCAGCACGAGCGGGTCTGCGCAGCGCAGCCCGGCTTCCCTCAAGAGCTTCGGCTCGTCGGCTCCCGGGTGTGGGGAGCGTTTGGCCGAGAGCGCCGAAAGCTTGGCTCGGAGGAGCAGCAGCGGCGGAGGAGGTCGGACGCTCAGCGGGGACTGGAACCCGGGGGGCGGCGGGGAGTCCATGGCCGCTCACGCACTCGGTTCGGACTCCGCACCGATCGCTCACGTCCCCAACGTCACCGTCACCTGCTGCTCGTGGTTGTCCTCCACGGGCTCCTGGGACTGGGACGCACCACTGAGTCCCGGCTGGGCGTCCGGCAGCGATGGAGCGCAATCCCCCGTGTTCGTTGAAGAACCGAGTCGCTGCTTGCTTCCCTGGGAAACCAAGAGAGAGGTGAGGGTCTAATCTCCATGGCAACAAGTTACTCCATCGACAAAGCACCAAACTTTACATCGACTTCATTAATACCCGATGAAAAATTGAATAGGGTCGTGCCGTGGTAATTACGTTAGACGTGATAATTGAACTGTTATGGATTTTGAATTATCACGTTCGAATTACAGATCTTAAAGTTGGTTCTGTATTTGAAATGTGGGAAATTTAATCAAGAAATATTTTCTAATTAAGAACGTTGTTGGAACGATATGCAAGAAACACCAACTTTTTAAATTTCTCAATTTATTATAGATACGTTAAATACATAATTATATAAAATATGCTTTTCCTTTTTTTCATTTACAGACATTATTGTCATGTTTATTTCAATTTGCAATTAGAGAAATTACAATTTTCAAATGCTCGATATCGATTGAGGGTTGTTATTTCTTATATATGCGTTTACGGTTTTTTTACATACATTTTCATTTACTGATGCTTTCCGATGGTTCTGTGAATCTTCCCGGTGTGCCGGCTTCGTTGTCCGCTGGCACGCCAAATTGCAGCTTTCTACGACACCCAGAAGGTACCAAACATTAATATCAGTCAGTCACTCAATCAGTCAGTGAGGCCTGGTGTTGGCTTAGCGGTTAGGGTGCCGGCTTGGGATTCTAGGATCCTGGGTTTCAGTCCCAGTCGATCGCTGAATTAATGCCAGGTTGTTGACTCAGCCTGTCATCCTTCCGAGGTCGGCAATTTGAGTACCAGTTCACTTGTAATTCCCTGTGTGTTGCAAAAGGCGACCAACAGGGTTGGCAACAGGGTTGGCAGCAGGAATGGCATCCGGCCCTAAAACATTGCTTCAAAAAGGGGACCACGGTGCCCAAAAAAGGCCAACCCCCGCTCTGCGGGGAAAAATGGCCTCTAAAGGTGGTTCACTCAATCAGTCAGTGAGTCTGTGATTAAAATGAGAGAGATGTATGTATATATATTGTTGCGAATATGGCATTTGGCCTCCATATCCGCTTGTAAATATTCCCCTATTTCCCCAATACTCCCCAACTATCCCCAATCCCCCATTCCCTAGTCCCATTGCCTGTAAATAACACTCTGTAGAACCGACCTTCCCCTTTTTCCCCCATTAAATGTCGTGCCCAGGTCCACCGCATCTCACGTAGACAACTTTCGGACATCTTGCTAGTTATTCTTAGTCTATGTCAGTTAAGGACTCGTTTCCATTAATTCTGACTCTTCGTTGCACCAGAATGTGATTATATGGCACCAGTAGTGAGTTTAGGACCTTCCCATGCCTCCTCCCGTCTTCTTCCCCAAACAACAACAACAACAACAACAACTACAACTACAACTACAACAACAATTACAACAACAACTACAACAACAGAGGGGCGCGGCGTGCGGGGAGTGTGCGTCCTCACTCCGGCTCGGTTAGCCGCCATGACCATGCGCTCCGACGGGGTTACCACGAAGGGGCTCCCTGTCAGCCCCTCGTCAAGGGCGGAGCCGGTAACCCCCCCGCACGCACCCAATGAGAAGCAACGGGCCGATTCCATCTGGGGCGGAGCTAACGAGCCGAGGGCGTGTCACTCCCCGCCGGATATACGCGGCGACTTACCGGATGTGAGGTCAGATGCGCGATGCGCCTGAACTACGGAGAGCAGAGGAAGCCACCGCCACCCCCAGCGCGACGATACCTCCCCGCATCTTTGGACCGGACCGAACCGGGTCGATTCTGCCCTGAGCCCAGGTGCACCTGGAGCCATCGACTGCCTGCCTTTCCTTGCCATCAATCCCCGTGTGAGTCAGCCTTTTGTCCCGTTTATCTGTCGTCTGTTGGGGTTAATATAAGAGTGTGTCTAAGTGCTTGTCTTTCTATGCTGTCCCTCTCATTTCTGTAGTCTAACCTTCCGCCATAATATAACCTCCTCCGGAGGTCTTGAGAACTGAACCCTTGGTGTCGTGTCATTTGAATCCAGCAGTTGTGTCCTTTTCCTTCATTGATCTAGCGTAGCGCAACTAGTCAACGTTCGAGCATAATCGGGTAAACTGTGCAGACGTGATCATACCAAACCGCTCGGTAAACTAACATCCACCACCGTGTCTGTAACAATATATATATATATATATATATATATATATATATATATATATATATATATATATATATATATATATATATATATATGTATTTGGGTGGTCCACAGACATATGTAATATTTAATACCATTAAAAATCCATGTTCCACAAGGCTGCCCTTGTTCCTATGTTTATAAAGATCATAAGAACCAAATATGAGGTCAATTGGAACTTATTTAGAGGTTGCTCAAAAAATAACATGTTTAATTTATCCTGTTTTTTTCAGATGGCAGAAACTCGCAGCTCTTCCACAGTTTGGTTGCTGGGCAAGTCTGAAAAGGAAATAATATGTGGGGGACTACCAACCAAAGGACACACATTGCAGAAAATGGTGTACCATCACATACAAGAACACCATCCAGTTCGTGAAAGTGCCAAACTTAGTGTACAAGCTGTGTGTGCATACTGGGAGAAAGCACGAATTCCAGTGCAGAGAGTAGATTCCTGTGAGCGCCAACTTTTGAAGTTGTATGATTCCGACAAACTGGTAAAGAAAAATAGAACCAAGACATTCGAAAACTATAGAGTGAAGGAGCAGATGTTCAAAGATGATCTTCAATCCCTCTTCGATATCTCACCAAATGATGCGCTTGAGAAAATGACGAATGAAGAAGACAAAGCATTCCTTATCATGCAGCGTGAGGATCCCTCAAGTTCACGTATGGGATCTGTGGACAACACTCTGGCAGTGAAGGAGAACAGAAAGCGTATCAGGCTTGAGAATGAAGATAAAAGAAAGAAGAAACATGCTGCTGAGACTCTAACAGCAATGCAATCTGTTCCATCAACATCGGCTGTGGTTGATGATGATGATGAGTCTGAGATTGAAAGCTCCGATTCAGGGGAAAAAGGCTCCCATCAAGGTGATCACTCCAGCAATAGTGGCAACTCTGGACAGAGTAAATCTCTCAGATCGGCGTGCTATGTTTGTGGCCAGTGCTTTTGCACAATCTCTTGGTCATACCATTGAAGACAAGTGCAAGCCAACAATAATAAATAATTTGAGTAATTGAAAATAGATAATTATCTATGAATTGATGTATGATGCTAAAAATTCTGTATCTTATTATTCATTAAAATTTGTCAACATTTTGAACAACCTCTAAATATTGTACAATCAAGCTAAAATTTTCACCACAAACTACGTTCTTCAATAGGAATAGGGGCAGGCTTGTGGAGAAATGAAAATCCAATCTTCAAATTTTTGGACCACCCTAACATGTATGTATGTATGTATATATATATATATATATATATATATATATATATATATATATATATATATAAACATAAATATTTATATATATATATATAAACATAAATATTTATATATATATATAAACATAAATATTTATATATATATATATATATATATATATATATATATATATGAATATAAATATATAAGAGTATATACGAGCAAAGGTACCCGTCAATGATGGGGGTTCGTAGATGCCTGACGTGAAATGAACAATTTTCTTTGGAGTATGTATTGGTAGAAACGGGATTTCAGTGTGAATATTCAGAAAACATACGTCATACTGGGTGCAGCTGGTAACCTCGACAACCTTGTTCCATTCTATCAGCTAAGATTTCCAATCCATGCTCGTTGTACCTCCGAAATACTGCTCGGAATTGAAGGTGATATGATGAAAGCTCAACTGGGAAATGGGTTTAGGCATGTTTTGGGCCTACCGCCTGATGGAAGATCACCAAAGTTCTTTCCATACCAACCGACCAACTCCAGGAACCTATCCCTCTCCACACTGTTTCTTCAGCTCCCGACCTCCCTCCCCCCCCCCCCCCCCCCCCCCGCCCCCTCTCTATATTCCCCATAGCTTTGCTTTCAGCAATTTCCCACAGCATTTCATTCTGCTTTCCCATTCGATGATCCATAGATCAGTAGTTTCAGTTTCACTTTTCAACATCAGTTTCGCTTTGAGATATCAATTTAGATTCGTCATTGCAACTTGTGATGCGACGCAAATATTGCACAGAAAAGTTCATCAAAACCGATTTTGGGAGGAAATATTTCGAAATTTCCAAGGGGTCTAAAGTGTTTTTAGGGTCAAAAAGGGGACTAAAGTATTTAAAGAATCAAGGCTCTTAGAAGGGCCAAATGGGGTCTAAAAGTGCATATGGATGAAAGAGCAAAAGGGGACAAAAGTGGCCAAATGGTCTTAAGTTGTCCAAAGTGTCTTAAAAAGTCATTTGGTCTTAAAAGTGTCAAAGAAGGTTTATATGTCTCAAAAGGGTCGAAATGGGTTTGAAGGGTCTAAAGGGTGTAATGGTCCAAGAGTTGTAGGGGGTTTAAAGGGTCTAAAGGTGTCTTAAGTGGTGTAAATGGTCAAAACGGATCTAAGAGGTGTAAAGGATCCACATGGATCAAAGGAGTATAAAGGGTCAAAGGGATCTAAGGGGTTTAGGGGTCTAAGGGGTTTAGAGGGTCTAAGGGGTGTAAAGGAGTGAAGCTGTAGTAAATAAATTACCTTGGGTTGTTAGTTAAATTAACTTAACTACTTTTTCCACATGCGAAATTTGCATTTATGTTTATTTAAATTATACAATGGACTACAAAATGTAAATGTTTCATGATATTTGTTATATTAAATCACCTTTTACCTATCAATATTGTTGAAATGAAGATCAAATAGCTGTATGTTGAAATATGTTGAAAAAGTCAAAACTTTACATGGGGTGTACTTACTTTTTCACGTGACTGTATATATATATATATATGGGTGTGTGTGTGTATTCAGGTCTCACATTTAGCTTAGCTATCTGAGGATAATTCATTTGGTGAGAGCTGACTGGTTGGTCCTTCCAATTATGGGTGACAGACCTAACTGCGTCTTGATATTTATATGTCCACTGCTCTAGCCATTGCATGTAGTACATGCTTTGGCACCTCGGTGGTGCACATTTTCTGTCTACGCTGTCGCTGATGACTCACCAACAAGTGATGAAACTAGTCGTGTAGTTGATTGGGGCATGTAGCATTGGGATTCTCATGTATGTACTACTTGTGAATATTTGCAGCCTTAGAGGAACCCATTGAGGGTTTGCAACAGCAAAGGCTACCTTATGTAGCTTTTCTTGGCTGCTTTATGCAGCTTTCTTTGGCTACAAGAGCAGGGGCTGGAGTTGTGGGAGGGTTTAATTAGAAAGATCCTAGCCACCTGTGGATAATTTATTCGGTGAGAGCTGATTGGTTGTTCCCTCTAAATACGGGTGAGAGAGGTGATTGGGTCTTGATACTTATAGGATGGCTGCTTTTCGCGTTGCACATGGTACGTGTTTGGGAGTCTCAGTGGTGCGCGTTTTTTTGTCTAGACTGTCACTGATGACTCACCAATAAGCCATGAAACTGGTCCGGCAAAGCGCGCGAGTCAAAATGGCCGATGGCCTGTTCTCAAGGCGTAACGGCACTATGATGATTCTCCTCGGAATCCACCGCAAAACCTGACACGCAGGTTGATCTGTCACAGCGATAACAACTCTGTCGCAGGAATCCCTTTCCTGGGAAACCCAAAGTTCACTCGTGACTCTCGTTCGCCAATCATTCACTCCAGACCTCGAAGCAGCTAGCTTCTTGTCCGACTCCCTCGCTCCGCCTTCTCTCCCTCTTCTCTTCGTCGTCGTCCGGTTCCGGTTTCATTTAAAACATTAACTTTTTTTACCTTT
Organism: Myxine glutinosa; assembly: GCF_964187855.1. Taxonomy (NCBI): domain Eukaryota; kingdom Metazoa; phylum Chordata; class Myxini; order Myxiniformes; family Myxinidae; genus Myxine; species Myxine glutinosa. The sequence goes on along the minus strand of NC_136269.1, from coordinate 105,677,138 downwards.
TCAAAATAGTAATATCTATTTCCCTGAAACGACAACAATAATAGTACATGGAATCAAAAATGTTTACAGTGGATGAAAACCACAACAACGGAAGTGACGTAACCGTAACACTTCCCCCCCCTCAAGAACGAAAGTTTGAACAAAGTGAAAACTGTCTTTGCAGGCAAAAACTCTTTTAACAAACAAAAGTAAAACTCACACCCATGCACCTGCATCTGCATCCAGATGATCAATCCAGATGTATCAATTCACGTGAGCAACAATAATTAATATTCCCCAAAATAAAGCAAAATAAGTTCCAAACAACCTACAGAAATTTCCAAAGTTAGTTCACTCTGGACAAAGCATCAGCAACAACATTGTCCCTGCCCTTTACATGCTCAATTTCCAAGTTGAACTCCTGCAAAGCGAAACTCTATCTCATCAACCTCTGATTTTTATTTTTCATTTTTTGAATGAAGGTTAAGAGTTGTGATCAAAAATCCTAAGCAAAGCAAATCTATAGCACTTTTTGAAGGAGGCCGAGCTGAGAGCCAGGTTTTATGGTGGTTGGGTGGTGAGGCCTGGAAGTATTCACTGCATGGACGCATTTAGGAACGGGGAGTTCACGGGTTAATCCATGTAGGAATCTTGGCTCGGCTGCTCCTGAGCACTCAGTGCTTCCAACTCTTCTCTTGATCATAAAAATCGTAATCACGGTTGTAGAGTCGGGTGCTGTAGTCAGGTGAGTAGCGGTCCCCATCTCAGCTACCACCGTAATAGTCATCCTGTCGAGAGTTGCCAAAACTGCGCTGCTGCTGTTGGGAGCCTCCATAGTAATCACGACTGCAGCCGCCACCAAAACTACTACTCCCACCCCGGGAGCCATATCCACCCCTGAAACTACCTCCACGTTTTCCTCCTCAGTAGCCCCCTCGACGCCAATGGCCTGCCTTCTCTACTGTTATGGTCCGACTATCCAAATCCTTGCCATTCAAATCCTTTTCTGCATCTTTGGCATCCTTTGTGTTTTCAAACGTGACAAAGCCAAACCCTCTCGACTTTTGCGTCTCCCTGTCTTTTATCAGCAGCACTTCCAAGAGTGGTCCATATTTGCCAAAGATAGAGTCCAGAACATCTTCACTTGTGTCAAAGTTCAGTCCACCTACAAAGAGCTTGCCAACATTGCCTCCATCCATGACTTGTGTGTGCTGACACTTAGTTTCAGGGTACTCCACAAGAAGTGCCTGTGCAAAGCGTGACGTCAGTACCTTCTCCTTCTCTTCAGAGCGCTTCCTACCCATAGCACGAGTCGCGGCACAGGATGGAAAGATACCCGGAATCTCCTGCTCTAACTGTGCGGTGTTATTTTCCATACTGGGCTTTTCAACCAACATCGGATTACCAGAAACTCGACCACCGGCCAAATCATTCCCGATAACAAAAGAGATTCCCTCTACAGGAAGAGTGGCTTGTACACCTAGAGTAACCGGTCCTGACACCAAATCAGACTTCAAATGGATGACATGAAGTGGAGCTTTAACAGAGCCACCAACCCCCTGTAAAAGAACACTAACACCAGTTTCCGTCTTCTCTGACAATGGCAAAATGCCCTCAAGCATCAAAGATTGATGTGCTCCTGTGTCCCTCAATACCCTAACAGGTCTCTGGTTCGTTAAGTCTCCATCCAGGGACACAAACCCCTCTGAAATAAAAGGTTTGTAACCCTCTTGAACAAGGTCGTCTGTGATGCCGTAACTTTGGCATGGGAACCTTCACAAGGCACTGTCCTCCAAGGACGATTTCTCGCATTGGCCAATGCATTTGGAGTTGTACTAGTCTGACTCCGCTCCTGATTTTTCCTTTTCAGGGCGTAACATTGGGACATCAAATGCCCAGGTTTCTTGCAAAAAGCGCAAGTAGGCCCGGAGGAAAAACTCGTGGTCTGCCTCAGGCCCCCCGGAAGATAAGTCTGTCTTGGAACTGTAGTCTTCTGATCCTTAAAAGTCCTGGTATCAGATTTGTCCCCATAGTCATCTCTAGGCCGCCTCCATGAATATTTGTTCTCCGCACCTGATTTACCATAACTCCCCTGGCTAACTCTATGCGGGAAGTTAAGTTTGTGGAACCCCATCCTGTGTGTCAAGGCATAGTCATCTGCCACAGTTGCTGCCTCATACAAGTCTGGTACTTTCTTTTCATCCAGATGTACTTTAATGTCTGCGTGGACACACTGTTTGAATTTCTCCACCAAGATCAATTGTCGCAACAAGTTGAAGTCTTTCCCAATCCCCTTCGTGTCACACCACCGATCAAACATGGTTTCCTTCATTCTGGCAAACTCCACATGGGTCTCACTCTCCCTCTTCCTGGCATTCCTGAATTTTTGCCGGTAAGCTTCAGGGACCAATTCATAGGCTTTGAGAATGGTTTTCTTCACTATCTCATAATCTGCACATTGGTCAATTGGTAAAACCGAATAGATATCTTGAGCTTTACCCACCAGAACACTTTGCACTAACATAGTCCAGGACCCCACAGGCCATTTTAGCATTTGAGCCACTTTCTCAAAGTGTAAAAAAAACTTGGCTACCTCCTTTTCATTGAAGGGTGGAACCAGCCTCACATGCCTACCAACATCCCAAGTGTTCTGACTAGTTGTCGAACTAGCCGGCATGGATACTACTTCTCTCCGTTCTCCCATTAATTCCAGCTCCTTGAGTTTAAGTTCCTTCTGATACTCCATGTCATGTTCCTTTAACTCCCTTTCGGCTCTCCTTTCCTCTGCTCTTTCCTCTGCTCTTCTTTCTTCTTCAGCTCTCCTTTCCTCTGCTCTTCTTTCTTCTTCAGCTCTCCTTTCCTCTGCTCTTCTTTCCTCGAGTTCTCGTTCCTGTTCTGCTCTTTCCTTTTCTGCTTTCCTTTCCTCTGCTTTTAACCTTTCCTGGCTCTGCAGTTGCATCTCCATTTTCCGGAGCTCCACATTTTCCTTTTCCTCGGGTAACCAATCCAAGGCTACCTCTTTCCATGTTCCTTGTCCCACCAGAGATTCTACCACCAATGTCTGCATCTCTGCTTTCTTCATATTAACTCGGACCTCCAAGTTAAAATGTTTGGCCAATATCAAGAGTTCCGATCTTTTTAACGCTTGGAACTGTGCCTCATTAGGGGATGCCGCAAACTTTTCTGCGTCAAACACCATGGTGACTATTACTTAGCACCTGTTAACCTTCACACAAAAATTTTCCAATTTTTTTGAAAATGTTAGAAAAATTCCAAATTTGGGAATTTTGGGAATGTTAGGGAATTCTATCCCGGACGAATGTTAGGGAATTTATCCCGGACGAGGATCTTAGGGAATTTAATCCCGGACGAGGATCTTAGGAATTTTGTCAGCAAAGACGAGCCCCCAATTTCTCGGAAGAGCCCCCAATTTCTCGGAAGAGCCCCCAATTTCTGTTACGTGCTCCTCCCCAAGCCCCGGTCATGGTGTACCTCCGAGCCCCGAGAGGAGTCACGGCAGAAAGATGTGATATTCTGTATGTCAAAGATCAATGTTGAAACCACACCAATTGTTACCAGCAAACAAGTATTGTATTAAGATCACACAAGAATAACAGTACAACAACAATAGTAATCAATATTGTACAACCAATATATATATTTCCTATGATGGTACCATCAGGTTCGTACAATATAACTCACTGTGCTCCAAGTGAGCGAAAAGAAGAACATTCCCCAATGTCTCTATTCCGGCATCAAGCCCAAGTCGATCCGCTCCAGCGATCGTCAGAACGATGTCTAATCGAGACCAGAATCCCGTTCGGATGACAGTCACAGTCCCGCTGCCAAAGCTGCGCAAAGGCGCCCTCAAGGCGACCGAGAAATCACACCCTCAGGTATGGATGTTACATGGCTCCCACTCGGTGAACCGCAGATTTCCCACTCAAAAGCCTCGTTACACACACACACACACACACACACCAGATTCACGTCTGAATGCGGTGACAATGGTTAAGGCGAAGTGAAAAACCTTGAGCAAAGCGCAAAGCGCACGAGTCAAAGTGGCCGACGGCCTGTTCTCGAGGCGTAACAGCACTACTATGATTCTCCTCGGAATCCACCACAAAACCTGACACGCAGGTTGATTTGTCACAGCGATAACAACTCTGTCGCAGGAATCCCTTTCCTGGGAAACCCAAAGTTCACTCGTGACTCTCGTTCACCAATCGTTCGCTCCAGACCTCGAAGCAGCTAGCTTCTTGTCCGAATCCCTCGCTCCGCCTTCTGTCCCTCTTCTCTTCGTCGTCGTCCGGTTCCGGTTTCATTTAAAACATTAACTTTTTTACCTTTTGAAAATAGTAATATATATTTCCCTGAAACGACAACAATAATAGTACATGGAATCAAAAATGTTTACAGTGGATGAAAACCACAACAACGGAAGTGACGAATCCGTAACACATACCACATACTTCCAGCTAAATCAGGTCTACACAAATGTAGAAATTATACCAGACCATAAATTGGAATTTCTTTATGCCTCTCTTTATACGCAGACATACCTTCACATAGCTGAGTACTTTCATATTTTATTTTGTTTATGGTGAGATTTTTTAAGCCATGTTTTCTTTAAATGTTTGACTATACTGTGTTATATTATAGCACAGCTTTCTCAATGGAACTATATAATTCGCCACGTGCTGGACCCACGTTTCTGTTCAACAAAAATCCATTTTGATCCCACAGAAGCCTTACCACATCAACAATAGGCTGTTTGGATGAGCAATAAATAATTATTATGGCCAATGAAATGTTTGACAGCTCAGGTTTATTTGCTAGTTTTGCATTTCAGGTTTGGCATTTCAAGATATTTAACTTGCAGATGAAGCAATTTGCAGCATTTCCCATCCTTTCCTCTGCATTACAGTTACATCTAACGGTACATTTCTCACCGCTGGGCTGTCTAGCACAGACCCGAATCTCGACTCGGCTCGACCCTGTAAACTGGGTGTTTCACACGCAAGGCGATATACATCGGTGTTATCCGCTGGGTGGATGCTAAGCCGGAGGACCCACCTGTTTGTTGCTGAACATTAAGAATCCCAAAGGGTTTTTCATGAAGGGTAGGAGAGCATTTGGTGACACCCTGAACAAATTATAAGTTGCTGCCCAAACTGCAAGTAGCAAATGGTCTTCTTGGATATCTCTGACCACAGGTTACACTGCTTTCTCTCTCAGCATATAGTTGATGTCTGGGCAGCTATGAACATATTCTCGTTCACAAGCTGTTCACACGTCAGACGTGAATGGCCGTCTTCAGCTGCGAAAGGCAACCATGAAGTGGTGCATTTGTATACCACAGTAAGATTTTGAGGCATCGCTTTGACATCAAACCAAGCATTTCAGAATGGTTACAAACGCTACGGAACTTTGTGCTCATGAGGCTTCCAATCTTGTGTTGTGGAAGGTGGCGGGAGGTTGCGTTTTTGGGGCCCTTTGGGGAAATATATTTCAGATATTTTGACGCGGGCCGCGCTCCTCGCTGGGCTATCGAAGCACTTCATGCAATGAAATTTTAATGAGGTCTTGTCACTTTAGGCGCGTCCCTCACTCAGGATGGTCCATTTATGGTTGGCACAAGAGTGGGGAGCACTGTGGTTTTAAAATGGATTGATAGGGTTTGGTTTGAGAATGAAGGGTTTTGATGGTGACGTTATGGCTTTCTGGAATGATTCATAAAATTATTTAGGTTGCTTCGCTTACTGGGCCATCGAGCATCTTGTCAGTAACGGTCAAATTAGTGTGATAACCTCATACGGAGGAGAATGTATATCCAGAGTGGGGAAAATTGAGAAAGATAAAGTGCATTTATGATTCTCTAAAAGCCTTTTTTAGTCAAAAAAACTGTTTTTTCTGTCGGTGAAATGGCAGACGGGATCGTTAATATACGTCTAGACAAGGAAATCTGAGCATCCCAAGGGCGGCCGCTAACGTGGCCTCAATCATTGCTGCTTAGCCAATGTGGGATGAAAGTAAAGCGGAGGTCGAAAGTACGTTTTAGGTCAGTACACTCAGACCTGACTATACGGGCCGAGCTTAACAGACAGGGTGGATAGATCTCCCCAGGTTATTATCACGTGTCACCAAACGAAAGGTGCAGTTCTTTTGCGGCTTGTGCATGAGTTTACATCAACATACCAAATTTTATAAAAAGAGCAAGAAGATCATTACCCTGGGAAAGATCATGTGCTAGGGTGGCTGTTCACTCTGCAGGCCAATGCCAGAGAACATCACCTAACAAGTAATATGCAATCTTCAATTCGATTTGTAAAAGTGTACGTCTACAAACAGTGTTCGACAGTGAGAGAGCTGGATGTCTCCACAAGCCAGTGCAGAATGGAGACAGGGAGTCTGACAGACAGAGAAGCCTTGTGGCAGCCTCATCATCCCACTGCTTGGGTCGTGCACCTGACCCGTCACTCTTTTCCACTGACTGCCTGCGATCATATAAAACAAATCCTCTGTGCCTACAGATATTGGCAAAACAAGGGAGAATAAAGCTGCTCTATAGTGCTGCCCTTTGTGGAATCTCAGACCAAAAGGAAGCTGTGCTTTGCGTGGGCGCGAGTCGCGAAGTGAAGCGGAGAGCATGAGATTATTGCAAGAATTGCCGTTAAAGTAGAAATTTGGAAGCTTGAACTCCTGGTTTGGAATTGTCCTTCACTCTAACTTTCTTTACCTGAGGATTGTAAGTGGGTGAGCTGTCAATCCAGAAACATGATAACTCGAATGTGTGTCTGGAAGGGCCATCCAAGCGCATCAAAATACACTCTATTAGCAAAGGCAATTGGACATTAGGGTAAATTCACAACTGTTCATTGCATAATATGCTTTGGTCTACCTTTGGCAATTGACCTTACGACAAACCGTGCCATTACCGGTTGTACCAACATGTTGGGAGATTTCAAACATGTCATTGCGTTCCACACTTTTTGGTTCTCCTGGCTCCATGTGTCAATAGATATGGCCTGCCTGTTCAATTTTCAACATTGGGATATAGGGTATACAATCCACAATTGAACTTGCAGAGCCCAATGTGACAGAAATATTATGAACCTTTGACACAAAATCCCATTCTACCAGATCTTTATTACGTGACATCTTTCTGAAGATTACACTTCGTTTTCATTCCTACTTTATATGGCACTTAAATTTTTTTATATGCAATGTCTAAGGTTCGTAATGGAGCTTCCACTCACATACACGTGGGCATACCGATGAGACAAACACGTAACACTGCCACTAAGCTTGGGGGAAAGTGACTTCTCAGGATACTCTGGGTACCAGCGACATCACAACAATGGTGCCGCTTTTCTCACTGCAATCAGTGGGGCATTTAGTAAGGAGGAATTTCCTCCTCCCCATGGATGCCAACCGATGGGGATTGTCTGTGCTCTTAACCTTTTAAATGCAGAGTGTCAAGCAAGGATGTACCATTTTTAAAAAGTCTTTCTTATGACTCTGCTGGGGTTTTAACAGCCGACCTCCCAGACTCAGAGCGGAACCCTATAACCATTGCACCACCGAGTCTGATGGGCAGGACGTCACGTAGAGTTTGAAACAACAGATAGCAAGTTATACGTTGTGTAGCTTTTCATGGTTGCTTTACACAGGCCATTTTTGGCAAGAAGAGCATTGGAGCAGTCAATTTATTTATAATCCTAGCCACCTGGGGTAATTAAGTAGGTGAGAGCTGATTGGTTATTCCCTCTAATTACAGGTGAGAGACGTGTTTGGGTCTTGTTTTCATTTTTATGTTGACTGCTATTGACATTGCACATGGCACATGCTTGGGATCCTCGGCGGTGCGCGTTTCCGTCTACGCTGTCACTGATGACTCGCCAACAAGTGATAAAAACCGATCTGGTGGCTGTAGTAGAATGTAGTAGTTGTGAAAGCCATGTAAATAACGGAGCATGTTTTTGGCCTTAAAAAAAAAAGTTTTAATGTGACAAAGCCAAATCGAACACAGATCATCACCTCGACCCTTTGTGAAATTAGCGCCATGTCCCTTAGGTCGGACTGTCTCCGTGAAGGCTCCATGAATCGATTGGCAGAAAGAGGAGAGGGGGAGATAAGAGCCAAGGCCTTGTCCCTTTCCTCCCCTTTTAAACACTGTTCACATTAAGGGGGAATAGAAAACTTGAGTAGAAATCGCTCCAGATACATTTTTCATGGCAGTGAGAATGAGTAGAAATTAGGGTTATTTATTTATGCGGAATGCTGGTAAATAAAATTATTGCTGTTGTAATTATATTTCTCTTTCAGCTGAGAGATACTGTATATTTGTACTTGAATGATACAAGGGACATGATTTTTGATTGAGGCAAAGAGTCATGTTATAAGGAACACTCATTTTAATGAATCCGTTATAACATGTTAATGTTGACAATCTTGTTTCAACAAATTATTTCCAACAAATGGTATATACTGTAATTAATTTTTCCTTTTTTTGTTTTTTCAAAAAATTTCAAAATCTGTTGGCCCATTGCCAAAAAATTGGGTAAAACCTTTTTATGGGCAATTTGTTAAGAACTATTATGGCCAAATAGGAACTGCTGATCAACTCATATTTGGTGAAATGTATATATTGTTACAGACGCGGTTTTTAGATGTTATTTTACCGAGCGGTTGGTATTACCGCGTCCGAACAGTTACTCCCCAATTAGAACCCGATTCACCCAGAACTTTGGCCGTATCGCACCGCAGCTGCCCAATCTGGGAAAAGACTAAAACGACGAAATGCAAAGAGGAAAAGGAATAAAACGAGAAGACGTACAGACGAGTAATGGGATTTATTATTTACACAAGCAAAAAGGAGCAATCAAGGTTTATTTACAACACATAAGACGCAGGTGACACAGTGCAAATTTTAGCTTACCTACAGACTTAATTAAATACCCAGGGACAGAACAAACAAAACAAACTCACGTACACAAGAAGGGTGGAAAGGCAGGAGGTGGATGGCTGGAGGGAGAGGGAGGTCCAAGGGGGTCCTGCAGCTTAACCGGCGCGTTTAGCAGCCGCCGTTCCTTTTCGGCCCTGCTCCAAACCGCCGTTCAGGCCCCAAGTGGCTGTTGGGTGTTGTTGCTGCTGCGGCCTCCGCTGCTTTCCCAGGACTTGTCTGACTCGTTGGTCCAAACCCTCAACTCTTTCTTGGTCCCTCACTCTTTACCACCGACTCCTCACCGCAACCAACTGACCACGGACTCCACTGACTGACCAAATGACGATTCACTCTCAACCAACTCAGACCAACTCACGACTCACTTGCGTGCGCGCCTTTTATATCGCCTCTGGCGATTAAGCCGCCGGCCTTCAGGACACGCCCATCGGGGTGCTCACCTCGGCCCTGGTTGGTCGCGCGACCCTCGGGCTCCGCCCTTGATGACGACGGGCGGGCACGCCCCTCTTCCCCTCTATGACGAGGTGGAGACACGCCTTTCTTCCCCGACTCGAGCACATGGCCAATGGTGGTTTTGGAGGGGATGTAATATGGGCAATCGAGGCTCGGCAATGACGAGAGGGGATGTAAAGGAAATGGGGATTTTTGGGGATGGGAATGAAAGGGGATCTATTCTCTTTCACTGGTGCAATGGAGTACTTCAATTAATGGGAGACACAGCCTTACCCTAAAACACAGAATAAGAGATAACTATCAACAGGGGTATTCTATTACTTGGCTGACGTGTATGCTTGTGGACTAATTATGGGATGCCCTTTCACCTTTACACAGCTCCGGAGGTAGGGGGGCGCAGAATAAACAATAATAATAATAGTACAGCACACAATAAAAAAAATACAGTCCTCATCTCCGCAACACTGCACCCTCCTCCTCTTAGGCACGTCCCGGGCCTACAACTTTTATTTTTAGTGTGACACGTAGGTGTAGTTCCCTCTATTTTTAACCTGACCCTGAGTGCGACAGTTTTAAAACATAAATAAATGTGTCCCGCTGCTCCATTGCACCCTGCCTAACAGACTTACGCCCACAGTTAACCGAATTGCGGAATGGTCTTCAAACTATACACTGACGGTGGGAAGCATTATTTACAATGACGCTATTTTTATTTACAAAACTAACCCAGGACCTGTGATTGTTCTTTCTGGGGAGACAGTCTGCTCTGCATCGACGCACCATGAAAGCACCCAAAAACGCACCCATACACCCCCAAGCACCAATCGGTGCAGTCACCATTGTTCAAGAATAAAAAATAAATCAACAACCCCTAACCCTGCAGGTGGTCTCTTGCTCTTTGGCTCCCTCTGCTGGTTATTATTATTTGGTCTTCCAGATGTTGTCATTCTTTTGCTTTGCTTACTGGCGGCCTATTTGTATTAAAACTTGCACCCAATGTGTCCTTTTTATTTATGGCCCACAGGGCCGACTAGTGTGGTTCACCTGTGGGGCATCGGTGCCCTGTGGCCAAGGTCCGCCAGCAAGATTTCGGGCCCTCATGGCCGGTTCCAGCAGAGGGGCCATGCCCCAACCCATGGGGTCCATAAGTGGTGCTCGGCCACAGACATGTGGTCCATAATGTGGTGCATCGATGCAGACAGCTGGTTCTGGGAATTTCTGGCGCACAATGGCCGACCCACGCACGCTCCCCTCGGCACCCAATGGCGCACAGGTCATGTGGGAGACAAAAGGGGAAAGACAATTGAGCGAGGGGTAAGGTCACAAGGGTACACATCAATAAGGCAATGCAAGGCGAAATGCGTACGGAGGGCGAAGTGAGAAAGCTCGTCCCTACCGTACGTCACCCCCCTGTCACCTACACTACCCTTGCCCTTACCCCATATGTACAAAATCTACACATTACCAATCCGTCGCTACTGTCACGTCTCCCCATATTTCCTCTATACCAAATTCGTCACCACAATCCCTCTAACCAAAATTTGCCATCACCCAATTCATCATCAATCCTCATAAGGAGGAAGAGATGGAACATCAAGCACAATGTCACACCCACGTCATGATGCATCTCACAATCCAAACATTTGCATCATAAAAAATAATCAAACCATGGCATGGTGTGGAGTACCTGTCACCTCAGGTGAGTGGATGCAGATGGTGCGAGGAGATCCTTCATCCTAACTATCCTCTAAATGATTTTAACACACTTTACACTACCCGGGGTCTTTCCCTGCCAATCCATTGGCCACTTACACTATGGGTTCTAAAAACCAATTCCCATTGACCAAACTGTGGTGCTTCTCAATTTGGAGTCTCACTCCCCCGATTCATCCCCCGGTGCCCTCGCACAATTTCTGGGCTGCGACGTGTAGTTCTCCCAGCAGGTCTACCCACCTGCACACCTCCACCACTGCAGTTGCCACCCGAGCTTACCTAGCTCCTCACCCTAACCTAACTAACTGGGGAAGGCCCTCTCCTGGCTCTGTCACCCCTTGGTGCCCTCTGGCACTGGGCTACCCGGGTCCGTCCTCCGGATCCTCAGGCCCCATCCACAACTACCGGCTCCCAGAACCCACCTGCGGCCTCACCTGGCCGACATCCTCACAGTGGTGGAGTGCCCAAACCAACTACACACACTAACAGGCTACACGCCCAGCCATTTCCACAACACTAATGCACCCATCCAAATACCATTCTTTCACCTCGCACCACAGATGCCAATATCCAACCACAATTTACCTATACCCTCTACCTAACACTTACACTACCCGCCCCGGGTATCCGTGATGGGGGTCCACTCTTCCCCCATTCACACCTTCGCACCATCCACTCCACTCCACCGTTTTCCACCATACTCACTCCACGACCATCCATTCCAATACCCCATATATTCCACACTACCATTTATTCCACACAGCCACATACACCTGTTGTTGCACACCTGTGCAATCACCTGGTGCCACCTGCACCCTCCTCCTCTTCCTGGACCATTGGGTCAGCACAATACACAATCACCTTCACTCACTCATACACTGCTCCACACACCTGTTCAGTTGCACACCTGTGCAATCACACCTGTTCAATCCTCACACACACGGCATCATCTCAGCTAACTACTCCCCTCTGAAACTTGCGCTTCCCAGTCGTCCCTTTAAACTATTGCGCTCCCACGTCATTATAATCCACTCTACTCTACCTGCGTCCCCACTACAGGTATCCGTCACTAACTAATCTTAACGTCACCTAATGTCATCTTCGCTAGATCCCTACACACGATATATCCTAACCCACCCGGGCTAGTTTCCACTGCCATCAACCCCATAAACTATAGCGCATTTGCCCCACGTCTGTGAGGGATGGTGGATTTGCCATCCCACCACATCGGGGGTCTCACTATCAATTTTGCACATCCAAATTCCAACCAATTCAAAAATTTGCCATTTACTGCCAATTCTACCCACTATTATAAATTTCGTATCAAATCACTACTATCATCATCACAGTCCACTATATCCTAGCCTCGGTGCGTCGTGACATCATTAAACTCGGTTCGTAAAGCCGAGCAATGAATTCGGGTGGTTTGGTCGCCTGCAGGTTGAATCCGTCCGGCTTTCGGTTCAAGGGAGGTGGTTTGGTTGGACCGAGGCTCCACGCACCATCTCGGCGCGGCACCTTGCGGTCCCGGGCCCGATGGCTCAATCTCCCCCGGTCGGAACCCCGTCCCCACGAGGGGGCACCGTTCCGCTTCCTCCCACTCGCCCTTGAACCGGTCCGGTCGCCTCACCCTACAAGGCCCGGACTCGACCGTGCGGGGCGGGGCCAAGCCCGAATCGGCAACGACGCTTTGAAGAGAAGCGACGCAGCATCGATCCGCGCCGGGCCTCGCACCCAACAAAGCACCCCTCGCATCGAGTGCTCGCATCGGCTATCCGTCGCCCTAACCACTAACCCGGTTACCGTCGATGCTCCACTTGCATGCTCACACGCATACGCTACCCCTTTCACCCTCACAAAACCCGGCGTTCCAACGCCGTCCGTACATTCCACCAACGCTCTCCCTGTTACACACCACACCTCTCGCGCACACTCTTGCGCACACTTTGGTCCACACCTCTCCTCCGTTACGTCCTCCGTAACACTCACCATGGGCGTGCACTCTTGCATCCACCCACTAACGCGCTCACATGGGCTCTCCCACACCCGCGCTACCACTAACTCAGGTGTGCTTCCTCGCACACCCTCAACCATTCCAAGCGTGCATTCTCGCACCCGCTCCACCACCAACTCACTCCTCGTGTCACACTCCGTACACCCCGACGTGCATTCTCTCTCGCACTCGGTTTCACTCCCACACTTTATAACACACCCACTCGCCGACGCACACTTTTTTCTCCCACGCGTGCCATTTCCACTCACACGGGACCCTTCACCAACGCCCGGATGCCTCCTCGATCCCAAGCGCGCGAAAATTCTTTTGTCGCTAAACATCCTCCTGCAAAATCTCCCCGCACAATACACAACAGCACGTCTCACCTTCGGGGTTCTTCTTCCTCCCTGCACCAAAACCTGCAAACTTCCATTTGGATTAGCGAGTACATCATCATGATTTGAGCAGGGACTTTGTACATTTTCCATTTCTCCCTGCAATTCCCGGGCTACCTCCGTCATCTCTTCAATTTCAATGCCCACTTCCGCTTTTTCTTTACTCACCTCGACGACCGCTGGCTTTAATAAAACACCCTCTACCTCATCGGTCGCCGGCTTTTCCAAACCCCGTGTCGCGATTTCTACCCCCGTCATTGTACCCGTGCTTTCCTCCGCTTCGCTCAACCGGCACTTCTCGACCCGCTTTACCTCCTCGTGCACCCCTGGGACCCTTTCGCCCAACTTGCGGTCTCTGTCCCTCTGCTCCCTTTCCTTCCTATCGGCCCTCATTCCGTTTATTGTTGCTTCAATTTGCTCACTCTGAGCCTCCATCCGGTTCCCCATTTGTTCCATTCGCTCACCCTGAGCATCCATTTCCTTACTCAATTTCTCCCCGTTTATTCTCAGCATCTCGGCGAATTGCGCCATGAAGTCCCCCACATCAAAGCCCGCTACTACGGTCACGGGCGCGGCAAAATTTGGTGCCGCTGTAGCCACGTGCGCGAGAGCGCCATTTTGTGCACCTGATACCCCCTCAACCACACCTTCTTTACTCTCCTCCACCCTTTCCTCCACATACATTTCCCCGAGGTCCTGGGTCGATTCTACCCCGTCTATCTCTCCCACCGGCATCCCGTCGCCTTGACCAGCCATGGCGCGATTTCAAAATTCGGGTTTTGTAAAACAAAACAAATTTCGGCCGCTCCAAATTTTGACCAAATTTTTTTTTATTTTTTTTAGATGTTTTAAAAATTTGGTTCGGGCCCCGAATCTCACTCCCAGACACCAATTGTTACTGATTAACACAATTGGTCTTCCAAAATTTGGGCCTAACAAATTTAGTCCCAGGTCCGAATCCCAACTCCTGACTACCAATTGTTACAGACGCGGTTTTTAGATGTTATTTTACCGAGCGGTTCATATTACCGCGTCCGAACAGTTACTCCCCAATTAGAACCCGATTCACCCAGAACTTTGGCCGTATCGCACCGCAGCTGCCCAATCTGGGAAAAGACTAAAACGACGAAATGCAAAGAGGAAAAGGAATAAAACGAAAAGACGTACAGACGAGTAATGGGATTTATTATTTACACAAGCAAAAAGGAGCAATCAAGGTTTATTTACAACACATAAGACGCAGGTGACACAGTGCAAATTTTAGTTTACCTACAGACTTAATTAAATACCCAGGGACAGAACAAACAAAACAAACTCACGTACACAAGAAGGGTGGAAAGGCAGGAGGTGGATGGCTGGAGGGAGAGGGAGGTCCAAGGGGGTCCTGCAGCTCAACCGGCGCGTTTAGCAGCCGCCGTTCCTTTTCGGCCCTGCTCCAAACCGCCGTTCAGGCCCCAAGTGGCTGTTGGGTGTTGTTGCTGCTGCGGCCTCCGCTGCTTTCCCAGGACTTGTCTGACTCGTTGGTCCAAACCCTCAACTCTTTCTTGGTCCCTCACTCTTTACCACCGACTCCTCACCGCAACCAACTGACCACCGACGACTCACTCTCAACCAACTCAGACCAACTCACGACTCACTTGCGTGCGCGCCTTTTATATCGCCTCTGGCGATTAAGCCGCCGGCCTTCAGGACACGCCCATCGGGGTGCTCACCTCGGCCCTGGTTGGTCGCGCGACCCTCGGGCTCCGCCCTTGATGACGACGGGCGGGCACGCCCCTCTTCCCCTCTATGACGAGGTGGAGACACGCCTTTCTTCCCCGACTCGAGCACATGGCCAATGGTGGTTTTGGAGGGGATGTAATATGGGCAATCGAGGCTCGGCAATGACGAGAGGGGATGTAAAGGAAATGGGGATTTTTGGGGATGGGAATGAAAGGGGATCTATTCTCTTTCACTGGTGCAATGGAGTACTTCAATTAATGGGAGACACAGCCTTACCCTAAAACACAGAATAAGAGATAACTATCAACAGGGGTATTCTATTACTTGGCTGACGTGTATGCTTGTGGACTAATTATGGGATGCCCTTTCACCTTTACACAGCTCCGGAGGTAGGGGGGCGCAGAATAAACAATAATAATAATAGTACAGCACACAATAAAAAAAATACAGTCCTCATCTCCGCAACAATATATATATATATATATATATATATATATATATATATATATATATATATATATATATATATATAGTAATACCATGTTAGTGTTGCACCATACAGCACCTGCAGAGTGGTGGTGGTGGTTCGTGTGCAGCCAACCGGCTGCTGGTTGCATCATTTCTGTGGGCGTGTCTGCCGCTGATGCAATGCCTCTCTATAAAGCCACGGTCCCATAGAGCCTGCGTTGGTATACGATGGGCTACGATGGCCAAAACCTACGATGGCCCACGATGGGTAGACAATAAAATATTATGCTATTGCAATCATACGACGACGTGCATCGTACAATGACGTGCGTTATCGTATGATATAGCTTCCAATATATCTCGATATTGGTGGATATCGATCTCGATAATATATCTCGATTCCCCCCCCCCCCCCCCCCCCCCACACGCGCGAGCATCTTGCGATAGGCCCACGATTGTCTCACGTGGTCGTACGACGCCGTGAGTCATCACAGGATGGTATATAATTCAGTTCAATTCCACTTTAAATTCAGTACACAACTATTTGAAGATAAAAGAAGATGGCTCCAAAAGGTGGCAAGGGCAAGGGCAAGGACAAGGGGAGGCAGCCGGCACCTGTTGTGGAGAAAGACCCAGAAGAACAAGACCTGATTCAGCAGGGAGAGGCAGAGGCGGAGGGAGACCACCGGGGAGACCCTGACCAGAGTGACGAGCACAGTGACGGTGATGACGGTGATGAGGAGATAATAATAGCGGATAGTGGAATAATAATAGCGGAGATAATAATAGCTGATGGCTGGGGTTTATATACCCCCAAAGTAGCGACGAGGACGCACGAGGACGCAAGATGATCCTGCGTCCTCGCAGGATTGTCGTACGATGTCGTACGATATCGTACGTATCTGGCATTTACTTGTGGACAGGTGAAAGTTATCTACGTGGTCGTACGATTGTCTCACGTGGTCGTACGACGGTCATACGACGGTCGTACGATGGTCTACGAGGTTGATCGTCGTAGACCATCTTTTGAACATTTCAAAAGATGATTTTCCAACCTACGATGGCCACAAAATCATACGTCGACGCAGGATGGGCTCCACCGTGCTCCACGATCCTACCATCGAAGACCATCGTATACCAACGCAGGCTCTATGGGACCATGGCTTAACCAGTTATCTGGTATTCATTTTGCCGACCTTGGAAGGATGACTCAGGCTGAGTCAACCCCACCTGGCGTTGATTCAACGGGATTCAAACTCAGGACTTTCAGATCCCAAGCCCGCCACCCTAACCATTAGGCCAACACCAGGTGATCCCTACAGAGTGAGGGGGAACCTTAATAGACGAGGGGGTAAAAGTGTGATGGAGGAATGATGGGGGAGGGGTGGTTGTCAGGACGAATCCTTGGGTGTGTCCATTAGCAAGCGTATTGCTATCACTTGCCAAGCCAGCCGTTCCACATCAACCGCTTTTCATGTCGCTTGGCAAGCAGAGCAAGCAATCAAGGACTGGGGTGTGTTCCATTAGCAAGCGGCTTGCTCTCTCTTTCCAAGCCAGTCGTTCCATATCAACCGCTTTGCAAGCCACTCGCCTTGCCACTCGAAAAAAGGAGCAAGCAATTAAGAGAGGTGCTTCATTATGTCAGCAAAAATGGCCACCGTAGTCAGATTCAAAACGATACTTCAACCAATTATATGTACAGAGGCATACCCGTTTTGTACATTGTACTCATAATCCATGCTGTACTATGGTACAGCATACACTTTGTATAAAAAACCATTCGTGTCTGTCTGTGCATTGTCTGGTCTTTGGAAAAAGTACACCATGTACTTATGTCTCTTAATTACATACTGTTTGAATGTTGGTTGCACTGTGACTACGTCTATTAATTACGTCCTATTGGAACGTACCTTTTAAACCTTTAGACCCTTGAGATTGCTTTGACCCCCTTACACCATTTAGGCCTGTGGTCCCTTTAAGCTATCTGTCATGATCTTTCCTGGGAAAACCACATTTCCAAGCTGCTCTGGGCATCCTCCATTGTGTAAAGTCCTTTCTGGAGACTTATGAGCTCCTCACCACTTACAATGCTTTCATCTGCATCTCAATGGAATACTGTTCTCCCCTCTGGGCTGGTGCTTCTGCCTCACACCTAGCTCGGCTTCACGCTGTTGAAACCAAAACATTCAGAATTGTTGGAATCTCCCGCGATGAAGCAAACTCCGAGGGCCTTTCACTCACTCACCACAGGCAGGTTGGTGGTCTTTGTCTTCTACCGACTCCTCTCCGGCCTTGCCTCCCCAGCTCTCTCTGTGCTCTGTCCCCCAAATATTCCTGCAGGTCGCACAAGATCTGCCTGCAACCCTCTTCTGGTGAAACTGCCAAAATCAAGACTCTCTGCTCACCTTCACTCCTTCATTACTCTTTTTTCCCACACTCTCTTCAATCCCTCTCCTCCCTCCAGGTCTTTAAAACAGCTGTTCACCGCCATCTCTTATGATGTTCAACCCTAACAACCCCCATCCAAAACGTTGACTTTTTTACCCCCATTAAAACACCCCAAATCCGCTTCTTTAAATCCCCAACTTCTTTCCTGAAATTCCTAGAAGTGTTAATTTGCTTTATAACGTGTACCCCTCCCTCCTCCCCCAGCCCTTCCCTTCCACAGATATACTGACGTCCCTGTTCTCTTCTGTTGTTGTGCATGTGTGCTTCCCTCTCCCTACCCCTCTTGTCTCCCGCTCCCTTCATTGCATGTTTTATGTGTCTGTGCATCTTTTAATGTTCAATGTGTTAGCTCTTACACGAGTCTAGATTCTGTATTTTAAAAAAAGAAAAAAGAAAAAAAGCCTTTAGACCACTTCGACCTTTTAAGACACTTTATACCCTTTTGACATTCAGATCCCTTTTGGATCCTGTAGACCTTATATATCCTGAAGACGCAAGTTGGCGATTGCAGTTTCGCCATGTGTGCCCATGTACCCATGCACAGACCTTCCTTCTTTTTTTTCTTTTTGCATCACAAGCCTTCCTGGAAGTTCCCTGCATCCACCGTTGTTAGTTTCATTGAAATCCGATAATACGTTCAGTCAGACAGACATGGCTCCATTTATAATATAGATTCCGAGCCCCTTGTGAATCAACTGTCCATCGGATTTTATTACCTTACTGAATTGAGAACCCACATATGACAGGATGATGCAGAGGTAGTGACCTTACCTTTGAACTGTTTAGTCTCGGTTCGATTCCTCACCTAACTACGAACTGTCGTAGTTAGGAGGTCCTCAATGCCAAACAGGAAATTAGAGCTGTCTCCCTCGACATATCACGTGCCTTCGATACGGTCTGGCACCCCGCTCTGCTCACCAAACTCTCCTCCTTTGGTATGCCATGGAAATCTCCACGCATGGCTGGCGGACTTCCTCTCTAGTCGTCGTCAACGTGTGGCCCTGAATGGGTTTCTCTCATCTCCTCTTCCTGTTCAGGCTGGAGTTCCCCAAGGCAGTGTTCTGGGCCCTGTGCTTTTTCTGGTCTTCATCAATGATCTCTCTGACTCTCTTGAAAATCCTCTCTATCTCTTTGCTGATGACTCCACTCTCTGCCGCTCCATTCCTCATCCCTCAGATCGGCAGTCTGCAGCCTCCTCACTCTCTGCAGACCTGGACAAAATCACAGACTGGGCAAACAAGTGGAACATGTCTTTCAATCCTGACAAATCTCACACTCATACGATGTCTCTCCGAAAAGACCGACTGGACAACCCTCCCATCTACTTTCTGAATAATCCTCTCCAAGAAGTTCTGTCACTCAAGATTTTGGGTCTCACTATCTGCCATGATCTTTCCTGGGAAAACCACATTTCCAAGCACGCCTCCAAAGCCAGTCGCCGACTGGGCATCCTCCGTCGTGCGAAGTCCTTCCTTGGCACACCTGAGCTCCTCACCACATACAAGGCTTTCATCCGCAGCTCAATGGAATACTGCTCTCCCCTCTGGGCTGGTGCTCCTGCCTCACACCTAGCTCGTCTTCATGCTGTTGAAACCAAAGCGTTCAGAATCATTGGAATCTCCCACGATGACGCTAACTCCAAGGGCCTTTCACTCACTCACCGCAGGCAGGTTGGTGGTCTTTCCGTCTTCTACCGACTCCTCTCCGGCCTTGCTCCCCCAGCTCTCTCTGGGCTTTGTCCCCCAAATATTCCTGCAGGTCGCACAAGATCTGCCTGCAACCCTCTTATGGTTAAACTGCCAAAATCAAGTCTCTCTGCTCATCTTCACTCCTTCATTCCTCTTTTCTCCCGCCTCTGGAACAAACTCCCTCACTCTTTTCAATCCCACTCCTCCCTCCAGGTCTTTAAAACGGCTGTTCACCACCATCTCTTATCTTCCCCAATCCAAAACCTTGATCTTTTCTACCCCCGCTAATTTCACCCCAAATCCACTTTTTTGAGGTGACTTTTGACTTCTTTCCTGGAAGTCCTTGGTGTCCTTGCGTTTTATACTTATCCTGCCTCCCCCCAGGCCCTCTCCCTCCAAAAACATCTCCCGATGTCCCTGCTCTCAAATGTTGTGTTTGTGTGCTTCCTCCCCTTCTCTCCCCATCTTGTCGACCGCTCCCCTTTTTATATACTTTGTTTGCTTGTTTGTTTGATTTGTTTGTTTGATAAATGTTAGCTCTTTCACGAGCCTCGACTCTGTACACACAAAAAAAGAAAAACTGTCAGATTGGTGTTTCACAGGTGGCGAGTTGCATCACAAAGTGCGCCGTCCCTTAGATGGATGTTAAGCTGGGTGTCCTGTCTGCCAGCATTAGTTGGTTAACAAAAAACAACACGGCGTCATTTGAGAGAAGTAGGCAGGTTACCTCCTGCACCCTGAACATGTTACAAGTTTCTGCCCAAACAGATTCAGTCAAATGCCCAGCCTGTCCTGCCAATTCATGAAAGACTTGAGCCAAACTTCCTCCACAGCTGACCCCACAATAAGCTGGGATTATTTGGAGCCATTAACAAAGTCGTTTTATTTGAGAATGAATCCAAAACCCATAGTATGCTGGGATGAGTGGACGATAACGTGGGAATTCATTACATTGACAGCCACTTTCTTGAAGTTTGCTCATTTTCTCTGACTCCTCCCATTGAAGGTATGGTCATGCTTCCTGGAGTAGTTGCCACCGAATTGATTTATTATCTTTTGGATATAACATTTGGTTTTTTTTTTTTTTAATGACATTTCTGCACAATATTCAGCCAATGACAAATCACAGACGCTATTATTCACAATGGGCCATATACTCATACAACTGAGCATGATAATGCTAAATAAAAGGTTGCCCTGAAAATTGTGCTGTGATTTCTTCCTGCTAATCCAGATATTCTTTTCTTGTTGGCTCTTTTTTCCTATATGCCAAGTGAATTCTGTTGCGTGAGGTTTTCAAACTCTTGTGCGACCACACAACTTGTGAGCCACTTAGCAAGTTTTCCAATCGCTTTACAGTTACTCTCCAAGCACTCTCACACTCCCACTCACACTCTCACTATGTCTCTCCGAAAAGACCGACTGGACAACCCTCCCATCTACTTTCTCAACCATCCTCTCCAAGAAGTTCTGTCACTCAAGCTTTTGGGTCTCACTATCTGCCGTGATCTTTCCTGGGAAAACCACATTTCCAAGCTGGCCTCCAACTGTCGCCAACTGAGCATCCTCCGTCGTGTGAAGTCCTTCCTTGGCACACCTGAGCTCCTCCCACATACAAGGCTTTCATCCGCAGCTCAATGGAATACTGCTCTCCTCTCTGGACTGGTGCTTCTTCCTCACACCTAGCTCGTCTTCACGCTCTTGAAACCAAAGCTTTCAAAATCATTGGAATCTCCCGCGATGAAGTTAACTCCAAGGGCCTTTCACTCACTCACCGCAGGCAGGTTGGTGGTCTTTCTGTCTTCTACCGACTCCTCTCCGGCCTTGCTCCCCCAGCTCTCTCTGGGCTCTGTCCCCCAAATATTCCTACAGGTCGCACAAGATCTGCCAGTAACCCTTTTATGGTTAAACTGCCAAAATCAAGACTCTCTGCTCACCTTCACTCCTTCATTCCTCTTTTCTCCCGCCTCTGGAACAAACTCCCTCACTCTCTTCAATCCCACTCCACCCTCCAGGTCTTTAAAACAGCTGTTCACCACCATCTCTTATCTTCCCCCATCCAAAACCTTGATCTTTTCTACCCCCGTTAAGTCACCACAGATACACTTTTTTGAAATACCAACTTCTTTCCTGGAAGTCCTAGCAGTGTCCATGTGTTGTTTTTTTTAAACTCTCCCACCCTCCTCCCCCTTCCCATTCCTTCTCACCCCCCCCCCCCCAAGCCCTCTCCCTCCCACAGATCTCCCGATGTCCCTGCTCTCCATCTTGTCTCTCGCTCCATTTATCATATGTTTTATGTTTTATGTGACAGTGTGTCTTTTTGTAATCAATGTTAGCTCTTACATGAGCCTCGATCTTTTATACAAAAAAAAAAAGAGCCACTGAGACAGTCATGATCCAGATTGTTGTCTGATTCAAAATCCATGTGGTGGGCTCACTCTATTGTCAACCAGGTCAACGATCAGCCTCTGCTAGTGCCAGGTTAACACAGGAATGCAATAAGGTGACAATATGTTCTTCAACATTGCAACACTAGATGGGGGAATTGCACTGAAATTTTTTTCAACAAATGATATGAAGCATTCTTATCTTATTGCTTGATCATTGTGACTCACTGAACTATCAAAACAGTTTAATTACCATAAGGTAATACACCGCATAAGCAAAATATGGCTTTGTTTGGATATTAGGACACAATGGTCTGCTCTTGAGAATGATGACAATGGATATGAGCAACACACATTGCATCATTTGTGAGACTGAATCTTATTTTAAAATTGGCCAATTATGGTGATGTAATAATTGAACTTCTGCTGCAGTTTATTTCTACAGTGATCTCGGGCTTATGGAGTAGCTAGTACATCAAATGCTTGCAGGATAAAGTAGTTAAGAGACTTCAATGTACAGTACTTTTACATGAATTACAAGGACGTGATCAGATAATCAACAAATACCTGCATAATGATGAGCTAGCGGTTCAAATTGGGCTTTTAGTGTGTGTATATGTTGGAACCCATCTGTGGATCGGTCCCATCGGCCGATGGGCCTGCGCCATCTGCGGATGTGTTGTTCACCTTGAAGGAATGTGTTGACAGAATGGTGCTCTTCAATCAGGTACACAGTCATTGGAATTACATGTGGTAGGAATTTAACAGAGATAATTTTTAACACAAACAATACAATACGTTAAACAGAATTTACGGATACAATACGGATACAATTACGGATACAATTACGGATACAATTTACGGAATACGGATACAATACGTTAAACAGAATTTAACAGAGATGAATTATGATGCATACACATTCCTTCAAGGTGAACAACACATGGGTCTGCATTGTCATTTCTCGTGCATCCACAGATGGGTCAGACCCATCGGCCGATGGGACCGATCCACAGATGGGTTCCAACATATACACATTAACACATATACATACATATTGTGCATGACATATTACACATATTTTAGAGAAATACACACACATACACACCTTTTTCGTTCCATCTCCTGAAGCCCACCCACGTGTGGGGATGGCAGGAAAAAACAACTTGCATGCACACACACACACACACACACACACGAAAGTGGATACATCGAGACCTGGGAGGGCTCCGTTCCATTTTCTGAAACCTGTATTTGGACATAACAACCAACAACACACACACCTAGTTATCTAGTTCCTTCAAGAGTTGTGGCCATCTTCTGGTGACCATTCATGATCAGATTCCTCAAAAACATCCCTATCCTGCCTACACTGCGTCGTGTAGGTCTGGTAGAGACAGCTTTGTTGCAGCCTTTACCCCATACATCCAGCATATAGATGGTCTGCCTCTTTCTCTTCTTCCCTCAACCATGTCCAGCATGGCTGATTTCTGCAGACTTTCATTTTCTGCACGCATGATGTGCCCAAAGTATGACAGTTTATATTTTCGCATCAATGCTTCTAATCAGTACATGCTTGTGTACATTGTGACTTAATGTCTTCAAGAACACAAATGGTTATTTTTGCATCTTTCTTTCACCTTTGTTTATGCTATCAGATATTTTTGGGGTTCGATCTGTGTTTATTATGGGCTTAGTATAGTCACAAATACACGATCTCTGTTATGGGTTTCGCAGTATGTTGTCCTGATGAGCCTTCAACAAGGGCGAAATCTAGATCGACATCTCTGCCTTCGTCTATTCGTGACCATAGCACTTTAATCTCAGTCTGCAAATACTTGAGATACCATACGGAAGCCTCCTGGTTTGTAGGTGATGTGTTGGTATAATTTATACACATGACGTTGGCGTCATGTCATAAGGTTAGTGTACTTCTTCAATTAATTTTAGAACTCCTGACTGCAAACCTCCTGCTAGTGATTAGCAGGGAAGAGACAATGTGTTTGCATAGCAGGCGACACTTGTTGCTAACACATCGTGCGGCAACCGCTGTGGTGGGACTCGATCAGTACCTTGCTGCCTCGTCAAGTTAGTGGGGTCAATCTGTACAGTGTACATACAGACTTGGCATTTAATATGGAATATTTTTTTTGTGGGGGTGAATTTACTTTTCAAGATGTCTTAGAACCAAAAGTTCATTGGAATTATGTTGAAATTATTCTAGATTTTGTTAATGTGACCTTCAAAAGAAACAAAAACCACATTTGACATTTCAAAACAAATAAATTGATCCTTGAAAGTGATGTAAACTGATATCGAACTCAATTCACGGACAGTACTGTGTTAAACTTCTGTACGTTTTCCAGAAGTATCTCTTTATTTTGCACATTAGCCAATTTTTTTTTTAACAAAAACAAAAGTTAAATTACGACTGGGATTACGGACAGTAAAATTACAGTTCAGTACTTCGTGTAACCCCCACGAGCATTCAGGAGAGCACGTACACGTTGAGGCATGCTGCTCACGAGATTTGCCAAAGTTTGGACAGGAATCGCTTGCCATGCAGTGACAATAGCCACGCTGCAATTCACGCACAGAGGTCGGCTGCTGGTCCAAGTGATCGATTTGACGCGTTAATTCTGCCCACAAGTTCTCTATTGGATTCATATCCGGGGACATGGCAGGCCACTCCCATATGCTCTACACCATGGTCAGCAAGAAAGTGTTGGATCATGCGAGCACGATGAGGCCGTGCATTGTCATCTTGGAAGACAAAGTTTCCTCGAAAGTCTGCACGAGCAAATGGAAGCAATGTTTCTTCCAGAATGGCCCTGTACTTGAACTGGTTCAGGTTTCCATTCAGAACAACCAGGTCAGTTTTTCCCCCTGCATGAAAAGCAGCCCAAACTGTCACCCCACCATCTCCAGCTTGGACTCTTGGCACAATACAATCTTTGTTGTAGGCTTCATGCACTTGTCTGCGCACTCGGACGTGGCCATCTTGACGATAGACCAGAAATCTAGACTCGTCACTGAAGATCACGTGATTCCAGTGTCCTGGCTGCCATTGACGGTGCTCTCTGGCCCACTGCAATCGGCGCTGGCGGTGTTGTCTGGTCAGGCGTGGCTTTCTCAGGGGATGCCTGGCACGATAGCCTGCTTGAACCAGTCGTTGGTTGACTAGCCTTCTGGATACAGGCACATTTGTCAGTTGCTGCCACTCAGCCCGAAGCCAATTAGCTGACTTGGTACAGCCATTGCGGACTAACCGGTGCAGCTGGCGATCATCCCTCCTTGTGGTTCTGCGGGGACGTCCTGGCCTCGGGATTGGAGTAGGGACACCCCTCTGAGCATTTCGTTTCAGGATCTTTGACACCTGACCTTGAGTGATGCCATACTGCCGAGCAATAGCACGCTGTTTCATGCAAGAATTTCGTAAAGGCACCACTCCATGACAAACAGCATTGTCGATTTGACGGACCATCTCCAGAGGAAGCAGCAATAACTTTTGGAGACGTGCAGCAGTTGTTTTCCACTAATACAGAACGCAACAACCCTTGTATACCCGACTGTGAAGCCAATCATCAAATGCACCTGTCCGTACATTTTGCCACGCCACCTGTGATATAAACCTGTTGTTGACTTCTTGCTGCGACAGACAATCAGTGACAAGGTTCGTTTAACAAATAAATCACCAAAGTGTAAAAGAAACTCACCAGATTGATATACTGAGTTAAGAAAGTAACCCCAAGTCAAGAAAAAAAAAAAATTCCATATTAAATGCCAAGTCTGTATATACATATACATATATACGTACGTACGTAAACATATAGATAATTGTAGGAGTTTGATGTATTTACAATGCATTTAATTTCAATGTACTCTCTATACTCAGAATGCATGTTACTGAGGAGCGGGGGTGGGGGGCACTGGGCCCCCTTTTCCCTTGTGGGGCTTTTGATAGTTCTTGACATCTTGTGGGAACTCATTCAATTCAACCTTGAGTTCAAAGCTATTTTTCTCCGTCGCAGATATGACTAGCCTTCCTTTGAGGCAGCTTTCTTCCTTTAATGTCTGTTTTTCCTTCCGAAAACCGTCCTTTTCTTGGTCTATAAATATAACTTGCTTGTTGCCATGCTTCCAGGAAACAGGGTTCTCAATGCATATCTGGGACCTGGTTCCTCCGTGCTGCACGTAAAAATGGCAATAAACAGTCTATCAAATTGTGATTGGGTGTGTTCTTGAAAAGGTAAAGACCATACCCCGGCAACTTGGCGCAGCGAGCAGGGCAAAGACCAAGAGGAGGATGGACTGAAGCCGTTCCCCAGGTGGAGGCAACGACCTTGGCTGGCCAAGGTGAACGGGCAGAGGTGAGCACCTTTCGAAGCTCTGAGAAAAGGTTCTTGCCTTCCTTGGGTGATCTGCGCCACTCCGTACCGACTCTTGCGTAAGCTCGGACAAATTGGTTTGGACTGGACTGTTTATTGCAGGGATAAGGTTAAGGTACAGTGGTAAGTCAGGAATGAGAGGGCTCGGTAGAGGGGATTTAAGAGGCTACTTGATACCCATGCACAAGATACCCAAGCAGGGAAATTAAGAGGACAGAATGGGAAAAGAGCAGGGAAAGATTGGAGAAGAAGGCTCTCCCTCTTCAAGTTAAAGGCTCCCTCCTCTCCAGCAGGATACATGCTTGGTAAGCATGGAGCAGAAGCAAACTGTTAAAGTTGTGGAATGAATGGACTGTTAAATCGGCTGTGATTTGGCGAGAGGAAGGATCCTTCAAGAGAAAAAGGGTCGAAACTTTACGTAAAGTACGCAAAAGAAAGGGATTTTTTGGACGTTTGCTTCCAGTTAATGACGTGGCTTGATAGGACAGTCAAGCGACTGCTGCTGCTTGATTAATATGGAAAAGATATACACGTGGTCCGTGTCTCGATTTGTTGTGTTGAGTGATACAGGAAATGTCGAAGAATGTTCGGATTTGTACCATTTGGCAATAATAAAATTAACGTATAATCCCGCCGTGGTACAAGCCAACCTCAGCTTGGTGAAAGGTAAGCTGGAGTTGAAGCAGTACAGCAAGCAGGTATGCTACAAGGCCGTTAACAAAAACTACATCAAGCATGCATGCAGCATGGTGTGGTATTTCTATGGCCTAGAGACTAGAGCTGATGAGACAGAGCAGGCAGAGGAATGCAAGGAAGTTAAATAACTCACTTGACACGTGATCCTGGCCGTCGCTCATTGGGACATACACCGTGAGATATCTAGATTTGATCGACGTAATTACATAACAAACATCCAACAGTTACACCCCTCCATCCCTTCGGCCAATGGGCGATCTCCATGTTACCGAGTGCATAATCTCATTATGCAAGATAAGAGATCTACGCAGCAGGCAGCCAGACAATTTATTACTAACACCATAACAGATTTATTTACTGTGACAGGTGATAGAAATAGGAATTAGGCAAAAAGTGAATCCGGATGGAAAATAGTTTGTAAACATCAACCTGACATTGACAGGTAGCACGGAGTTTAAACTGTAAGTTTAAACACGCGGTACTGAGAAGCCAGTTCATTTGAGCAACTCGAACATGGCACGCGATTTCTGAAGTCCGGACCAGCAAGCCGAATGGTGTAAAAGTGTTGCTCTCACTGGCCAGTAATGTGAGGCAGAAGATTTGTTTTTAAAAGATTTATTATTTCATTTCTACCTGTGCTGTGCATTCTGGTATACATTGCCATGGGAAGGGTATAGTACATGTTGATTGTTGATGTTATCTACATAATTATATATGCGTCTGGCATCTCGGGGTGGCTGTTGGCAGGAGTCTGTGTAATCTGGGTGAGGGTGGTGGCCCGCCCATCTGCCGTGTGTTAATAATTATCAGCCATGGTCAGTTGAATGTTCCAATTGCTCAGGGGGATGTGGATGTCTGGGACATTGGATCTTCGAAGGAGCTGGTGTTACTGTCAGCAATGGGTAAAAATTGGGGAAATTAATGTCATTTGGGGTAGATGGGGCCTGTGTTCCACGTGATGTTAGATGAAATTCATTAACAAAATTCACCCGTGGGGACAAACGATTTCTTTGGCATTTCATTGTGTGAGTCATTCCATAATTCAGGTAAGTTGCTTGTTTGCATTTCATAATTCGTGCCAGGCTGAAGGGAATGGATATCTGTGGAACATCTGGGGACAATCTGGCTAGATGGGGCCTTGGGTTTTGTCTGTCTGTCTGTTACACTGGACCCTCAGATAATTTTTGGTGAGACAAAATGTGGACAAAACCCTCTTCGTTCTCCTTTGTATTTCAGAATTGGTCACCCCATTTACTGTAAAGACTTGTGGACATGTTCGGTGTGTCTCAAAAGATTGTGGACAGATGTGGACGAAATTTGGTGGACAGACTGGGTGTGTGACACAAGTCGATTCAATTTTCGTGAGGATGGTGATGCAAATTGGGATATCTGTTAATTATTCATTTTTAACTGATCTATCACCATTGAGAGGGTGACGAGGGATTTTAAAGGGATGTGGACGAGTCACCTGTTGTGAAATGTTGTGGAACATTTGGAATGTCCCCTATTACAATTTGAACAAATGCAAATTAACATATTTTGGACACAATAGTAGAAATAAGAACAATGGTGATGCAAAATCGAGCGGCATTGGACCTCATGTTAGCAGAAAAGGGAGGAGTTTGTTGGATTTTAAAGGGCAAATGTTACACCTGGATCCCAGATCCTACCGAGGGAGTGCAAGCCTCCATCGATAAAGTGCCGGAATATGGTACCTACCTTGGGGAAATAAGGGAGAACCGCGAGTCATGGAGCATAGAAAGTTGGTTTGCCAGCATATTTGGGCAATGGGTAGCCAATTTGGGCAATTTCAATGGATACGATTGGCCCTAGGAATAATCGTTGGAATAATGGTTCTTCTTGGATGCATAAAAATACTAATCGTAGCAGTTGTCAGAAAGTTTTGTTTTCCAAGAGAACCATCCCAGATGAGACTGATGGCCAGAGTGGAGTTTTGCTTGGATGGCCATGCATCTTCTCTACACTGGGCCTCCATGACTCTGCTGGCTATTTCTGGTGCGGGCCATGGGCAACTTGGATACCATGGTCCTAACGTCTCTGTCGATGCACCTTTCATCTCTGGTCCACACCTCACACAATCCTGACGGTCAAGCAACTTCTCGTCGTTCCAGGAATTGAACGAGTGGACCCCACCCCTCCAGGAGCAACCATTCCCTCCAGACTCCCCTCTTCCATACCCCTGTACCTCAAACATGCATCAAGACCCCAGTTTGTCAAATATGCATCAAGACCCCAGGTCGTCAAACATGCATCAAGACCCCAGTTTGTCAAACATACATGAAGAATCTTTGGAGTTCATGCACGTGTGCGCAGCCCTTTCTTTAGCACAGGTGTGCCGTGCAGTGGAAGACACTCTTTTAAACATCCAGTTGACACTGAGAGGAGGAGAAGATGACTCTTTTAGGAACACCATCCCTTGCCAAACCAATGTCAAGGGTAAAGAAGATCTTGGGTTAAATTTGTCTTTTGCCTAAGATTCATCAACCCACCCGCGATAGGTTAAAAAAAAAATCGTCAGAGGATTTCCATTGGACGAGGAGATTCCTCACCCTATCCGGCATAAGATGGATCAGAGTTAATCGACAAAAATTGCTCAAGGGAATCAGAGTGGTTTCAATGGTTGTGAATAAAAATTGTTTTATTAACAAGAGCTGGGAATTTTAGGAGTTCGATGTATTTAAAATGTATTTAATTTCAATATATTCTCGATACTCAGAATGCATGTTACTGAGGAGCGAGGTTGAGGACCGCTGAGCCCCCTTTTGCCTTGTGGGGCTTTTGATAGTTATTGTGGGAAGTCATTCAATTCAACCTTGGGTTCAAACCTATTTTTCTCCATTGCAGCTATGACTCGCCTCCCTTTGAGGCAGCTTTCTTCCTTTAATGTCTGTTTTTTTCCTTCCAAGTGCCGTCCTCTTCTTGGTCTCGAAATATAACTTGCTTGTTGCTATGCTTCCAGGAAACAGGGTTCTCAAGGCATATCTGGGACCAGGTTCATCCGTGCTGCACGTAAAAAGGGCAATAAACAGTCTATCAAATTGTGATTGGGTGTGTTCTTGAAAAGGTAAAGACCATACCCCGGCATATATACATACGAAGGCATAGTATATATTTGGTTGTGATTTTGGAAAATGTTCCCCTGGCAGAGTGCTCACTATAGGAATTCCAAGATAGTTATGTCTTAGTCTATGTAAAAGTAGACCTTTGCCTATGGTCTAAGCAGGTTCGGGAATGGGTACATGCGTTGTGATTAGTTTAGTCTATGTCTTCCTGGTGTGATATCTCCCCATTTCCAACCATCTCTTTCTTTCCACTCCTATTCGACTCATTCTTATTAGCAGTACTCCTCCAGATCAACTGTCTTACCTTCTTGCAACTCTACATTTGTCATCCGAGTATATGTCAATGCCATGCCTTTCAAACAAACCTTTCTTTTCGAAAACACACCATATGCAGGGAGCATGAAGGCCGGATCTTTCAGGTATGCCAATTGCTGTACAAGGAATCTGAACGCCTTTTCGGCCATGCTACAAACTGTCCCGTGCAGCGATTCGCTAGACATTGTATTATACAGAGTAACATTCACACGTGAGAGGAGGGGACATCGGCTGGATTGCCTTGCTGCTTCGTGTGAGAGGGGAGAAATGAGGGCTTTGTCTAAAGTTCCCTCAGTGAAAATGGAATTTTTTGCCAGCTGCATTTTGGGAACCACCACCTTGAAACACACACCAAGGCAGAAAGGCTGTACTGTATGCACCATGATTGCTTGGAAGCCACCTCCTGCATGGCAAGTATGCAATACTGCATGGCAATACTGTCCATGTTGCGGATCTCCCGAAACCCGTTCCACGTTACAAAGGGGGGATTAAACCCCTTTTTCCCCCTGGGTCTTCATGTTCACGAGCCCGAATCGCCACTTCCGCAGCAAGCGTGAAAAAGGGTATCGGGTCGACGTCGCACGTACCTTTAACCCACGCTGCCACGAAAGCGGAGACCGGACCTCGCACGAGCCACGCTTAATCGAGTCCGCCCGAGCGGTATGCGTATCACGTGACTCGTGCCGTTACTTTTATGGAACCCGATTCAAGCGGTTCTATTCGTACCATGCGAGGCCAATTAATGGAAGGGACGGGAACGGTCAAATAAGAGGAATAACACAATTTATTACACAATGTACAGTGATCAGGATAAGCAAAGGGGACACAGAGCAGAAGCTTAACAGTGTTAACTTATCCCCAGACACAGGGCCCACTCACGCACATGGGGAGAAGAAGAAAAGAAGTTCGCGCGCCAAACGCGCCTGGCGTCGTCCACTCCAGACAGCTCGCTCGGCGTGGCCCTCTGGCGGTCACGGCACGTATGCAGGAGAAGGCAGGCAGGAGGAGATCGCGCGTCTGTGGCCCGGAATGGGTCGTCTTCTCGAACGCGCGATTAATACAGCACAGCAGAGCGCAGGGCACGGGGCACGGGGAAAGTTCGTGTACAATCACGATAACTGGCAATTCAATGCACTCGTTCTGCGGCACGTTCTCTCTCTCTGACTCGCACTCCGGCTCAACTCCTTGCGTTCTCGTGCGTTCTGCCTCCGTTCTGAGGCGGGGGTCCCCGGGGCAGGGTTTTATGGCTACGCCCCGGCCTTACTCGAATGTTCAAAGCCCCACCTCTCCTCGCCGTGGTAAGCCACACCCCTCGAGCCCTGATTGGCGGCTCATTGCCTACCGGCCACTCCCCCTGCAGCTCCTCCCTTCGGCCTTGCCAGACTTGTTCAGGCCGAGCACGTGGCATTCCAGCGCCAAAAGACCGCCATACTCACGGGCCTGCTCAACGCAAAACTAACACAGGAAAGGACTACGCTTACATTCACTAAGAAATAACTGAACTATCGCGAGGCTTCATGTTGTGGTGCGTCTACCTACGAGGGGGATTATCCTTTATTCCAAAACCACAACACTACACCCCTCTCTCACCAGACTCGTCCCGAGTCGAACCCACCGATGGAACGACCGGTAGAGCCTGACATGCAAAATTAATATTACGTTTAAATGTGACACATAGGTGTGGTTCCCCCTAGCATTTACTCTGACCCATGTGTGCAACAGTTTTAGCACTAGATATGTCCCTCCTATTGCGTTGAGCAGCTATCTAACAGTTTCACACCCACAACTACCAGAGTTTTTTCGGAATTTTCAAACTAAACACATAGCCGGTGGGCACATTTTTATATTTACAATGCATGGAACTTAACTTTATTTACAATGCTATGACCCAGGACCTGTACTTTTTGGAAGAGAAGATTGGAGGGGAGAAAAACACAACAAAGCACTCATAAATGGCACTTGCTGCTTGCATCTTGCATCATGCTTCTTGCTTCTTCTGTGTGCGTTTATCAAAACCGGCTGGCCCTGACCGGCATACAGGCCATTTGAAGCATCAGGGCCATCTGAACTTGCAGAACTTCTTTATCCCGAGCACACAATAATAAAAATGCTTTTATTTGCTTCCCATTGGCCGGCAGGGCCGTTCTCACGTGGTCCAACTGCGTGGCATCAATGCCACTCAAACAAGTGGTCCGAAGGTGCAAGATGATTTTGCAGCAAGATGCTGCACAGCAGAGGTGCAAGGCCACAAGGCTTGTGGTCCTTAATGAGTGACAAGGTGCAGCAAAAAGGTTTGTGGCAGCAAAAATGCTGCACAGGTCGGCTGCACTGATGGAGCAAGGACATGGCAGCAAGGTGCTGCACAGTTCAGCTGCACAGGTGGAACAAGGACAGGGCAGCAAGGTGCAGAAGGGATGCTGCACAGGTTGATGGTGCTGCACAGTTCGGCCTCCAAAATGGTCCTGGGGCGGGGGGTGGGGGGAGAGACAAAGCACAACAAGCAAGCGGAAAAGACGCAATGGCACACAGAAAAACAAGGTGGTGCGGCGTGAGGGACGCGGAAGAGCGAGCAGAGCAGGCTCGTCCCTAACCGTCTGTACCCCCCACCATTGGCTACACTACCCTAGCCCCCCTTGTATTTAGAATCAGTCTCTATGTCTTGTCTCCCATATCCCCCTCTATCTCCAAATTCGTCTCCCAATCCCTCCCAAGAAGGAAGGGATGGAACAAACACAATGTCACTTCACGTCATGATGCGTCTCACTACTCAAACAGTTCACAGAGCCTTGGTGTGGAGCTCGTCCTCCTCGGTGACTGGCGGTGGATGGTGCGAAGGGATTTCTCTTCCTAACTACTCTACTAAACATTTACTCATTTAAACTACCCGGGGTCGTACCCTGCCAATCGGCCTCTTTAAACTATGTGGTTCTAAGAACCTGAATTCCCATTGCCCACACTGTGGGGCCCTCCAAAATTTGGGTCTCACTCCCACAAATTTTCACTCGTGCCCTCGCACAATTTCGGGGCTGTGTCGTGTGGCCCTACCAGCAGGTCTACCTACCTGCGCACCTCCGCCACTGAAGCCGCCACCCGAGCTTACCTGCTCCTCGCGACTACCTAATTGGGGAAGGCCCTCCCTGGCTTTTACCCCCTGATGCCCACCTTGGCATTGGGCAACCCGGGTCTTCTCCTGGGATCCTCGGTCCCCACTCAACAACTACCCTAACCGGCTCCCAGAGCCTACCTACGGCCTCACCTGGCTGACAAACTACCAGTGGCGGAGTGCCTCAATAACCATATGCACTAAATAAGCCACATGCCCAGCCATTCCACAT
The DNA here is from genome assembly GCF_964187855.1 of Myxine glutinosa. Taxonomy (NCBI): domain Eukaryota; kingdom Metazoa; phylum Chordata; class Myxini; order Myxiniformes; family Myxinidae; genus Myxine; species Myxine glutinosa. Next base: position 105,643,110 of record NC_136269.1, on the reverse strand, counting down.
ACTCATGCACCCTACAAAGCACTACTTTTCCTCTACCCGCACCACAGGTGTCAATATCCATACAATTTGCCTACGCCCTCTACCTGGCTTTACACTACCCACCCCGGGCTTTCGTGAATGGGTTCCACTCCCCCCCATTCACTCCTTTGCACCATGCATTCCACACCAAGCATTCCACACCATTTATCTCGCACACCAAAAACACAATTCCATTTGTTCTCACACACAACTCCGGTTATTCTCAACCACAATTCACCAAACACACAGCATCATCTATCTAACTACTTCCCCCACAACTCGTGCTTCCCGGTCGTCCCTTTACACTATGCACTCCCTTTCCTTTAACAACCACCTAAACTGTCTACGTCCCCACTATAGTTCAGGTGTCACTACTTAAATCTCTGTCTCTACTGTCTTCTAAATCCCTAACAATTATCCTACCCCTCCCTCGGCTAGCTTCGGTGCCCCATGGAGGCAACCATTGCTGGCACCCCCATGGGCCTAACACTGCCATCCCCCTAAACTAGTGCTCATGGGCCCCCCTCGTGGGGAATGGTGACACTACCATTCCCCCACATGGGGGACACTACTCCCCCCAGTCCTCTACACTACGAGCCTTTCCATGTGGATGTATCTTGTCATGGCCCGAACTCGACGGGCCGAGCGATCCATGCATGTGGTTGGTCACCTGTAGGTGGTGTCTGTCCGGCATTTTCGATCCAAGGGGGGAGGGATTGATGGGCCCAAGTTCAGGGCTCCATCCCCGTGCGGGGCCTCGCGGTCCCACGCACGGTGACCCAGCCAGCCACGGTCGGAGCACCGCACCCGACAGGGTGCATGGCTCCGAAAACTCCTACCCCCCCCCCCTTGAACCCGGCCGGTCGGTGTCGATGCACACCCAGGTGCACACGCGCCCCTCACACACTCCATTACCGCACAACCAGGCACACACGCGCCCTCCACATGCTCCGTTGTGCACTCTTCTTCGCACTCTGGTGTGCACTCTTTCTCGCACTCCAGTGCACAGTCTTCTTTCGCACACTCTGGTGTGCACTCCTCCATACACTCCGGTGCACACTTTTCTTTCTCACACTCGGCTCTCGCACACTCCGGTGCACACTCGGCCATCGCACACTCCGTAGTACACTCTTCCGTTCCACACTCTGTAACACACTCCGTAACCACACACTCTTTTTCCACACCCTCTGGTGTGCACTCTTCCACACACTCGGGTACACACTCCCTCTCACACCGCACAATGGGCCCTTCGCAAATCGTACCACCCTCTCTCGTACACCGCACAATGGCCCCTTCACGAACGCCCGGGTCTCACTTCTCTCCCAAGCGCGCCGAGAACCCATTCGCGCCAAACACATTTGCGCCATTTTCTCTACTCACCGTGGGGCCCTCCTTCTCTGCCAGCTCCTGCAAACTTTTTATTTCGTTAGCAGCAAGCACGGCATCACAGTGCAAACACAGACTTTGTACAGGTTCCATTTCTTCCTTCCGTGACTTATTTTCTGTTTCTCCCGTCTTTTTAACCCCAATTATTTCTTTTTCCTCGACGATTGTCGGCGCCCCCGCAATTTCTTTTTCCAATCCAACCTTCGCTGGCGCCCCCAAAATTTTCTTGTCCAACTCGACGATCATCGGCTCCTCTACACCCCGCGTCACTACTCCCATGGCCCCCGTCAATTTGGCTGTCCTCCACTCCACCTCGCTCCCCACGCGTTCCCCACACCGGGTCACCTCGTCGCGTACCACCGCGACCTTCCCGCTCAACCTGCGCCCGATGTCCTTCCTCCGCTTTTTCATGTCCTTTCTCATTTGAGATTTGGCCCATATGTTTATTTCCCTGGTGGATTTCTCAGTCAGGTTTCCACACCTCAATTCTTTCATTTGCGCCTCAGAGTATGCTTCCCATTCAGTCGAAGACATCCCAATGTAAAACCCGGCTTGCACAGCAGGCTCGGCTGCCGCCGCCACGTGCGAGGCGCCGCCATTTTCTTTACCAACTGCCGCACCCTGTTCAGCTTCCTCCACTACCAACTGTCCTTGTTGGTCCTGGGCCATTAATTCTTCCTCTATTTCATCCTCCATTATTCCCACCGGCATTTGATTGCTTTGGCCAGCCATCGTACGAATTTAATTTGGTTTTAAAAACTAAATTTCGTCCACTCGTAATTTCGAGTGCGTGAAGCGCACTCTAGGTCCAATTATCCCACCCCCAGACACCAATTTGTTGCGGATCTCCCGAAGCCCGTTCCACGTTACAAAGGGAGGATTAAACCCCTTTTTCCCCCTGGGTATTCGTGTCCACGAGGCCGAATCGCCACTTCCGCAGCAAGCGTGAAAAAGGGTATCGGGTCGACGCTGCACGTACCTTTAACCCACGCTGCCACAAAAGCGGGGACCGGACCTCGCACGAGCCACGCTTAATCGAGTATGCCCGAGTGGTATGCGTATCACGTGAATCGTGCCGTTACTTTTATGGAACCCGATTCGAGCGGTTCTATTCATACCATGTGAGGCCAATTAATGGAAGGGATGGGAACGGTCAAATAAGAGGAATAACACAATTTATTACACAATGTACAGTGATCAGGATAAGGAAAGGGGACATAGAGCAGAAGCTTAACAGTGTTAACTTATCCCCAGACACAGGGCCCACTCATGCACACGTGGAAAAGAAGAAAGGCAGTTCGCGCGCCAAACACGCCTGGCGTCGTCCACTCCGGACAGCTCGCTCGGCGTGGCCCTCTGGCGGTCACGGCACATATGCAGGAGAAGGCAGGCAGGAGGAGATCGTGCGTCTGTGGCCCGGAACGGGTCGTCTTCTCGAACGCGCGATTAATACAGCGCAGCAGAGCACAGGGCACGGGGCACGGGGAAAGTTCGTGTACAATCACGATAACCGGCAATTCAATGCACTCATTCTGCGGCGCGTTCTCTCTCTCTCTGACTCGCACTCCAGCTCAACTCCTTGCGTTCTCATGCGTTCTGCCGGGGCAGGGTCTTATGGCTCCGCCCCGGCCTTACTCGAATGTTCAAAGCCCCACCTCTCGTCGCCGTGGTAAGCCACTCCCCTCGAGCCCTGATTTTGCGGCTCGTTGCTTACCGGCCACTCCCCCTGCAGCTCCTCCCTTCGGCCTTGCCAGACTTGTTCAGGCCGAGCACGTGGCATTCCAGTGCCAAAACACCGCCCTACTCACGGGCCTGCTCTATGCAAAACTAACACAGGAAAGGACTATGCTTACATTCATGAAGAAATAACTGAACTATCGCGAGGCTTCATGTTGTGGTGCATCTACCTACAAGGGGATTATCCTTTATTCCAAAACCACAACAATACATACGAAGGTATAGTATATATTTGGTTGTGATTTTGGTAAATGTACCCCTGGCAGAGTGCTCACTATAGGAATTCCAAGATAGTAATGTCTTAATCTATGTAAAAGTAGACCTTTGCCTATTGTCTAAGCAGGTTCTGGAATGGGTACATGCGTTGTGATTAGTTTAGTCTATGTCTTCCTGGTGTGATATCGCCCCATTTCCAACCATCTCTTTCTTTCCACTCCCATTCGACTCATTCTTATTAGCAGTAATCCTCCGGATCAACTGTCTTATCTTCTTGCAACTCTACATTTGTCATCCGGGTACACGTCAATGCCATGCCTTTCAAACAAACCTTTCTTTTCGAAAACACAACATATGCAGGGAGTATGAAGGCCGGATCTTTCAGGTATGCCAATTGCTGTACAAGGAATCTGAACGCCTTTTCGGCCATGCTACAAACTGTCCCGTGCAGCGATTCGCTAGACATTGTATTATACAGAGTAACATTCACACGTGAGGGGAGGGGACATCGGCTGGCTTGCCTCGCCGCTTCGTGTGAGAGGGGAGAAATGAGGGCTTTATCTCAAGTTCCCTCAGTGACAATGGAATTTTTTGCCAGCTGCATTTTGGGAACCGCCACCTTGAAACACACACCAAGGCAAAAAGGCTGTACTGTATGCACCATGATTGCTTGGAAGCCACCTCCTGCATGGCAAGTATAAAAGCCCAGAATGCAGCTTGATCCATGGCTGTTGTGTGTGCGGCAGGGAATCCTCGATACGAGTACTGCCTGCTCGAAGGTTCGTCTGCCGGAATGAACCACACTGGGTCGTGTTGGGTCCAGGACAAGTTGTGTTGGGTCCAGCACAAGCTATACTGGGTCGGAGCAGGGGTGAGGGAAACGCAAGGTGTGGGCGCAGAGATGCCACGGAGGCCCTGACGTACCACACGGTGGCACCACATTTTCACCACATGTTCCTGTCACGACATTAACACTCCACAGCTTCCTCTCATCATAACACCCCGCTCTCCCACACACACACACACCACCCCCATCCTCACCTATATGGCTTGGCCTGGTAGTTGTGTTAGGTGAGCAAGGAGTCGGTCCTCTCCTCCAAACTGCCACTTTCTTTCTATTATTCTTTCTTTTCTTCTTCTTTTTTACGTAATGAATGGAAGTACATCGTCTCATTGTGTTAAGATTTATAAGAATACTAGCTTAGGATAAGTCTGCTCTTTTATGCCTTGTTACTTTGCTTATTTTTGCTGTAAATGCATTCCCTTTTGCCCTTGATTTTGCTTGGTGAATAAAGACTTGTAAACAAAATGCTTTTCATCATTGCTTTGTAAATAAATAATTGTTGTGCATTTTACATCTGTTTCATTCTCGTCTTTTCTTCCATTGTTCCTACATATGGTGTATGTAGTGGATAGCCAAGAGTTCTGCATCACCGTTTCATTTTGGTAGTGTTTATTCAGCGTTCACTCATGGTGCACTCAGCTGTAGTAGTGTTACCTAGTAGTTTGAAGAAAGGTGAGCGCTGAGCACATAGTCTTTAGCTGAGGTCATTGGTTCACAAACAGGTAACATGATATAAAGGCGAGGGGACCCTGTTAGACCCAATTATCCTAACCAACGCCCATGGTTCCTTAACAACCTGTCTGGAGAGAGAGAGAGAGAGATATATATATATATATACAGACTTGGCATTTAATATGGAATATTTTTTTTGTGGGGGTGAACTTACATTTCAAGATGTCTTAGAACCAAAAGTTCATTGGAATTATGTTGAAAGTATTCTAGGTTTTGTTAATGTGACCTTTAAAAGAAACAAAAACCACATTTGACATTTCGAAGCAAATAAATTGATCCTTGAAAGTGATGTAAACTGATACCGAACTCAATTCACGGACAGTACTGTGTTAAACTTCTGTATGTTTTCCAGAAGTATCTCTTTATTTTGCACATTAGCCCAATTTTTTTTAAACAAAAACAAAAGTTAAATTACGACTGGGATTACGGACAGTAAAATTACAGTTCAGTACTTCGTGTAACCCCCACGAGCATTCAGGAGAGCACGTATACGTCGAGGCATGCTATGCACGAGATTTGCCAAGGTTTGGACAGGAATCGCTTGCCATGCAGTGACAATAGCCTGCTGCAATTCACGCACAGAGGTAGGCTGCTGGTCCAAGTTGTCGATTTGACGCGTTAATTCTGCCCACAAGTTCTCTATCGGATTCATATCCGGGGACATGGCAGGCCACTCCATATGCTCTACACCACGGTCAGAAAGAAAGTGTTGGATCATGCGAGCACGATGAGGCCATGCATTGTCATCTTGGAAGACAAAGTTTCCTCGAAAGGCTGCATGAGCAAATGGAAGCAATGTTTCTTCCAGAATGGCCCTGTACTTGAACTGGTTCAGGTTTCCATTCAGAACAACCAGGTCAGTTTTGCCCCGGCATGAAAAGCAGCCCAAATGGTCACCCCACCACCTCCAGCTTGGACTCTTGGCACTATACAATCTTTGTTGTAGGCTTCATGCACTTGTCAGCGCAATCGGACGCGGCCATCTTGACGATAGACCAGAAATCTAGACTCGTCACTGAAGATCACGTGATTCCAGTGTCCTGGCTGGCATTGACGGTGCTCTCTGGCCCACTGCAATCAGCGCTGGCGGTGCTGTCTGGTCAGGCGTGGCTTTCTCAGGGGACGCCTGGCACGATAGCCTGCTTGAACCAGCCATTGGTTGACTAGCCTTCTGGATACAGGCACATTTGTCAGTTGCTGCCACTCAGCCATAAGCCGATTAGCTGACTTGGAACGGCCATTGCGGACTAACCGGTGCAGCTGGCGATCATCCCTCCTTGTGGTTCTGTGGGGACGTCCTGGCCTCCATATTGGAGTAGGGACACCCCTCTGAGCATTTCGTTTCAAGATCTTTGACACCTGACCTTGAGTGATGCCATACTGCTGAGCAATAGCATGCTGTTTCATGCCGGAATTTCGTAAAGCCACCACTCCATGACAAATATCATTGTCGAGTTGACGGACCATCTCCAGAGGAAGCGGCAATAACTTTTGTAGATGTGCAGCAGTTGTTTTCCACTAATACAGAACGCAACAACCCTTATATACCCAATTGTGAAGTCAAAAGTCAAATGTACCTGTCCGTACATTTTGCCACGCCACCTGTGATATAATCCTGTTAATGACTTCTTGCTGTGACAGACAATCAGTGACATGGTTCTTTTACCAAATAAATCACCAAAGCGTAAAAGAAACTCACCAGATTGATATACTGAGTTAAGAAAGTAAACCCAAGTCAAGAAAAAAATATATTCCATATTAAATGCCAAGTCTGTATATATATATATATATATATATATACATATATATGCAGTCAAGTGAAAAAGTAACTACACCCCATGTAAAGTTTTGAATTTTTCAACATATTTCAACATACAACAACAACAAACAACATGCATTGTAAGGCCATTTTCCCTGCTAGAGTGGGGGTTAGCCATATTTATTTACATATTTCAACATACAGCTATTTGATTTTCATTTCAACAATATTGATAGATAAAGGTGTTATAATATAACAAATATCATGAAACATTTACATTTTGTAGTCCATTGTATAATTTAAATAAACATAAATGCAAATTTCGCATGTGGAAAAGGTAAGTACACCCTTGGCTCTAATAGGTGGTATTGCCCCATTTGGCAGAAACAACCTCAAGTAGGCGTTTCTTATAACTGTCTACCGTCTCTGACATCAACTGGGAGAAATTTTTGCCCACTCCTCCATGCAGAATTCTTTCAGCTGTGGGATGTTTGAGGGGTTTCTTGCATGCACAACTCGTTTCAAATCCCCCCACAACATCCCGATAGGATTTAGATCCGGGCTTTGACTTGACCATTCGAGAACCCTCCACTTCTTTCTCTTCAGCCATTCCTGGGTGGATTTACTGGTATGTTTAGGGTCATTGTCATGTTGCAAGGTCCACCTTCGGTTGAGCTTCAACACTCCGACAGATGGCCTCACATTATCCTCAAGCACCCTCTGGTACAATGAAGAATTCATAGTGGATTATATGATAGTGAGCTGCCCAGGCCCTGATGCAGCAAAGCTGCCCCAAACCATAATATTTCCACCACCATGCTTTACAGTTGGTATCAGGTTCTTGTGGTCAAATGCTGTCTTTGGTTTTCACCAAACATGTCTTCTGGTACTGTGGCCAAATAGCTCTACCTTTGACTCATCTGTCCAGAGCACATTGTTCCAGAAGTGCTGGTCTTTGCCTCGGTGTTCATTGACAAACTTTAGTCTTGCCCTGCTGTTCTTTCTGGACAGCAAAGGTTTCCTCCTGGCACACCTCCCATGTAGATCAAACTTGTGCAGCCTCTTTCTAATGGAAGACTCATGCACTTTGACATCAACAGTGGCAAGAGCTATCTGTAGGTCCCGTAATGACATTCTGGGGTCCTTAGAGATTTCTTTCAGCATCTTGCGGTCTGCTCTCGGGTTGAACTTGCTGGGGCGGCCTGGCCTGAAAAAGTTGGCAGTTGTTTGGAATCTTCTCCACTTGTAGATGATATTCCGGACAGTCGAATGATTGATTTAAAATTGTTTGGAGATCTTTTAAAATCCCTTCCGAGACTCGTAGGCATCTATAAACTTCTGTCTGAAGGCCACAGAGAGCTCTTTTGATCTAGGCATGGTGACGCCGCACACTTCAACAACAAAGAGGAAACCAAACTAAATGTCTGAGGTTTAAATTAGACAGGTTCCTCCAAGATCCTCTCTAACGATGTTCTAATCATTTGCACCTGAGCTGGTGCACCTGATTCTAATTTTAGGTATTTGAAGTAGTGATAAATGTAGGGGTGTACTTACTTTTTCCACATGCGAAATTTGCATTCATGTTTATTTAAATTATACAATGGACTGCAAAATGTAAATGTTTCATAATAATTGTTATAGTATATCACCTTTATCAGTCAATATTGTTGAAATGAAGATCAAATAGCTGTATGTTGAAATATGTTGACAAAGTCAAAACTTTACATGGGGTGTACTTACTTTTTCACGTGACTATATATATATATAGCCATGACAATCTTTTCCATTTTGCCCTATTTTCTGCATCTCCCCTTGTTAACCCCCTTGCCCGCATTTCTTCTTCCACCTTTAGCCAAGTCTTTCTTGGTCTTCCCCATCCTCTACTTCCTTCTACATTCATTTTCATCACTCATATCTATATCTATATATATAAAACACAGTTTGTGTGTGTGTGTGTGTGTGTGTGTGTGTGTGTGTGTGTGTGTAATGTTACCGATAGACTCCTAAACGGAGAGGCTCACGTGCTTGATATTTGGCATAGACATGGCCATTGAGCCTGGGAAGAACATGGCCTACCTAAAAATATTTGACGAGATCCATATTTTTACCTCACGCATTTCAGCAAGGAATATTATGCACGGAATCTGAGCCGGTGGCAGAGCAGCGTGCTGATTCGCTCAGAGCGATCACGTGATGTTCCATCCTTGGCGCCATAATCTCACAGTTACGCTTTCGCACGTAATTCAGAGCGAAAGGCGATTGCGTTTTTTCACATTTCAGCGAGGAACATTGCCATTCACACCACATAGGTTTTTTTTTCTTTCATCTTTAGATCCATATTTTTAGCCATAACGTAGCGTAACGTAGCGTAGCTAACGTAGCGTTAGCATAACGTAGCATAACGTAGTGTTAGCATAACGTAGCGTAGCGTAGCGATCCTCGCTCAGGATCTTCGTCAGGTTCGCGAGCGAGTTAGCCAAAACGTAAAAGTGAAAATATATCGAATGACCATTGCCATTCACACCACATAGGTTTTTTTTTCTTTCATCTTTAGATCCATATTTTTTGCCATAACGTAGCGCATTATGGCTCGCTCGAGCTCGAGTTAGCCAATCACCTGGGAGCATGAGGCCACGTTGGCCCAAAGAACGATGCAGTGGACAAAATCAATTTGGATCTTCTACAGACTATTCCTGGGGATCTAAGAACTTACCGATCTGTCGACTCAATCCAAAACGACCACGAGACTGTCCATTACCCGGTAGAGTTCCTCAATTCGCTACAGCCTCCGGGTGTGCCTCCCCGCATACTCCATCTAAAGGAAGGTGCTCCAATCATGCTCCTGAGAAATATCGATCCTCCAAAACTGTGCAACGGCACACGACTGGCTATAAAAAAGTTGATGCCTCACGTAATTGAGGCCAACATACTTACGGGAAACTATAGCGGGGAACAGGTCTTCATTCCGAGGATACCAATCATACCATCTGATCTGCCATTCGAGTTCAAAAGGCTCCAATTCCCCGTACGGCTCAGCTTTGCCATGACCATCAACAAGGTGCAAGGACAATCTCTCAAGTTGGTCGGACTGAACCTTGATTCCCCGTGCTTCTCCCATGGCCAACTATACGTAGGATGTAGTCGGGTAGGACAAGAGAACAATCTATACATCCTATCCGAACAAGGAAAGACAAAGAACATTGTTTACAAGGAAGCACTGCGTAATTAACTACGTGTCTGGTGTGTTGTGATGATTGTGAGAATATCGATTCTGATTCTGATTCTGATCTGATTTTTATGTGTATTTATGTGTATTTTATGTGATTTTATGTATTTATGTGTATTAAAAAAAACACACAAAAAAAGGCACGAAGGAAAATAGTTAATTACTCCGACACATTTAGCTGCGGTGATTGAAAAATCACCGGACAATTGTTGCTGTTTGATGCTTTTTCACTGCTGTTTTGATGCTTTTTCACTGCTGTTTTGATGCTTTTTCACAGCTGTTCTGATGCTTTTTTGCCGTTTTTTTTCAATATAAAAATCTCATTAAAAAAAAAAATCCAAAAAAATCTCAATGATGACATATAATTCACAGAAAACGTTGAAGCAACTGCGTAATATTGCAGTGATGTTTAACTCTGAGTGAGAATAGTTCTAAATTTTAAAAACTTTCATCTGATATTTGTGATTTATTTCAAACAAACTGTATTTCCCATCTACACGGCCATGTATTCCTATTAACGTTATGTAAAGTACATAAATTGTGTGGATTACATCATTTGTGGATGTAATCAATATTGCCAGTAACCATCTATATCCCTCCCCTCCCCTTCCCTCCTCCCCCTCCCTCCCCCTCCCTCCCCCTCCCTCTCCCTCCCCCTCCCTTTCCCACTCCCCCTCCCCCTTCCCTCCCCCCTCCCCTTCCCCCTCCACCCTACCCTCTCCCCTTCCCCCCTCCCTCTCCCCTTTCCCCTCCCCTCCCCTCCCCCTCCCCTCTTTTTCCCCCCTCCCCCTTCCCCCTCCCCCTTCCCCTTCCCCCTCCCTCTCCCCCTCCCCTTCCCCCTCCCCCACCCCCCTCCTCCTCCCCCTCCCCCTCTTCTCCCCTCCCCCCCTCTCCTCCCCCCCCCCGTTCCCCTCCCTTCCCCTTCCACCTCCCCCTCCCCTCCCCCGCCCGGCAATGCCGGGTACTTCTGCTCGTCCCTTTCATAAATTTGATTTTCTCACCCTGCCTTCCTGATCCCTACAATGTACATATCCCTTCAAATCAAACCTACATGACGGATGAGTGAAAGAAAGGTATAACTATGACACTGTAGAGAAAAATTACAAACATTCGAGATATTTGGCAATTCTTTGTCCTTGTTCTTCAACAACGTTTGTTGTAGGAACTTTAAACTGGCAAAGGGCCACAGCCCACAGGCCAGGCGCCTTTGCATTTCAAACGAAACAACTGCTATTGATTGGCCCTTTGTTTGAAGAATGCACCGTGCAACACTCTGGAGGATTACCTGAGTCGCCTTTTTCAGGTCTTATATCCATCCGTTGATCTCACTTTGCCTTCACGGCGCCACGTTGATATGGTTTCTGATACACACAGTCAGCCACTAACCTAAGCAGTCACACAACGAACAACTAACAAGAGGAAGCCACGATGAGTCCTCTGGTTTTCTTTCATCTTATCAGCACATGCTTCACTTGTTGGGGCATTGAATGTGTGGCCATTTTTACTGACACAAAACGTATTTTCATCACAAAAATTGTGACTTATTTCACCTCTGCAAAATAATAGTTAATGTTCCCTCTGTAGGTAGGAGTAGCCACAAGATCTGCTCGCAAAAGACTGAGTCATGAAATAATCTGACGCAATTCTTCGAGGATTAAAATAATCAAAATACAATTACTAATTAGAAAAAGCAACAGGCTGTTAAGCTCCTTATTTTTACCACATGTTAGTCGCCTGTGTGTAGCTCATTATTTTTACCACATGTTAGTCGCCTGTGTGTAGCTCCTTATTTTTACCACATGTTAGTCACCTGTGTGTAGCTCCTTATTTTTACCACATGTTAGTCGCCTGTGTGTAGCTCCTTATTTTTACCACATGTTAGTCGCCTGTGTGTAGCTCATTCTCTTTTACCACATGTTAATCACCTGTGTGTAGCTCATTATTTTTACCACACGTTAGTCGCCTGTGTGTAGCTCATTCTCTTTTACCACATGTTAGTCGCCTGTGTGTAGCTCATTCTCTTTTACCACATGTTAGTCGCCTGTGTGTAGCTCCTTATTTTTACCACATGTTAGTCGCCTGTGTGTAGCTCCTTATTTTTACCACACGTTAGTCGCCTGTGTGTAGCTCCTTATTTTTACCACACGTTAGTCGCCTGTGTGTAGCTCCTTATTTTTACCACACGTTAGTCGCCTGTGTGTAGCTCATTCTCTTTTACCACATGTTAGTCACCTGTGTGTAGCTCATTCTCTTTTACCACATGTTAGTCGCCTGTGTGTAGCTCCTTATTTTTACCACTTGTCAGTTGCCTGTGTGTAGCTCATTCTCTTTTACCACATGTTAGTCGCCTGTGTGTAGCTCCTTATTTTTACCACTTGTCAGTCGCCTGTGTGTAGCTCCTTATTTTTACCACATGTTAGTCGCCTGTGTGTAGCTCCTTATTTTTACCACATGTTAGTCGCCTGTGTGTAGCTCCTTATTTTTACCACATGTTAGTCACCTGTGTGTAGCTCATTCTCTTTTACCACATGTTAGTCGCCTGTGTGTAGCTCCTTATTTTTACCACTTGTCAGTTGCCTGTGTGTAGGTCATTCTCTTTTACCACATGTTAGTCGCCTGTGTGTAGCTCCTTATTTTTACCACTTGTCAGTCGCCTGTGTGTAGCTCCTTATTTTTACCACATGTTAGTCGCCTGTGTGTAGCTCCTTATTTTTACCACATGTTAGTCGCCTGTGTGTAGCTCCTTATTTTTACCACATGTTAGTCACCTGTGTGTAGCTCATTCTCTTTTACCACATGTTAGTCGCCTGTGTGTAGCTCCTTATTTTTACCACTTGTCAGTCGCCTGTGTGTAGCTCATTCTCTTTTACCACATGTTAGTCGCCTGTGTGTAGCTCCTTATTTTTACCACATGTTAGTCACCTGTGTGTAGCTCATTCTCTTTTACCACATGTTAGTCGCCTGTGTGTAGCTCCTTATTTTTACCACTTGTCAGTCGCCTGTGTGTAGCTCATTCTCTTTTACCACATGTTAGTCACCTGTGTGTAGCTCATTCTCTTTTACCACATGTTAGTCACCTGTGTGTAGCTCCTTATTTTTACCACATGTTAGTCGCCTGTGTGTAGCTCCTTATTTTTACCACATGTTAGTCGCCTGTGTGTAGCTCCTTATTTTTACCACATGTTAGTCACCTGTGTGTAGCTCATTCTCTTTTACCACATGTTAGTCGCCTGTGTGTAGCTCCTTATTTTTACCACACGTTAGTCGCCTGTGTGTAGCTCATTCTCTTTTACCACATGTTAGTCGCCTGTGTGTAGCTCCTTATTTTTACCACATGTTAGTCACCTGTGTGTAGCTCATTCTCTTTTACCACATGTTAGTCGCCTGTGTGTAGCTCCTTATTTTTACCACTTGTCAGTCGCCTGTGTGTAGCTCATTCTCTTTTACCACATGTTAGTCACCTGTGTGTAGCTCATTCTCTTTTACCACATGTTAGTCGCCTGTGTGTAGCTCCTTATTTTTTACCACTTGTCAGTCACCTGTGTGTAGCTCATTCTCTTTTACCACATGTTAGTCGCCTGTGTGTAGCTCCTTATTTTTACCACTTGTCAGTCACCTGTGTGTAGGTCATTCTCTTTTACCACATGTTAGTCGCCTGTGTGTAGCTCCTTATTTTTACCACTTGTCAGTCACCTGTGTGTAGCTCATTCTCTTTTACCACATGTTAGTCGCCTGTGTGTAGCTCCTTATTTTTACCACTTGTCAGTCACCTGTGTGTAGCTCATTCTCTTTTACCACATGTTAGTCGCCTGTGTGTAGCTCCTTATTTTTACCACTTGTCAGTCACCTGTGTGTAGCTCATTCTCTTTTACCACATGTTAGTCGCCTGTTGCAACACCAATGAAATAATTGAGGGTCCCTGACTGTTGTGGGAAGCAGATGTATAGTGTTAAAATAATGGATCATGATTGTTGAGGGAAACTGGGAAGGAGTAAGTAATAAGACTTTCTTTGGATGCAGAGGAGTGGAAGAAGGGCAGAAAGTGCTGACAAGAGTTCACTCAACCATTTCACAATTGTGTGAGAACTAGAAAATCTTGCTGGAAAATCCTCATGCTTCATCGAATTATCCCCTCCCTATATTTTCCCATTCGTTCACTTTGTCTCATTCCTCTCCCTCTTCTATTCTCTGGGTCTCTATTGATACAACCAATCTCTCTGCGCGACTGTCACCACTGACCTTGCCAAATGTATTATGAGGATCTGACTTAGAGGATAAGCACTTATTAAAGTCTTATAATGAGCACTAATAATAAAGGGTGACATGCTGCTTCGGCGCATCCTCCCATGCCTGACCTCGCATGATAAGCTCTGAATATGAGCCATGATTATACAGGGTACCAACAAGGAATTCCATTTCCCAACCTTAAACAGGGCTCCACATACTGGGTGCCTTACTATAAGTAAAATACAGAAAAGGACCAAGTGCTGCTTCTCAAAATGACTTGGTGAGCACAACTACTACTACTACTACTACTACTACTACTACTACTACTACTACTACTACTACTACTACTACTACTACTACTATTGCTGCTACTACTACTACTACTACTACTATTACTACTACTACTACTACTACTACTACTACTACTACTACCACTACTACCACTACTACTACTACTACGCCACGCCACGCCACGCCATTTTGCTGCTCCTCGAGCCGTGCTATTTTCGACATTTCCATCTCACCCTCTTCCGTTTTCGTTTGTATTTTTGGTTTATTTGGGTTATTTGAACCGAGTTGGTTCATTTTGTTACTTTACTTTGACGTCCCGTTTGAGTTATTAGTCCCTTTGTGTTCGGGCCTAGCCGCGGCGTGCGGCCGCACCCGTGTGGGACTAGATTTGCCGCGCCCGATTTGTGGCGTATCACAAACTGTTTGACTGCCTTGTTTTTGCTTAATCACCCTTGACTTTCTGTGCTAAATTTGCATAGTTTTGGCGATTAAGCCGATAAGTTATTTGCTCAATGCGCGTTTGATTATCCTTTTGAGTTAATCACCAGCATACCGGTCCGGTCGTGCTAAAGTAAGAAAAAGCTCGCGAACGAGCTCATTGATATTTTTTTTTCTCATTTTAATTTGATGGGAAATATACCGTTAATAGTAATCATGCCTCTGGATGGTACATGGGCAAGGATGGCCGCTACTACCTCTGGTGCAGGTGGTAACCGCCCTGCCCACCCGTTTAAGGCGTTAACAAGGAAGCACGGGGTGAAATGCGAGCTGGGACAAATCACCCAAATCGAGGCCTATGTGAACGCACTCGCTAGTGTGGTTGATCCAGCAACGATAGTTGCAGCCTCGAAAATGTATGGACAAGCTGTGTTCTTTCTTAACTCAGAGGCTGCAGCAAACAAAGCCATTGAGAAAGGGATTAGTGTGGTAGGACTCTTTGTACAAGTCGAGCCACTCTCAAGTCTTGGTACAAGGATAATTATATCGAATATACCTCCTTACGTGCCTGACAATGTCGTGGTGCCTTTCCTGGAACGACTGGGAGGGTTGAGATCACCCATCAAGCCTGTGTCTTTGGGCTGTCATGAGCCCTCCCTACAACATGTCTGGTCTTTTAAAAGACAAGTATCCATTGAATTGGGAAAGGAGGCTGAATGTGAGGGGTCGTTTGTTATTCCTTTTGACGGAAAGAATTACAGGGTGTTTTATATGACAAACGAACCCCGTTGTTTTGTATGCAAAGCGAAGGATCACAGGAGAGCAGACTGCCCCACTATCATTAAAGAGGTTGCAGCTCCTCAACGTCCAGATCAGCCTCGAGAGGATCCCAGCGTCACTGAAGGTAACCTAAGAGAGGCGGCTGCTCCTTTGTGCTCGAGGGCAGTGGACCCTCAAGAAAGTTCTATACCAGCTTCTCATCCCAACTCTTCTGCTGCCATAAATCAATGGCAGGCAGTGGGAGCAGGGAAGGCAAAGAGAGCACAGAAGAGGAAATCAGAACCCGCAGAGGATGGGACCACGGAACACCCTGGTACAATTGAGGATGACACGGGAAGTAATGTGTCAAAGGGATTTGTAAAGCCTAGTATTCTGAAGGAGAAAAGAGTGGTAACCCAATCTGAAGAAATGGAAGAAGAAGAAGAAGAAGAGGAAACTATTCATCAAACGACAGGATATGGAGAGTCTTCTCTCTCAGATCCACCCAAAGACAGTTTGAAGAATGAACAGGAAGGGAGACCGTCAGGTAGTAAACCCAGCACGGTAAAGACAAACAACCTAGAGGTATCTGACTTGACAGGGCCAAACGATACTGTGATGTTGGCTCCTGAGAAAATGCATCCAATAATAACAACTGCAACGAAGCTTCAAAATAAACCAGGGATTGAAACATCTACAAGAGCAGTTCTGAACCGAAGGATTAACACCGAAGTGTCAAAGGATTCTGAAGTAGCATTCATCGGTGGGACAGACAGAGAGAGGGAACCAGACACAAGCATCAATAAAGTTGCTGGCACTGACCGACATCTCAGGTGATGTCACTTCACTCACTGTTGGCGCAGAAAGGGGAATAGTTGAGCACATCTCTATTTTACGACCCCAAAAGGTTGGATCTCCTATACCAACTGAGGAGGAGGCATCCATTCCCACAGGTGTAGCAACGTCCGCCGCATCAGAGCCAAAGGAGCGTTCCTCTGCGCCAGAAGATTATGCCAAGTCAGCCTTGAGAGACGACATGGCAGAAGACTTGACACATTGTACAAGTACACCAAAGGAGAAGGATCTTGAACCTCCAGACAGCGATGATGAGAAAAGTATTGGTGATGGGGAAGACTATCAAGGGTCACTGACTGGTTTAGAGACAGACCTACCTGCAGGACGCCATTCCTGCATTCCCAGCCAGGAGATACTCGAGTTCCTGGAACAAAGCTTGCATAGCAGGAAGAAAGTGGAAAATGCGCTGAAATGGTGGAAAGATTATGACTTGCTAGTGCATTCCTTGTATGCACTAAGGAGAGAGGGGCATAAAACAAGGACTTCAGGCTCGGCCGAACAAGCCCGAGTCAGGAAGTTTCTAGCAAAGTTGTTGAGTTATGGGCCTGAATATAAATTCGTTTAGGAGGATGAATTTCACAGAAACAAAACTCTCAATACAATAATGACATCAAACTTACGAATAGGATCATTGAATGTCAATGGCTGTAAGGATGCATTCCGTGTGCACCAGGTATTGTCATTCTGTGTGAAGGAAAAACTTGAAGTAACCTTTTTGCAGGAAACCCACACGACCCCAGAGGCTGCATCCCGATGGGAAAACCAATGGGAAGGCTTGGCCTTTTTCAGTCACCTAACGGACACATCTTGTGGAGTGGCTACCCTTTTTTCACCAAAGAGGAAACCTGAAATACTTGTCGTAAAGGAAGCCAGTGTGGGGCGGTTGCTACATATAAAAGCAAAGTTTGAAGAATTTGTTGTCAATTTCGTCAACATTTATGCACCTTGTGTAGGAGTTGCAAGGGGGATTTTCTTCAACCGGTTGCAGAGATTCATGCTCACCTTGCCTGGTGAAGAGTGTGTAATTCTTGGAGGAGACTTTAATTGCACTCTAAACCCCTCCCTTGATCGAATAGGTCAGGAGCCGCATAATCCCTCTGTAAGAATATTACAACAAACCATAACACTGTTAAACTTGAGGGATACTTGGCACATACAACACCCCACAGACAGAACATTCACGTATACGAGTATCAGAGGTGGTCATATATCACAATCCCAGCTCGATAGAATTTACGTGTCTCACCGTTGGTGTAAGATTGTCAGTGACTCCGGCATAAAAGTTGCCCATTTCACAGATCACAACTTGGCCTGGATTAAGTTTTCCCTGGCGGAAACAAGGCGAGGCCCTGGCTTGTGGCACCTGAACAATGCTTTAAGTCAGGATGAAGCCTTTTTGTCAATCTTTTTGAATTTTTGGCAAGCCTGGAGGAATTAAAAAGGAGATTTTTGCTCACTTGGATTCTGGTGGGATGTAGGCAAGGTACGATTGAAATTGCTGTGTCAGGAATACTCGTATGGATCGAGCAAAACACTTGGGTTAGGGATCAAAAGACTGGAAGAGGAACTGCTGCACCTTGAGAAGCACCTGGCCACACTTACCTCTACTGAACTGCAGGCATACCAAGAAAAAAAGAGCACCCTTAAAGCATGTAGTCGTGTGAAGGCACGAGAGGCGTATGTGCGCTCTCGTTTGCAGTTTATTTCTGAGGATGAATATGTCCTGAATTATCTCAAAGGGGTGGAAAAACGCAAAGGTCAATTCAAGACTATAGCGAGTGTTCTCGCAGAAGATGGTCTCTTGCTCAATGGCTCTGAGGGTGTTCAAAAACGAATTAGAGCCTTTTACGCTCAGCTGTATTCGGGTAAGAGCACAGATGCAGGTGCAGGTGGCACTTTGTGGAGTAGTCTTCCTGAAGCCTCTGTAGAAGACCGGGAGCAGCTGGAGACTCCATTATCTCTGGAAGAATTGAAAACCGCCCTGCACAGCCTATCAAGAGATAAAGCCCCTGGCATGGATGGCTTATCATGTGAATTCTATACAAAAGTATGGGACTTGGTTGGACCTGATTACCTAAGCGTAGCTCAGGAAGCATGTGATGCAGGTATAATGCCCCTTTCTTGGCGTCGAGCGATGCTGGTCTTGATTCCCAACGAGGGTGACTTGAGAGACTTGAAGAATTACTGCCCTGTGTCTCTGCTGTGTGTGGATTATAAGGTCATGGCTAAAATGTTGTCACTCCGTCTCGGACCAGTCCTGACAAAATTAGTCAACCCGGACCAATCTTATGCCATTCCAGGCAGGACAATACATGACAACATATCCCTTGTCAGAGACCTGATACAGTATGCGGACATGACTCGGACTCAAGTCGGATTTCTTTCCTTGGATCAGGAGAAAGCCTTTGACCAGATGAACCATGAGTATCTGTTTGAAACCTTGCTAACATTTGGGTTGGGGAGGAGATTTGTAGGCATGATTCAGACGTTGTACATGTCGACAGAATGCCCTGTCAAAGTCAACGGTTTCTTGCTCGCGTCCTTTCCATTTGAGAGAGGAATAAGACAAGGATGTCCCCTGTCCGGCCAATTATATTCCCTATGTATCGAACCCTTCCTTTGTTTGATGAGAAGAAGGCTAACTGGCATTGTGGTGCCACACAACAGGGTCAACCTCAAACTTTCTGCATATGCAGATGATGTTCTCGTGTTTGCCAGTAATGCAAGGGATATGCAAATAGTTTATGATTGTCAGCAGGTCTATTCAGCAGCATCGTCTGCGACAATCAATTGGAGGAAAAGCTCGGGGCTTCTAATTGGACAAATGCAGGTAAAGGAGTTACCAACACTTTTTCAGAAATTGACCTGGAGTCGCAATGAGCTCAAATATTTGGGGGTGCACTTATCCACTTCCCATGGGTCCTCACCACTCATTAACTGGAACACTTTAGGGGACAAGATCGAAGTAAAGTTGAGAGACTGGAGTGGACTACTAAAAGTCCTGTCTCTGAGGGGAAAAACACTCCTTATTAAACAGTTTATAATTCCGAAGTTAGTATTCAGGCTCTCTTGCATAAGCACTCCAGAGGAGTTTCTGGTTAAGATGCAGAGGAAGCTACTGGACTACTTTTGGAATGGTAAACACTGGGTTTCCCTGGGCATTCTGAGCTTGCCTTTTTTCAGAAGGTGGACAGTCTTTTCCCTGCCTTCGAAGCCACTACCACGCATCCAGGCTGAAGACCATACAACGTTACCTACATGTGAACCCTGCACCGCAATGGTGCTCACTGGCATCATACTTCTTCAGCAAAGTGCTCAATCTTGGGTACAAAAGGAATCTTTTCATCATTACATCTCGGAGCCTGTCTAGTGCTACATTGCCTCCTTTTTATCAAGAAATGCTGAAGGCTTGGAATGTAGTCGACGTACAAAGAACAGTTCCTTATCCAGGCAAGGACCTGTTAGAAGAACCGCTCATTCTCAACCCTCTTCTACAGGACCCAACTCTGGCTTCCTTTTCAGTAAGAAGGAGCCTCTTAGCTGGTAGCATATCCACAGTGGGAGACCTTCTGAACGATGGTAAGAGAACGCTTTTACCCAAGGAACTCGCAGCGAAAATGGGCCTGAGGACAATCAGGATCCCCTCCAGGATACCTGAAGAGGTCAAAAGCTCCTTGCCTCCCGATTGTCTGGAATATCTAGAGAATCCCAAAGAGGGTGATGGATCTGGACAGATGTCCATCGGTAACTCCATGGATTTTAAAATCCGACCACGATGTTGCGAGCTCTCTCAGCCAATACCTGCAAACAATATGAGTAAGACCCCTGGCACAGTGGAAATGTCGTTCTGTGGGCTATCAAGGAAAAATATATACCTGCTAGTGATCCACTCGCTCCATTATATAGCTCTTGCAACCCAACTGGATACTCCCTGGCGTGAGATTCTTCCACTTCCTTCGACTGTTCATCCACGTTGGGATTCACTCTATCTCTACCCAACGCCAAGAATGATGGCAGACTTAAGTTGGAGGTTGCTACATGGTGCACTGAGCTCTGGATCTATGATGCGGCACTTCACTAACGTCTCAGAGGATTGCTGCTTTTGTGGTGAAAGGGAAACTATATTTCACATATACCTTCAATGCCACCGTCTTGAACCAGTGTTCTTACTGATGAAAAATCTTCTCTTGCGCTTCTGGCTTCACTTCTCTCCAACACTTTTTATCATCGGGCACCCGGTAAAGAAACTAAGCAACTCACGAGATCTCCTTGTTAACTTTATTTTAGCCTGTGCAAAAATGGCAATATATAAAACCAGGAAGGCAAAAATTGAGAAAGATGTGGTGGAACACAGTTCTGTATGTCTGAAGGGCTTAATACGCTCACGCATTATTTCGGAGTACAAGGCGGCAGAATATAGTAACACTGTTCAAAAGTTTAAGGAAACCTGGACTATAAATGATGCACTTTGTACGGTCTCCCCACAAGATATTTTGCTCTTATTTGTATAAATGTGTTATTTGGCATTCTTTTTGGTGTTCTTTGGCGTTCTTTTTTTTTGGTGTCTTTGGCGTTCTTTTACCTTCCCCTTATCTGTCTTGGTAGTGCTTTCTCTTCAAAATGCTCTACCTTGTCTACTGTAGTTCAAACCATGGACTTGCAGAGATGAGGAATTGAGCGACATTAAACTGGGAACATATGTTTGCCTGAGCTTGCATGAGCTCTGAACGCAAATCTCTGTAACCTTTCAAACAAAAGCACTACTACTACTACTACTACTACTACTACTAGTACTACTACTACTTATTTAGCCTCCCTGATTATTCCCACCTTGTGGAATCTAAGAGGGAAAGTTTTTCACTCTGCACGATTTTCCCAATCAGCAGGAATCCCAATCTTCATGACAGACGCTGTGACATCTTCTACATCCACCAACTAATGTTAGCAGATGAGACAGCCACGATATTGCCAGAGAGAAATTTTGAAGTCAACAGCATGGCATTCGTCCAGGCAGCTGAGGTGTTTGACATGATGAGTGGGTAAATCCACTTATTTCATACACACGGATGCTTGGTGGGGGGCGCTCAGACTGGTGAAAGGGGTTGGAGAAGGTCAAACACTCTCTGCCAAATTCTGCAAATGCAATAATAAACGAGCTCGTCGTTTACTTCGTGAGTTGGTGCGTGCTTCAAGAACAGATCGAATCCCAGCTGATGCTTTCATTATATCCCAGCTGATGAAAATGCAAGGTTCTTTGTCTGCTACCTATGCACGTCAATTCAGACACAGAAGGAAGCAATTTGTCCCATCAAGCAGTGACATGTTTCGAAAACCTACCAACCTAATCGATCACTTTACTTGTGTACATATGAACACCCTGCATGCCATAAAATTCATCTAACCTAACATCCACATCCACTTATAATTAAGGGAGTTAGACAAGATACCAGAATGTAATAGCCTACCACTTTCAATATGATACTGCGAGATATTTAACGTCTACAACCTAAATAGCCAGCTTGACATCCGATCTGTGCTCCCAGATACAGCACCCTGCGAGCACTTTGCCAAGAGAGCCTGTTGTAGTCAGATTTGGTTCTACAGGGGAGACATTCAGGAAGAGACAACATAAATGAGAGCACACCACCATCGCAGTTATCTGTCTTACCTCCGACTACAATACCTGGCTACGACTATCGGGGATGCCTCTTCACGGTGGTTGTACCATCCAATACAAGTCGGGGACCAAATCCTCCCCATTCTTCCCTGCTGCCCGGATTCATCAGGGCAATGCGGTCACGATCAGAGTGCCAATTAGTCCCCATGGACGAGCCCTTTCCCTCTTGTGTCTACTTTTTTTTTTTTTTTTTCTCTCTCTCTCTCTCTCTCTCTCTCTCTCTCTCTCTCTCTCTCTCTCTCTCTCTCTCTCTCTCTCTCTCACTCTCACTCTCACTCTCACTCTCACTCTCACTCTCACTCTCACTCTCACTCTCACTCTCACTCTCACTCTCACTCTCACTCTCACTCTCACTCTCTCTCACTCTCTCACTCTGTCGTGGTCCTGACATCGTGATGGTGGCGTACACCATCTTGGATGTGGGGGATTTATTGGTCGCTCCTGGGAGATCGATTGGCTGTCTCCATGAGAACTGTCGGCTGTCTTATTCGAGAGAACTGTCCAGGGCTATACAACAACAAACCAACAACACCTGGCTCTCCATGGAAAACTCCCACCTGATAACCAATTCAGGCTCAACTCTGCTGCCCTCCAGAGGATTGTGCACATTCAGGCAGATAAATCAATGTTTTAAACTCCACTCTTTCTCGCAAATATTATGCAAGGACAACTTTCCCAATCCACTAGCTATAATCTTCACACATCGGTTTTGTATGTTTCTGACTTCCCTTTCCTGGCAGTTGTAGGGTTTAGCTGCACCAAGATTGACAAGATGAAGTCAATCGGTGGCTTCCTAGACAAAGATAGTGGGTGCACTTTACTTTGTGAATCTGTTGTTGTAACGTGGCTATGGTTGTACTTGTCTTTTAAACCTAGTTCGACAACAAATC
Organism: Myxine glutinosa; assembly: GCF_964187855.1. Taxonomy (NCBI): domain Eukaryota; kingdom Metazoa; phylum Chordata; class Myxini; order Myxiniformes; family Myxinidae; genus Myxine; species Myxine glutinosa. The sequence continues at coordinate 105,620,055 of NC_136269.1, read as the reverse complement.
TGTCACCATAACCATGCTACTATTAGTTGTCAAAAGCAAGGTGAGTGTTTCACTCATTTTTGGCCAGGTTTGCTTGAATGACGTCAGCTTGGAGTATGCTGATTAGGATTGGCGGATCTATCACCTATCAAGGAGTTAAAACATCTTTTAACCCTAACTGAACTGGGTGATTTTGAGTTTTCCCTGACTAGGGGGTGGGGAAGGAAGCCCAGCCCCCCTTTCCCCCCTCCCCCAAGATTTCTGCCGTCGATGCTCCGATGAAGTTGAAAATTTTCACACGCATAGATCATAACATAATGAATGCAATGGTAAAAAAAAAAGAGCAATCTGAGATTGCAGACCCTTGTCAGGACGTGTTTTTAGTGGTTTTTAAGGGTTTTGTGTTAAAACAAATATGGCAGTCGAACCACGTGACCGATGACGTCATCATTTTTTTTTCTCCACCAATTTATCCATAGATGACGCTCAAGAAATATCATTTGATCTGATGAAGTTTTGTACTTGTGGAATTATGACGTCATCATTAACATATGCTATTCCCCATGGAGAGTTCTTTACAATGAGCCATGTCTCAATTTTTTCTACGCAGCGTTTTCAGAGATATAGAGGTGCAAAGGTTTTCGGTTTTTCCAAGATGGCGCCCTTACCACGTGAGCTATGACGTCATAATTATCATTTAAAAAAATCTACAGGAGCATTTCACCTATGGTCAAAATTTACTGACAATCGGACCAACGGTTAATCATATTTATTCTGTGCAGACAAAGACAGACAGACAAACAAACACAGACAAACGGACTCAAATGTAATACCCTCTTCTCTGGCGAGGGTAACTAAAGCAATGTGGCTGCGTTGCCAATATGCCTCCGCGTCGTCCCTGCCCGTGACAACGGGTAGATGCCCTTGTTCACTGTCCTAAAAATAAACAAGTTTGATTTAAATCCCTTTAGCTGTTCTCAAGTATCACATTTTTAACAAACATGACAGGTTTCACATGATCAGTGAAGCGGTTTCGGAGAAGGTTTTCTTTTTTAATATCGGCTTTCAACCTAATATGGTTGTTAAACCATGTGCCATATGACATCAAAACTTTTCACCCTGCATATGTGTGGGTAGGGGATCACATTTTTGAAATTTTGTGATGATCAGATAAGGTTCGTTTTTCTATCCAATATGGCTGCCAAACCACGTGTCCTACGACATCATAATTTTCAAACTACATGCAGCTTATCTTAATAAGTGATAAGAATCAGATGACATTGGTATAAAGCTTCACATCGATAGGGTAAGCGGTTTCTCAGATATAATTATTTAATATTTTCCTTCAATCCAATATGGCTGCCACACCATGTGACCGATGACGTTTTCATGATCAACTTTGAATTGCCATGCCTAGTCGATGACACCCGTAAGGTTTTGAGTCGATTGCTTTGGTGGTTTGGGAGAAGATGTTTTTTTAAGGTTTTAGGTTAAATCCAATATGGCTGCCAAACCATGTGACCTATGATGTCATAAATTTAATATTTCAATACAAATGGGCCATTGATCATGTGCATACAATTTCAGATTTTTAGGATAAGGAATTCGATTAAAACTTTTATGGCTGGTATATCACTTCACTGATGATGTCATCATTATCATGCTATTGTTCCTCATTGGGAGTACTTGACAATGTGCATAGTTTCAAATTTTCCATTCAGTGGTTTCCGAGAAATATATATTTTCATTATTTACGTTTAATCCAAGACGGTTGCCATACCACATGACCTATGATGTCACAAATATCAGAAAAATATTGTATATGGGTGTCGTTCATTACCTGAAAGTTTCGTCTCAATTGGACTTGTGGTAGCTGAGAAAAACGAGGTTTAGCCCATAAAACAGTCGCCAACTGAGCATCCTCCGTCGTGTGAAGTCCTTCCTTGGCACACCTGAGCTCCTCACCACATACAAGGCTTTCATCCACAGCTCAATGGAGTACTGCTCTCCCCTCTGGGCCGGTGCTCCTGCCTCACACCTAGCTCGTCTTCACGCTGTTGAAACCAAAGCTTTCAGAATCATTGGAATCTCCCGCGATGACGCTAACTCCTAGGGCCTTTCACTCACTCACCGCAGGCAGGTTGGTGGTCTTTCTGTCTTCTACCGACTCCTCTCCGACCTTGCTCCCCCAGCTCTCTCTGTGCTATGTCCCCCAAATATTCCTGCAGGCCACACAAGATCTGCCTGCAACCCTCTTATGGTTAAACTGCTAAAATCAAGACTCTCTGCTCACCTTCACTCCTTCATTCCCCTTTACTCCCACCTCTGGAACAAACTCCCTCACTCTCTTCAATCCCACTCCTCCCTCCAGGTCTTTAAAACAGCTGTTCACCACCATCTCTTATCTTCCCCCATCCAAAACATTGATCTTTTCTACCCCCGTTAAGTCACCCCAGATACACTTTTTTGAAATACCAACTTCTTTCCTGGAAGTCCTAGCAGTGTCCATGTGTTTTTTGTTTTTTTTACTCTCCCACCCTCCTCCCCCTTCCCATTCCTCCTCCCCCCCCAAGCCCTCTCCCTCCCACAGATCTCCCGTTGTCCCTGCTCTCCATCTTGTCTCTCGCTCCATTTATCATATGTTTTATGTTTTATGTGACAGTGTGCCTTTTTGTAATCAATGTTAGCTCTTACACGAGCCTCGATCTTTTATCCAAAAAAAAAAAAAAAAGGATGGATGGACGGACGGACAGCCAAAAACATAATGCCTCTGGCCATCTTCGGGGGCGGAGGCATAAAAAATTCTTTTCATAAGTTTATTTGTCTAATTATTGCCTAATTAATCACGCAATATGCTAATTGTATGCAATATGCAATATCATTGTATGTTATGTTATGTTATGTAATAATTGTACATTATGCAATATGCTAATTGTATGCAATAATTAGTTATGCAATATGCTAAATGTATGCCATAATTAGTTATGCAATATGCTAATTGTATGCAATAATTAGTTATGCAATATGCTAATTGTATGCAATAATTAGTTATGCAATATGCTAATTGTATGCCATAATTAGTTATGCAATATGCTAAATGTATGCCATAATTAGTTATGCAATATGCTAATTGTATGCAATAATTAGTTATGCAATATGCTAAATGTATGCCATAATTAGTTATGCAATATGCTAATTGTATGCAATAATTAGTTATGCAATATGCTAATTGTATGCAATAATTAGTTATGCAATATGCTAAATGTATGCCATAATTAGTTATGCAATATGCTAATTGTATGCAATAATTAGTTATGCAATATGCTAATTGTATGCAATAATTAGTTATGCAATATGCTAATTGTATGCCATAATTAGTTATGCAATATGCTAAATGTATGCCATAATTAGTTATGCAATATGCTAATTGTATTTAATAATTAGTTATGCAATATGCTAATTGTATGCAATAATTAGTTATGCAATATGCTAAATGTATGCCATAATTAGTTATGCAATATGCTAATTTTATGCAATAATTCGTTATGCAATATGCTAATTGTATTTAATAATTAGTTATGCAATATGCTAATTGTATACATTTTGCACAGAAACCTACAATTATTGACATTAGATACATGACATTGCATGAAAAGTGTACAACATCAAATAATTATGTTTCTCAAGTTGAAAATCATAATGTTTACTTATTTTTGGTGAGTGTTACAATTTTCATAAATCATGGATATGCAAATTATGTCTATTCATGAATTTGACATTTCTGAACATATAACAGGCAAAAAATTGAAAATATCAGACGCACTCCACTGTTTGTAGACACTAGAGAAATGCACTAAAGGCACTGGGAAAAAACTTTCATGGCATGAGAATAACAAATTAATCTGTAATTTGAGATCATAATATATGCAAATTTTATGTATTTTTTTTTAAGTGTTTTTTTTTTTGGAAAAAGTCTCACCCCCCCCCCCCCCCCCCCTCCCTAGTGCATTTAGGGTTAAATCACTCCTGAAGGAATCTTAGTTTATATTTACAGCATATACAATGCGCACACCCTTGGGTATACAGGAAACACAATCACTGTGGTGATCCCAATTATTTATTTATTGTGGGGTCGGTTCGAGAGTTTTCCAGGAACCGGAGGCCCAGGCCACCGGTGATAACTCGCTCCCTCTTCACGAATGACACAGTTGGATCTTTAACATCCACCAACGACCAGTACTTCCGATGAATGGCGCACGTCTATGCATTGCCCTTTCTGTGAAACACCAGGGTGGTGGTTTATAGTTGGGGTTGAGAATTGAGATTGGAACCCAGACTAGACAAAGCTCAAAGGCGAGTGTACATATCGCATCAGCACTGGTATACATCGAACACTGTATCATGAAAACAGAATGTGAATGTTGTCACAGAACATTTACATGTTGTCATTTTACATGTCAGATAATTTGTCTAGTTTCCATGTTCTCAATGAAATGATAAATTAACTAGTACAGTCTTACATTTTCAAGAACAGTTTGTGATGGTGAGGCAAAGGAGATCTTTTCTGTTATTTGCATTTTCTTCACCAAATGAAAGACCACACAGTAATTACTCGAGGCCTTTGACATTGTATCATTTTTAGCTCACCTGGAACGTAGTTCCGGAGAGCTTATGGGATGGCGCGTTGTCTGTCCGTCAGTCCGTCCATCCGTAAACACTTTAAACTTCTTCTTCGAAACTGCTGATGGGATTGTGACAAAACTTGGTTAAAATGATATTTGGTATGTTACAACTCAAGTTTGTTCACGACATTTAAAAATTCGGGGTCTAAGGGGGTCTACCGGGGGTAAAAGTGGGTCCAGATTTGACTCCCCAAAATAGGTATTTGCTTTCTTCTCTGAAACTACACACACTATTTCAATGACACTTGACCACAACCTCCATAACCCCTAATGCACCAAAGTTTGTTCATGGCATAAAAAATTCAGGGTTTAAGGGGTTGTGTGGGTGGTTTGACCCCCTAAAATAGGTTTTTTTGTTTGTTTGTTTAAAGTCTTATATGCTTATGTAAGTATGCTTCTACATGCTGCCCTGTCTCTGAGCAACCATTGAAATTGGTTTAAATACCGTCATACTGTTTAAATAGTATCTATATTATAATAGCCGTAGATGATTCTGTCTGTCTGTCTATCTGTTGGGTGTCTGTCCGGGGTGTGGCTTACTCGGTTTGCAGAGTAGCTCCACCCATAGCTCCACCCATTCTGGGAGTGGCTATAAACAAATATCCACCATTTTATTAACTCGCATAGCTTTGAGTCCTGTTTTGTAGGCCCGTGGTGTCTTACTCTCCCCCAGTTTTATTTCAAATCAAATTCGATAAATCATTTCATTTTTCACAGTCGCTAACATAGTTTTAGACTCGGTTGAAAAAAAACGGGAAGAAAATCCGATGAAAGTTGCCGTTTATAGAACGAAATGAATTCTCAAAGGCCTGTAACTTCAAGGCCATTGAGTCTCTCTCACGCCTTTATCTCCAATCTAACTCACCATATGATTTCATTTTTATCGATGGTTTTACTTTTAGACTCGGTGTCAGCAATAATTGAGAACAATCCACACACGCGGGAAAATGCAGAGATATATTTTTTAAAATCGCGTCATGGTGTATCATACACCGCCCAACATGACACCGCCGGCAATGTGTCGATATATATTAAAAATTCGCTTTTGCTTTTCCGTTATGATATATTACTATTTCGTTTGATGATAGTCGTCACAAAAACGTCAACAATGATGCCGACATATATTTCTTCGTTTTTATTTCATTCAACATATTAGCCGGAAGTAAAATATGTTTCAGGAAATTACCGAGAGATATTTCTTCGTTTTTTTTATTAGTTATGTGCGCATACACTTTAAATAGGTTTATTTGAAATCTTTAATTTTCCACAAACATTCCACACACGCGGGAAAATGCAGAGATATATTTTTTAAAATCGCGTCATGGTGTATCATACACCGCCCAACATGACACCGACGGCAATGTGTCGATATCTATTTTAAATTCGATATATCATTTCATTTTTCACAGTCGCTAACATAGTTTTAGACTCGGTTGAAAAAAAACGAGAAGAAAATCCGATGAAAGTTGCCGTTTATAGAACGAAATGAATTCTCAAATGCCTGTAACTTCAAGGCCATTGAGTCTCTCTCACGCCTTTATCTCCAATCTAACTCACCATATGATTTCATTTTTATCGATGGTTTTAGAGTCGGTGTCAGCAATAATTGAGAACATTCCACACACGCGGGAAAATGCAGATATATTTTTTAAAATCGCGTCATGGTGTATCATACACCGCCTAACATGACACCGACGGCAACGTGTCGATACATATTAAAAATTCGATATATCATTTCATTTTTCACAGTCGCTAACATAGTTTTCGACTCGGTTGAAAAAAAACGGGAAGGAAATCCAATGAAAGTTGCCGTTTATAGAACGAAATGAATTCTCAAACGCCTGTAACTTCAACTTCAAGGCCATTGAGTCTCTCTCACGCCTTTATCTCCAATCTAACTCACCATATGATTTCATTTTTATCGATGGTTTTGGACTCGGTGTCAGCAATAATTGAGAACATTCCACACACGCGGGAAAATGCAGAGATATATTTTTAAAAATCGCGTCATGGTGTATCATACACCGCCCAACATGACACCGACGGCAACGTGTCGATATATATTAAAAATTCGCTTTTGCTTTTCCGTTAAGATATATTACTTTTTCGTTTGATGACAGTCGTCACAAAAACGTCAACAATGATGCCGACATATATTTCTTCGTTTTTATTTAATTCAACATTATTAGCCGGAAGTAAAATATGTTTCAGGAAATTACCGAGAGATATTTCTTCGTTTTTTAAAATTAGTTATGTGCGAATACACTTTAAATAGGTTTATTTGAAATCTTTAATTTTCCACAATATAATTTACTTGCCATTTATCATTTGATGATTACGAGACAAATTCCTCTTGAGGATCGTGACAATTCATGCGCTGCGTGGAAACTTCTATTTCCAAAATGAATGAGACGATCGATGAAGAACGCAGACTTGAACAGGATGCAGCAAGAAAACGAATGAGACGGGCGAACGAGTCCATCGACGAACGTCAATGCAAACTTGCGGGGTCACCCGTGGGAATCCCACGGGCATGGATGTGTGTGACATTTCGACATATTGAGTTAGATGCTGCACATTCATTTTTACAAAATGGTTACTGGCAAGTCATCAGATCCAGAAATGGTGTAAAAACCACCGTTTAGAGGCCATTTTTCCCCGCAAAGCGGGGGTTGGCCTTTTCGGGGACCGTGGTAGTTGTTGTTTTTTTGTCCCCTTTTTGAAGCAATGTTTTACGGCCGGATGCCCTTCCTGACGCCAACCCTTTTTGCCGCCTTCAACGACAAACAGGGAATTACCAGTGAACTGGTACTCAATTAGCCGACCTCGGAAGGATGACAGGCTGAGTCAACCCCCCTGGCATTAATTCGGCGATCGACCGAGATTCGAACCCAGGATCCTAAGCCGGCACCCTAGCCGCTAGCCCAACACCAGAAATGGTGTCATGAACACAATTTATTTACGCACAAGCACAAAAGCAAGACGGGCCGATTTCCGATTCCGACGGGCCGACGGGCGAGACGGGCCGATTTCCGATTCCGACGGGCCGATTTGGAGCAAGAAAAAGAACGAGACGGGAGAAAAAGGAGAGAAACGAGACGGGGAAAGCCGATTGGAGAGGCGAGTGAGGCGCGATTGGAGAGGAGTGTGAGGCGCGATTGGAGAGGAGTGTGAGGCACGATTGGAGAGGAGTGTGAGGCGTGATTGGAGAGGAGTGTGAGGCACGATTGGAGAGGCGTGATTGGAGGGGAGTGTGAGGCACGATTGGAGAGGAGTGTGAGGCACGATTGGAGAGGAGTGTGAGGCGCGATTGGAGAGGAGTGTGAGGCGCGATTGGAGAGGAGTGTGAGGCGCGATTGGAGAGGCGTGTGAAGGATTGCAGAGGAGAGGAGTGTGAGGGATTGGAGAGGTGAGGGATTGGAAAGGAGAGGGATGTGAGGGTTTGGAGAGGAGAGGAGTGCTAGGTGGAGAGAGGAGAGTGTCAGGTGGAGACAGGAGAGTGTCAGGTGGAGACAGGAGAGTGTCAGGTGGAGAGGAGTGAGGGGTCACATATTATGTGAAATAACTAAATTCACACCATTTCTGGATCTGATGACTTGCCAGTAACCATTTTGTAAAAATGAATGTGCAGCATATAACTCAATATGTCGAAATGTCACACACATCCATGCCCGTGGGATTCCCACGGGTGACCCCGCTAGTAACAGTATAATAGGTGAATTATGCTGCTTTATTCTACTGGGTGAGTGCCCAGGGTATTGCCCCTACTTTTTGTATACATGATCGAGGATCGTGGAAAAGCGAGAGAATAATGGAAGAGAGCAAAATGTAAAGGGGGAAACACCACCAACTAACAAAGTGGAAGGAAGACTGATATCCAGGGGAGGGGGAGGACACACAGAGTGAACAAGCTGTACACAAACTGAATGAAACACAGCAAGAAGAGGAAGTTGAACATGGGGATGAAATAGAAAAGTAACAAACCAACGGGCAACTAACAAATGAAGGGAAGTGAGGGGAAGGGAGGGGTGGGGGTGGTGGTGGGGGGGGGGGGGAGGGGGGGGAGGGGAATCACAATAACCTGGAAAAAAGGAGTGCTTGGGAATGGGGTCATTTGGGATAGAAAACATCATGAGTTTGGGTAGGGGATGACCTGAGGTAGAGGTGAACAGCTGTTTTGAAGCCCCGGAGGGAAGAATGGGACTGAACAGACTGGAGAGATGGTTGTGCAGGCAAGAGAAAAGAGGACCAAATGAGTGGAGGTGGATAGTGAGCCTGAAAAGACCCAAAATATCCTGAAGACCCCGACAACACAAAACACTCTGAAGGCCCAAAAGACCACAAAGACCCTTAAAGACCCAAAATACCCCGGAGACCCAAAATACCTAAATAGTAAGGGAAAGTTGGCTGGGTGTGGGTACCTCTCTCACCAGCCATGGCTCTTCAGCAAAGGACTTCTGCGACTCACTGGGACTGACACAATCTGTCAATTTCCCGACCCGGATCTCAGTCAACGGAGCATCTTCTCTTCTGGATTTGGTTATGACAAACTTCCCTGAAAATGTCTGCTGCTCTTCTTCTGCTCCAATCGGCTCATCTGATCATGTGCTTGTCAAAGTGGACATCTCTCTGACCATTCTCAGAGAGCCTCCTCAGCGTCGACGAGTCTGGCATTTCACTCAGGCCAACTGGCACGGTCTTCAAGCAGCCATCAATCATCTGGACTGGTCTCCCATCTCTACCGCCTCTGACATCAACTCATCCTGGGAATTCTTTCAAAGTAAATTGCTCTCTCTCATGCACAGATTTATACCATCTCGTCTTCAGTTGTCATACCCTTCCTCCCGTCCATGGTACACGGAATCTTGTGGTGAGGCTGTTGCCCTGAAACAACTTGCTTTCGTCTCCTGGAAAGCAAATCCAACGGAAGGAAATCTCATTTCCTTTCACAAAGCCCGAAACAAGTGTGTGTCCACCCTCAGGAGAGCCAGGAAACAATATCTCACCATTCTCAAGACCGAACTCTCTTATCTGTCTCCCTCTTCCAAATCCTGGTGGCGTCTGGTCAAATCTGTTTCTGGTGTTTGTTCCCCCTCCATCCCCTCCCTCACCTCAAACGGCTTAACGGCTGACTCCGCACGTGAAAAAGCTGAATGCCTCAACTCTGTGTTTGCCTCTAAATCTTGTGTCCCAAACCCATCCCTCTCTGTACCCACCGTACCCAGTCGTACCCAGCTGCTCCTGGACTCTGTGTCCTTTCCTCCTGACAAGGTGGAAAAGTTTCTGTCAACCCTCGACTCTGATTCTGCAACTGGTCCTGACGGCATCAGCCCACGGGTCCTAAAATCATGTTCTTCTGCTCTTTCACTCCCTCTTTCTGTTCTCTTCACCCTCTCTTTTGCTCAAGGTCATCTGCCATCTGCTTGGAAATCAGCCAACATCACCGCTTTGCACAAAAAAGGTGCAAACAGATCCCAGCAACTACAGACCAATCAGCCTTCTCCCAATTATCAGCAAAGTCATGGAATCCATCATTGCTTCAGATATTAAATCTTTCCTCTTCTCCAATGGCTTGATCTCTGATCATCAATTTGGTTTCAGACCTGGTCACTCTACTCTGGACATGCTGCTTCTGCTTTCTCAACAATGGATGGAGGTCCTCAACGCCAAACAGGAAATTAGAGCTGTCTCCCTTGACATTTCACGTGCCTTCGATATGGTCTGGCACCCTGCTCTGCTCTCCAAACTCTCCTCCTTTGGTATCCATGGAAATCTCCACGCATGGCTGGCGGACTTCCTCTCTGGTCGTAGTCAACGTGTGGCCCTGAATGGGTTTCTCTCATCTCCTCTTCCTGTTCAGGCTGGAGTTCCCCAAGGTAGTGTTCTGGGCCCTGTGCTTTTTCTGGTCTTCATCAATGATCTCTCTGACTCTCTTGAAAATCCTCTCTATCTCTTTGCTGACGACTCTACTCTCTGTCGCTCCATTCCTCATCCCTCAGATCGGCAGTCTGCAGCCTCCTCACTCTCTGCAGACCTGGACAAAATCACAGACTGGTCAAACAAGTGGAACATGTCTTTCAATCCTGACAAATCTCACACTCTTACAATGCCTCTCCGAAAGGACCGACTGGACAACCCTCTCATCTACTTTCTCAACAATCCTCTCCAAGAAGTTCTGTCGCTCAAGCTTTTGGGTCTCACTATCTGCCATGATCTTTCTTGGGAAATCCACATTTCCAAGCTTGCCTCCAAAGCCAGTCGCCGACTGGGCATCCTCCGTCGTGCAAAGTCCTTCCTTGGCACACCTGAGCTCCTCACCACATACAAGGCTTTCATCCGCAGCTCAATGGAATACTGTTCCCCCCTCCGGGCTGGTGCTCCTGCCTCACACCTTGCTCGGCTTCACGCTGTTGAGGCCAAAGCTTTCAGAATCATTGGAATCTCCTGCGATGTAGTCAACGCCGAGGGCCTTTCACTCACTCACCGCAGGCAGGTTGGTGGTCTTTCTGTCTTCTACCGACTCCTCTCCGGCCTTGCTCCCCCAGCTCTCTCTGTGCTCTGTCCCCCCAATATTCCTTCAGGTCGCACAAGATCTGCCTGCAACCCTCTTATGGTTAAACTGCCAAAGTCTAGGCTCTCTGCTCACCTTCTTCACTCTTTCATTCCCCTTTTCTCCCGCCTCTGGAACAAACTCCCCCACTCCCTTCAATCCCACTCCTCCCTCCAGGTCTTTAAAACAGCTGTTCACCACCATCTCTTATCTTCCCCCATCGAAAACCTTGATCTTTTCTACCCCCGGTAATTCACCCCAGAGTCCTTGCAGTGTTCATATGTTTTAATCCTCTCCCACCTCCCCCCAAGTCCTCCCGATGTCCCTGCTCTCAAATGTTGTGTTTGTGTCCTTCCCCTTCTTCCCCCTCTCTTTTGTGTCCTCCCCCCTCTCTCCCCATCTTGTCTGCTGCTCCCCTTGTTTTTTGTGTTTTGTGTGTCGGTTTGTCTTTTTGTGTGATTAATGTTTGCTCTTTCACGAGCCTCGATCTTGTATACAAAAACAAAAAAAAAAAAAAAAACATGAAAATCTGTTAACTAAATTGTTACCAAAAAATGTCTTCACCAATATGTTTGTAAAGGTGTGTAATAACATGTGTTAAAATGTTGAAGGTCAACTCCCGTGGGAAACCCAGAAAAAAAGCTGTTGAATTCGGGTACCGAAAAATTATTTTAGAGAATTTTTATTTTTTTTAATCGGCCCTTAAGTAACTTATGAGGGGTCAAATAAGGGTTTTTCATGATTCTGAGTTGATTGTTAACATTTATATTTCACCACAGACACTCCTTTGTGGAAAAATAATTTCTAAATATATCTCATTTTCTACTTTGCAGGACATGGAGTCTAGCAATATGGAAGAAGACGTTACTCCACCTGTGCTCAATTGCTTCATCTGTGCACGCTCGGATACACCAGCTGAAAGGCTCATACAGGCAACTCCAAAGGGATACTCAACTTTATTGAAACAAGCAGAAACTGTCGAAAATGTTACTGTTGTGGAACGTATGAAGGAGGCTCAAAAGGAAGGAAAACTGAGGTACCACCAGAAGTGTAAAAATGATCTGTACAACAACTTTGTTGCAACCACCAAGAAGTCAGCTCAAGCATCAAAGGCAGAGAAAGAGTCATCAAAGTTGAAGAGAAGACGCACTACTTGTGAGTTCAGTTCATCAACTGGCTGCAGTTCTAGAAGATCACAGTCAGTTGACCTCCTGTATAAGGATGTATGCATTCTTTGCAACCAACCAGCCCAGCTCTACAAAAATAATCCAGCACAAGCTAGAAAGAAATACAGAGTGCCAGATAATTTGACTGCAGATACACTGAAGGCAAGCTTGCTGAAGACAGCACGGAGTCGCGGGAATGACTGGGGCACTGAAGTCACTGGACGCCTGGAAGGGATCAACGACTTGGTAGCAGAAGAAACACTGTACCATTTGCGATGCAAACTTGTGTTTGCGAGAGGTGACAGTTTGTCCAAGACTGATGAGGAAGGAAAAAGGAAGAGAGGACAGAGGAGTATTGATGAGGAGCGAGAGGCAGTTTTTATTGAATTCTGCGAATGGTTAGACTCAGAATTAGAGCATGGGGTAATGAACATGGACCAAGTCCATGAAAAGCTGCAGGAGTTTGATCAGTCACCAGAGAAGAGCCTTTCTTATTCAAAGCATTGGCTAAAGATAAAACTTCTAGAGAAATACGAAGACACCTTGTATTTCACAACACAGGAAAGAAGGGCAGATGTACTCTGTCTCAAAGATGGCACCGACAATATTCTGCGAGCGCATCATGCTAATCTTGACCATGGAGATGAGAAGACTCAGATCATAAAGACGGCACTCAAGTTCATATCCAATGATATTGCCTTGATTGATTTAGGTCCAAAGTCATACCCCACCACACACAGTATGACTGACATCGATAGTCAGCTGACACTTGTTCCTGCAAGCCTTCAGATGTTCTTGAGACCGATTGTCAAGACAGGCGAAAGAGTTGCCGTTTGGGGGCAGAATTTTATTAAGGCCTGTCGACCTCGGTCTGGAGTATTGCCACACCAAATGGGGCTTGCCATACAACTTGATCATAGATTTGGGTCAAAATGGATGCTCAACAAGTTCCACCGGCTGGGATACACTGAGTCTTACACGGAGACACAAAACTACAAATACTGCTTCCTTAATAGTAGGAGTGGAGATGATGTTCCAGATACTTCTGGCACTCTTGACACCATTGTGGAGGAAACCGATGAACAGATCAATGATGAGGTTGCGGTTGATGCTGCGCTTGAGGATCAATCAGTGATGACAGCCAAAGTGCCAGCCAGTGAAAGTGAATTGTCAAGTAATGATCAGGTGGTCTTTATGGAGGTTGGGGAAACAAACAATGCAGTCACTCAGTTTGTTGGAGACAATATAGATTTAAACATTGTCTCTATTCACGGAAACACTCCCTTTCACTCAATGGGTTGGATCGAAGTCACCTCTCCGGCACCACCTTTGCCAGATCCACAGACAACAGCAGCTTTCCCCCGGGTGAAGTTGAAGGCACTCGACAAAGCTAAGATCCTGAGAGGAACTGAAGTAAAGATTATTCCATTTACAAACAGGAAACAGATAGGAACGAACGCGATCATGTTTCTCCCCCTCGCTGAGCTTTCCTCCTCCCTGGCTCATGATCAGCCACTCCTCACTCCAGGTGACACACTCTGGGCAGCGGGGTGGGTGATCAAAGCCAACGATCCTGAGTTCCCACACTCCAACTGGAATGGCTGGATGAAGAGAATCCATGCTAATGATGCAAAGCAGAGCACACAGATCGAGTTCCTCACAGTTATTGAAGGAGACCCTAATGACCTCAACACCATCTTCACCACTCTGAAAGAGTGCATACGGCACGCTGGGGTCGCTATAGTGACCTTTGATCTTCCGATTTGGCTGAAGGCTGTGATAAAAAAATTTTAACAGCTTTTTATAATAAAATATTATAAAAATAAAAGTGAAATAAAATAAATAAAAATTCTCGAAAATAATTTTTCGGTACCCGAATACAACAGCTTTTTTTCTGGGTTTCCCACGGGAGTTGAACTTCAACATTTTAACACATGTTATTACACACCTTTACAAACATATTGGTGAAGAAATTTTTTGGTATCAATTTAGTTAACAGATTTGTGAAATATCTCATAAAATGCCCTTACTAAAAAGACACCTACGGCATTATACATCCACAACTATCTTATACACAACACAACTATTATACACAACAATTATAGAGCATCCGCAACTACGGGGTGGGGATTTGTGGGTTTCTTTCTCACAGCTAGTTCATTTTCAGCAAAATTGCTTTTGTTTAGATACTACGAAAATGCAAGAGTAAGAAAAATTCATTACATATTCAGAAATAAAAAGTATCAACCACTTCTATCAATCACAAAACAGGTTTGTTCATTTGGCATTATCCCGTCTGAGCACATGACAAATAAATGCTTGATTTATGGACTGTTGATGTCAAATCCACTGTTGTCAATTCCACTGTTGATGTCAAATCCCGTCTGAGCACATGACAAATACATGCTTGATGAACCCAGGATCAAATCCCATATACAGTACTGTGTTGCTTTGTCCACAGTATTCTGCTGTCGTCGTAAATTTATAAAGGTACACAGATGTCAAACTACAACTTAATTACGGCACTTGGGAGAAAGCATACCTCCGCCAGACTGAATAGTTTACATTTTGTACCTCACTGATAGGCCAGATCTGGATTCAAACCTTAACCAAAATTGAATTGGCTTGCCTTGTCGCCTACGAAACCCATCCACCAAGTTTTATAATAAGTAGTCAACAACTTTATGAAATATCATGCTATATATCATTTATCTATATATCAAATATCATCACATACCCAACCTCGCCACCAAATTTCGGCCGAATCCATCCACAACCTTTTGAGATACAAACAGACAAACAATTCACAAACAGACAGACAAACAGACAGTGGTGAGTGAACACATAACCTCCATCCACATCCAGTGGTGGAGATAATAATGTCATTGTCATATACTGTATATATACAGACTTGGCATTTAATATGGATTATTTTTTTTGTGGGGGTGAACTTACTTTTCAAGATGACTTAGAACCTAAAGTTCATTGGAATTATGTTGAAATTATTCTAGATTTTGTTAATGTGACCTTTAAAAGAAACAAAAACCACATTTGACATTTCGAAACAAATAAATTGATCCTTGAAAGTGATGTAAACTGATATCGAACTCAATTCATGGACAGTACTGTGTTAAACTTCTGTACGTTTTCCAGAAATATCTCTTTATTTTGCACATTAGCCAAAAATTTTTTAAACAAAAACAAAAGTTAAATTACGACTGGGATTACCGACAGTAAAATTACAGTTCAGTACTTCGTGTAACCCCCACGAGCATTCAGGAGAGCACGTACACGTTGAGGCATGCTGTTCACGAGATTTGTCAGGGTTTGGACAGGAATCGCTTGCCATGCAGTGACAATAGCCTGCTGCAATTCACGCACAGAGGTCGGCTGCTGGTCCAAGTTGTCGATTTGACGCGTTAATTCTGCCCACAAGTTCTCTATCGGATTCATATCCAGGGACATGGCAGGCCACTCCATATGCTCTACACCACGGTCAGCAAGAAAGTGTTGGATCATGCGAGCACGATGAGGCCGTGCATTGTCATCTTCGAAGACAAAGTTTCCTCGAAAGGCTGCACGAGCAAATGGAAGCAATGTTTCTTCCAGAATGGCCCTGTACTTGAACTGGTTCAGGTTTCCATTCAGAACAACCAGGTCAGTTTTGCCCCCTGCATGAAAAGCCCAAACGGTCACCCCACCACCTCCAGCTTGGACTCTTGGCACTATACAATCTTTGTTGCAGGCTTCATGCACTTGTCTGCGCACTCGAACGTGGCCATCTTGACGATAGACCAGAAATCTAGACTCGTCACTGAAGATCACGTGATTCCAGTGTCCTGGTTGCCGTTGACGGTGCTCTCTGGCCCACTGCAATCGGCGCTGGCGGTGTTGTCTGGTCAGGCGTGGCTTTCTCAGGGGACGCCTGGCACTATAGCCTGCTTGAATCAGTCGTTGGTTGACTAGCCTTCTGGATACAGGCACATTTGTCAGTTGCTGCCACTCAGCCCTAAGCCGATTAGCTGACTTGGTACGGCCATTGCGGACTAACCGGTGCAGCTGGCGATCATCCCTCCTTGTGGTTCTGCGGGGACGTCCTGGCCTCGGTATTGGAGTAGGGACACCCCTCTGAGCATTTAGTTTCAGGATCTTTGACACCTGACCTTGAGTGATGCCATACTGCCGAGCAATAGCACGCTCTTTCATACCGTAATTTCGTAAAGCCACCACTCCATGACAAACAGCATTGTCGAGTTGACAGACCATCTCCAGAGGAAGCGGCAATAACTTTTGGAGACGTGCAGCAGTTGTTTTCCACTAATACAGAACACAACAACCCTTGTATACCCCACTGTGAAGCCAATCGTCAAATGCACCTGTCCGTATATTTTGGCATGCCACCTGTGATATAATCCTGTTGTTGACTTCCTGCTGCGACAGACAATCAGTGACATGGTTCTTTTAACAAATAAATCACCAAAGTGTAAAAGAAACTCACCAAACTTTTTTGAAATTCCCGCCGAACAAAAAACGACTCCTGCGAACAATTGATGACGCTTCCGAACCCCCGCGCATGTTTGGCGAACTTTTGGAGCCTAAAATACGAATGTTGGACTTTGCCATTTTTTCGACATTCGCATCCTTCGCGAACCGTTCGTGTGTCCCGTGAAAACCCACCTTAAGCACAGCATCATGATGTGAGCAGGGACTTTGCACATTTTCCATCTTTCCCTGCCGCGAGTGCTTTTCTAAGTCCCCGGTCTCTCCAATTTCAATTCCCACTACCTTTTCTTTACTCACCTCGACGACCGCTGGCTGTATTAAAATTCCCTCTACCTCAGCGGTCGCCGGCTTTTCCATACCCCAGGTTGCGATCTCTATACCCGTCATTGTACCCGCGCTTTCCTCCGCCTCGCTCAACCAGCGCTCCTCGACCCGCTTTACCCCGTCGCCGCGCACCCTTGGGACCCTCTCGCCCGATCTGCGGCCAATGTCTTTCCGTATTCTTTTCATTGTGGCGTTTATTTGCTCCTCAAATCCATCCGGGTTGTACCTTGCCTCGTGCCTCATTTCTTCCATGTCTATCCCCCGGGTAGCCATCATTGCATCCAATCCCCTACTGTCCCCCTTCATAGATGCACTGAAATGCATCATATAAAGGCCCCAGTCCATTGGCACTGCGGGTCCGGCTATCCCCGTCACGTACAGGAGGCCGCCATTTTGTGTGCCTGCAACCCCCACGACCGCACCTTCTTTGCTCTCCTCTCTCTCCCCCATATACATTTCCCTGGGGTCCTGGGTCGCTTCTACCCCTTCTAACTCTCCCACCGGCACCCGATCGCCTTGATTATGCATGGCACGATTTTAAATTTGGATGTTATAAAATAAAATCTTGGGCCACTCGTAATTTTGAGTGCGCTAAGCGCACTTCAGGTCCGAATCTCGCTCCTGACACCAATTGTTGCGGCCAATAGTACAATTGGTGTCCAAAATTTGGGCTAAATAAATTTAGTCCCAGGTTCGAATCCCACTCCTGACACCAATTGTTGCGGATCTCAATGTCGGCCCCTTTTCCCCTTACCAAGGGGGAATTAATCCCCTTGTCTTCGACTGACCGACGTGAGTCCTGAAGCTGCCCAGCTCCCTCCAGAGAGGCAGGTGAGCAACCTCGTTCGAGACCGCGGACAAGATGTTAATTTGCCGAGCGGATTAGCAGCCGCGACTCGAACCATTAACAAGAACTAGACCCGAATCTTAGTCGTTGGCCAAATCGTGCCACAGGTATTCAATGATGGAAAAGACAAGGACGAACGGATGTGAAGGAAAGAAGGCAAGGTAGGAAGAACAGGATTTATTACTAATTATTTACACACAACCAAAGCAGAAAAGAAAGAAGGAAAAATACGAAAAGAATTTACAGAAGAAGAAGAAGACACAGTGCAAATACTAGCTTACCTATACAAGCTTACTTAAACCCCAGGACAAGACAAAAGACAGACGACAGTCAGACTTACACGGGGATGATGACAGGAATGGCAGGAGGTAGATGGCTGGACGGATGAGGAGGTGGGATCACAGGGCGGGAAGGATGCGGGTCCGGTTGGTGTGATTGCGCGGCTCGCGGTGAGCAGCCGCCAACCCTCCTCAATCGTATCCGCACGGCGGCGTTGCTTCGTAGCCACGGCTGAAACCGCTGTCAAAGCTCAAAGCTGCGGTGGTCAAAACTGCGGTGGTCTCAAAGCTGCGGTGGTATCAAAGCTGCGGTGGTCTCAAAGCTGCGGTTGGTTCAGCTGCGGTGGTCTCAAAACTGCAGTGGTCTCAAAGCTGCGGTTGGTTCAGCTGCGGTGGTCTCAAAACTGCGGTTGGTTCAGCTGCGGTGGACTCCTTCAGGTGAACTCTTACGCGCATCTCAGCTCCTCCTCAACTGGACTCTTACGCACTTCTCTGCTCCTCCTCAACTGGACTCTTACGCACTTCTCTGCTCCTCCTCAACTGGACTCGACTGAGGTGGGGGCTCCGCATGACGGGTTATATAACCACGCCCTAGAATCTTCTTGAACCTCCCCGAAGTTTCTTTCCTCCGCCCTCTCAGGCCAAACCCCTCATGCTTGGTTGGTTGATCGGGGGCTGGCTCACTCCTCCTCATGACGAGGTGGAGACATGCCTTTCTTCTCCGAGCTGACCGCGTGCGTAATGGAGTCTTGGGGTAAAGGTGGTGCCAATAACCCCACCCAAAGTTACTGGCACTTCGAAGATGCCATGGGGGCGTCGGAGGGATCTATCTTATGTCATCTGGTGCAATGCAGGGTCAACTAGTGGGAAACAGAGCCTTAAACTACATAAAATAAGAAATAACTATTTAGAAGGGTATATGGTGGCCTACGTGCTTGTACATGGGCTAGCTACGGTGCACTCATTTCAATTAACAGCCAATTAAAGGGGAAATGTACATAGGAAATTTTAATACTAAATTTACAAAGTGAAGGTTCTAAAAACCGTAACAATATATATATATATATACACACACACACACACACACACACACACACACACACACACACACACATACAATTCCATTGGCCTTATTGAGTATATTCTTTTGAAATACAACACAATGCAAAACAAAGTTTATCCCCTTTGGGTGAAATTCTAGACAAATTTGCTCTTCCTGTAGCAATTTGCATGGCCATTTTATCATACTCATGCAATGCAACAATGCCTTGATTTTATCCCATGATATATGGGTTATTATATAATTTGCATCTCAGAGTTTGTGTGTGACAGCCACGTCCTAACATTGCCTTATCAGTTGTGTGACTCCATAGTCTTGGTAACAAAACTATACAGAGCAAGTTCAGGTTGTTGATGATATCTCGTGCAAGGTTCAGTACACTGTTCTGCTTGGTGGGATGTAGAAAGTTAAGCCCTTTATAAAGTTATACAGGAGAAAAACTCGTGGCTATTGGAGGAGCCTCAGCAACCATACAGATTAAATCATGTGACTATGTGTTCAAAGCCATTTCAGTTTCTGGCTGTCTATATATATATAATGGAGCAAGTTTATCTATCTGCAGCCACCATGACACCTTTTATGACGCAATAAATAAACAGCGTTTATCCGTGTTGTTAGGGTTCCTGTTAGAGGATAATAAAATTAATTGCATACGTGCAGGTAGTACCAAGGGTTAGTTCATGGCCACAATAAACCCCTCCCCTCCTCCCTCCCACCCATCCCCACCTGTGAGGTGGGTGGGGGGCAGAGGGAGGTGACTTACAACACTGCAAGTGGTTTACTGACCCCTGCTGCAAACGGGGAGTATTATTACCCACGGCACAAAGTATATTTACCCCACCTCCCACGCTACCCCCACCCCTACCCCCCAGGGTTGTTTCTAGTACACTGTATTCCAATAATAATATTAGGAAGGAATAATTTTAACATCAAATTATATTGCTGCTCAGATATTTTTATGGAAGCTAATATTAATAAAGTTCTTAAACACGAAAGTCGTATTTTTTGCAGTTACTACTTTTTATTGCTGCAACGCATGAACACAAAAAGCAGCACCTACATCATTGCAGCCAATTACATACCACGTTTGATTTTGCACGGCCAGGATGCCACTCACTGCACATCTTCCTTCTCTCTTCCCTCCAATCTCTTCTCAACCTCATTTTACTCTTCCCACTCCTATCCCTTTTTCTAATTTACTCCCCACCTTTCTCCTTCCATACATTCCATAAGCAAGTTTCTTCCATAACTCTAATAGTTGCCGCCACATTATGATGAACAAGTACAAAAAGTTTTAATTAAAACAAAAGCCGCGTCGATGTTACACAATGCCTAGATGCAGCTGTGCTTATAACGTCGATGTTATAGGCACAGGACATTCCTATTGATTCGATTACTTGATGTTATTTTTGTGCAAAGTGTAAATATATCTCGGCAATTTCCCGTGTGTGGCGACGAATTTTTAATATATCTCGGCATTTTCCCGTCTGTTATTTCAGGCGGTGTATGACTGACCATGCCGCGATTTAAAAAATATATATCTCGGCAATTTCCCGTGTGTGGCGACACGTGAACGAAGCTATGCTCCTCTCTCCACATTATTGTGACGACGTATAAATTAAATATTTCATCGTGACGATTGTCATCAAATGGACGAATTTTTAATATATCTCGGCATTTTCCCGTCTGTTATTTCGGGCGGTGTATGACTGACCATGCCGCGATTTAAACAAAACATATATATCTCGGCATTTTCCCGTCTCTTATTTCGGGCGGTGTATGACTGACCATGCCGCAATTTAAAAAATATATATCTCGGCAATTTCCCGTGTGTGGCGACACGTGAACGAAGCTATGCTCCTCTCTCCACATTATTGTGACGACGTATAAATTAAATATTTCATCGTGACGATTGTCATCAAATGGACGAATTTTTAATATATCTCGGCATTTTCCCGTCTGTTATTTCGGGCGGTGTATGACTGACCATGCCGCGATTTAAACAAAACATATATATCTCGGCATTTTCCCGTCTCTTATTTCGGGCGGTGTATGACTGACCATGCCGCAATTTAAAAAATATATATCTCGGCAATTTCCCGTGTGTGGCGACACGTGAACGAAGCTATGCTCCTCTCTCCACATTATTGTGACGACGTATAAATTAAATATTTCATCGTGACGATTGTCATCAAATGGACGAATTTTTAATATATCTCGGCATTTTCCCGTCTCTTATTTCGGGCGGTGTATGACTGACCATGCCGCGATAAAAAAAAAAAAATCTCAATGGACTTGAAGTTACAGGCCTTTGAGAATTCATTTCGTTCTATAAAGGGCAACTTTCATCGGATTTTCTTCCCGTTTTTTTTCAACCGAGTCTAAAACTATGTTAGCGACTGTGAAAAATGAAATGATATATCGAATTTGATTTGAAATAAAACTGTGTGAGAGAGGAAGACACCACGGGCCTACAAAACAGGCCTCAAAGCTATGCGAGTTAATAAAATGGTGGATATTTGTTTATATGAAGGCTCTCCCAGAATGGGTGGAGCTTTGAGGTTTTGTCTTCTCTGCAAGAACAAGAAGAACAACAACAACAGCAGAGGGCACTCTGTGAGCAGCGTCTGCGACGCGGCTAAAAATTGCTTGATAAAGAGAAGTTTTCACTGATCTTTTTGTCCTTGTATTAATGCTTTCTTTGCGTTTGCACGTGTTACCTTTTTCATCATTGGTGGTACAGGAAGCGTAATGAGCATGCCACTTGCCACCGTTGTTATACATTTTATCTTGATTTGCTTGTTTGTAAGAAACTGCTGGTGGTAACATGGTTCTGCCTGTGCTTCACAGGAATACAGGTTCAAGTTCTTGTGTTGAGTCATTGCCTCAATCACCCAGATGAAAGGGTTCTTTGTGTTTGCTGTTCACTATGCTCCTTGTGATCACCTATCTATACCTGCTCATCAATTTTTGTGTATTATTTTTCACTGTATTATCTTGTCTCACAAGGAAATTCATGTTTGTATATTTATAATTTTACAAGGAATTTCGTTGTATTTCAGTTAATTGTAAGGTGGGCAGTTGAAGTTTTTTTTAGACAAGACAATGTACAGGTAATGCAACCTTTGAGCTGTATCGTCTGGGTTCAAATCCTGGCCCAACTGTATTCCGTCAGACTGGTGCTTCACAGGTAGAGCATTGCGATATCACAAAGTGTTCCTCTCACTCAGGTGGGCGTTAATCCAGGTGTCCAATCGTCTCATATTAGTTGGTTGACATTAATACTGATCCCACTGTCTTTTGATGAAAAATAGGCTGGAATCCTGTCTAAGTTTCCAAAATTTCCACCATTAATCCACAAGGGACACTGCATTAGTGGCACCGCAACACTTCCTAGCAATGAGGTTAGCAGCCACAGAAGTAGTACTTTCAAAATTGTTTGCTAATGACCTTGTGATTCAAGTATAAGTACACCGCTGTCTTGTGATGTCCTTGTTCTACTTCTATCATGTTATGTGCAAGTTTCTCTGTGGGCCTTAGATCATTGAATGAGGGGACTGCGCTGCCTAGTTGTCTGGTCAGAAGCAGGTGGCCAGTCCGCTGGTTGGCCTGTTGAGGTTATAGGAATGACTGATCTCATGATCCAACCGACAGAACAAGCGGCAATGATATGGGCAAATCAACCGATCTGGCTAGGCCGATGTTGAGACCTCAATGACTCACTAAGAAACCCATGAGGTCTGAATCACACGTTGTACAGAGGTGACCAGTCACCACAAGGTCAGTGACACCCAGGTCAACTACTTACATCTGAGTAGAGGATGCATGTTATGCATGTTAATGAACCTAGGTCCATCCTCCCTCGCATTTTGAAGTTAATTCGCTGTCCAGCAATTGTGTGGGGTTCTACTCACTTTTCGACCCGTCTGTGTTAAACATAGAGAATGGCGGCATGGCCTATGCTTCACTTTTGTCGTTTTTCGTCTGTAAACAATGTTCCCGCTGGTCCAGATTTTTGGTTTAAGGTTTTGCTGAAGTTTATTGATATACTCGGCATGGAATTTGGCTTTGGATAGGGTTGTGGATAGCAAGTTGGGGTTGGTTGTCTGGTTATAAGTGGGATGCAGGGAACTGGGGGTGGGTTGTAAAAGGTTAACGTTTTTAGTTCAACGTTTTCTCAGTAGTTTGTTATCTTTTTTTGTATAAATATGTAATCTTACTATAATTCACCAAATGTCCGTCCGTCTGTCTGTCTGTCTGTCCGTCCGTTCCCAGATACCGCGAAAATGGCTGAACCGATCGCAACGATATTTTGGGTGGGTAATCCTGGGACCCCCTGGAGTAAAATAGGCTATTGAAGGAACTGCGCTCCAACGCGAGTCGAAAGAATTGACGCGACCAAAGAAGGAATTCGTCCGAGTTGCTTTATTGAAACAAAACAGCTCAGGTATTCTGACAAGCCAGTTTTTCGGGCAACAATATATATACACATTTATGTCGGGAAGTTTGCCCGGCAAAAGCTATACCGGGCATGCCCGGGTATCAAGGGCGAGCTTTGGAAAGGCGAGTCTGGACCTGCCCGGGCGTGTTTGGCTGCGGCCTGGCAAGTCGAGGCTGGGCGTGCCCGGGCGCTCTGGGCGAGCACTGGAAAGGCGATAGCGGGCATGCCCGGACGCTCTGGGCGAGCCCTGGAAAGGCGATAGCGGGCATGCCCGGACGCTCTGGGCGAGCCCTGGAAAGGCGATAGCGGGCATGCCCGGACGCTCTGGGCGAGCCCTGGAAAGGCGATAGCGGGCATGCCCGGACGCTCTGGGCGAGCCCTGGAAAGGCGAGAGCGGGCATGCCCGGGAAAGACGAGACCGGGCGTGCCCGGGAGGTTCGGGCGTGCCCGGGAACAGTGAGTCCGGGCATGCCCGGGAGAGGCGCGTCTGGCCGTGTTCTGGCCGGTGCAAGGCGATTATGTACATCCAGCGGTAACCGCTACACACGCCCCTCCAGAATCGACCTGCACCGGCAGGGTCAATTTAAGGGGGGTCCGGATGACCCGGCCGAAGCGACCCCTGGAGGGTCGTGGGGAGGGGTCTGACGTGGTGGTGGGTGGTCGAGCGGGGGGAACTGTGGACGGGGGGCGGCCTCGCCGCGGAGGAAGGGCCAACCGTGGTGGTTGGTCGACGTCCATGTGCGCCGGTTTTAGGCGGTCCACAGAAATCCGGTCCGGCCGGCCGCCGAAGTCGACGATGAAAGACTTGTCGCCCCGTCGCAGGACCCGGAAGGGCCCGTCGTACGGCGGCCGGAGTGGCCCCCGGTGCGCGTCATGACGCACAAAGACGTACTCCGCTGTGCGAAGCGCCGGGGGGACGTAGGACTGGGGGCCACCGTGGCGGGACGTCGGCACGGGGGCAAATCGTCGGGCGGCCTCCTGGAGGTCCGAGCGCTGGCGAGCGGCGGACCAGGGACTGGTAGCGTCAGGCACGAATTCGCCCGGGACGCGGAGTGGCTGGCCGTAGACGAGCTCGGCGGCGGACGCCTGGAGGTCTTCCTTGGGGGCCGTGCGAAGGCCCAAAAGGACCCACGGCAGCCGGTCGGCCCAACCGTCGTCCTGAAGGCCGGCCATGAGTGCGGCCTTCATGGAGCGGTGAAACCGCTCGCACAACCCATTGGCTTGGGGGTGGTAGGCCGTGGTGCGGTGCAGCGTGACCCCCAACGAACAGGCGACCGCGCCCCAAAGCTCAGACGTGAACTGTGGGCCGCGGTCGGACGAGATGTCCGCTGGTGCGCCGAAGCGCGCGACCCAGGTGGCGATGAACGCCTGCGCCACGTCGGCGGTGGTGGTGGAGGTGAGGGGCACGGCCTCCGGCCACCTGGTGGTCCTGTCCACCATGGTGAGCAGGTGGGTGAACCCCCGCGAGGGGGGCAGGGGACCCACCAGGTCCACGTGGACGTGGTCGAAACGCCGTTCAGGCACGGCGAAAGGTGCCAGCGGGGCCTGGGTGTGGCGGTGGACCTTGGCTCGCTGGCAGGCCGTGCAGGCGTTGGCCCAGTCGCGGATGTTTCGTCGAAGGCCGTGCCAGACGAAACGCGCCGACACCAGCTTCTGAGAAGCTTTCCGGCCCGGGTGAGAAAGGCCGTGGATGGAGGCGAAGATGCGGCGCTGCCAGGAAACGGGCACGATGGGGCGAGGCTGGCCCTGGGAGACGTCGCAGAGCAGGTCGGTGCCCGCGAAGGGGATGTCGGCCAGGCGGAGGCCCGTGTCCGCCACGCGGAGTGCCTGCACCGAGGCGTCGGTGGTCTGGTCGGCCGCCATGAGCGTGAAGTCCACGCCGAGGTGGACCGCGTTCGCGCTGGCCCGCGAAAGGCAGTCGGCCACGGCGTTGTCTTTGCCGGCGACGTGCTGGATGTCCGTGGTGAACTCCGACACGGCGGAGAGGTGGCGCTGCTGGCGGGCCGACCACGGCTCCGTGACCTTAGCCATTGCGTAGACCAACGGCTTGTGGTCGACGAAAGCCGTGAACGGGCGGCCCTCCAGGAGGTGTCGGAAATGGCGAACGGCCAGGAATAGCCCGAGCAGCTCGCGGTCGAACGTGCTGTAGTTTAACTCGTTCGGCCGGAGTTGCCGGCTGAAAAAAGCGAGTGGCTGCCAAACCCCGTCCACCCATTGCTCATGGACGGCGCCCACCGCGTAGTTGGAGGCGTCCGTAGTGAGGGCGATGGGCGCGTTGAGCACCGGGTGAGCCAGCAGCGTTGCGTCGGCGAGGGCCCGTTTGGCACTGGCGAAGGCCGCGTCCATGGCCGCGGACCAAACAATGTCATGCTTGGCCGGCTTGCCCCGGAGGGCCTCGTAAAGGGGCCGCATGAGCTGAGCAGCGCGGGGCACGAATCGGTGATAAAAATTCACCATGCCGAGGAACTCTTGGAGGGCCTTGATGGAACGGGGACGCGGGAACGTGGTGATGGCCTCGACCTTGGTCGGCAGCGGCACGGCCCCGGTCTTGGTGATGCGGTGGCCCAAAAAGTCAACGGTCGTCGCGCCGAAGTGGCATTTGACCGGGTTGACAATTAAGCCGTGCTCGCTGAGGCGACCGAACAGTGTTCGGAGGTGGAGGAGGTGCTCGGCGCGGGACGTGCTGGCGACGAGGATGTCGTCCAGATAGACGAAAAGAAACGGCAGGTCGCGCAGCACGCCGTCCATCAAGCGCTGGAACGCCTGGGCCGCGTTCTTGAGGCCAAACGGCATCCGCAAAAATTCGAACAGGCCGAACGGCGTGATGACGGCCGTCTTCGGGACGTCGGCCGCCCGGACAGGTACCTGGTGGTAGCCCCGTATCAGGTCAATTTTCGAAAAGATGACCCGTCCCGCCAAACGGGCGGAAAAGTCCTGAATATGCGGGATCGGGTACCTGTCGGGGGTGGTAGCGTCATTGAGACGGCGGTAGTCGCCACACGGGCGCCATCCACCCCCCGGCTTTGGCACGATGTGCAGTGGCGAGGCCCACGCGCTATCGGAGCGCCGCACGATGCCGAGGTGCTCCAACGCGTAGAATTCGGCCTTTGCCACAGCGAGCTTGGCTGGGTCGAGGCGGCGGGCCCTGGCGTAGACCGGCGGGCCCGTAGTGGGTATGTGGTGCTCGATCCCGTGCCGCACCGCGACGGCCGAAAACGTCGGCCGCGTGAGGGCCGGGAATTCCACGAGCAGGCGAGCGAACTCGTTCGTTGCCGGGAGGGCGCACGCCAGTTCGGTCGACGCGGAGCTGCTCATTGTGCACGCCAGGGAGCTGAAGGTCTCGGCGTGGACAAGGCGACGTCGTTTGACGTCGACCAGCAGCCCGTGCGCGCAGAGGAAGTCGGCGCCCAGTAAAGCCACGGGGACGCTGGCGGTAACAAAAGTCCATTGAAAGCGCTGGCTGCCGAAGCAGAGGGTGACGACGCGTGGGCCGAAAGTGCGTATGGCCGAGCCATTAGCAGCGACCAAAGAGGGGCCGCAAACTGCGTCCAGCCTGTCCTGCTCGGAGGCAGGTATGACGCTCAGTTGGGCGCCGGTGTCGCACAGGAAACGCCGTCCAGACGCTTTGTCCCGAATAAACAGCAAGTTGCCCGAGTGGCCGGCGCTCATGGCTGGGAATGAACGCCGGCCCGGCCGTTTCCCGACCTGCCGAAAGTGCACGGGGGCCGGCACGTCCGAGCCTTGTGTCCGAACCTGGCGTGGTAATAACACCACGCCCGGTCAGGTGGAGGCCCCGGCCGTCGTGTTGGAAGCGGGCGGTGCGGCGTGGCGGCCGCCAGTTGCACCGGCAGTTCGGCCTCCAACCGCGCAGGGCGCTCGGGCGTCGTGGGCGTCGCCTCGGACGGCGGCGGGCTCCAGGTAACCGCGCCGATGTGCTGGCCCGCCGAGGAGATCTTATCGGCTTCCCTGGCGAGGGCGCGGGAATCCGTGATCAACGTGCCAGCCAGGGCGAGGCGTACCGGGTTAGGCAGCTGACGGAGGAACAGCTCCCGGAACAGGAATGCCGGAGAGTGCTCGCCGAGCAACGAGAGCATATAGTCCATGCGCTCGGACGGGCGCGTGTCGCCGAGCTCGGGCAGGTCAAGCAGGCGCCGTGCGCGTGCTGCCGGTGAGAGGGCGAAAGCGCCGAGGAGGAGCGTCTTCAGCGCGTCGTATTTGTCAGCAGCCGGCGGGTGCTGGAGGAGGCTCAAGGCGCGGGCCGCGGTGGCGGGACCGAGCGCCGCCACAACATGGTGGAAGCGGGTGTCATCCGCGGTGATGCCTCGCAGGGCGAACTGGGAGTCCGCCTGGGCGAACCAAACAGCCGCGTGAGCCTCCCAGAAGGTAGGCAGTTTAAGCGTCACTGCCGTATCCATGTCGGTAGGTCACCAATGAAGGAACTGCGCTCCAACGCGAGTCGAAAGAATTGACGCGACCAAAGACGGAATTCGTCCGAGTTGCTTTATTGAAACAAAACAGCTCAGGTATTCTGACAAGCCCGTTTTTCGGGCAACAATATATATACACATTTATGTCGGGAAGTTTGCCCGGCAAAAGCTATACCGGGCATGCCCGGGTATCAAGGGCGAGCCTTGGAAAGGCGAGTCTGGACCTGCCCGGGCGTGTTTGGCTGCGGCCTGGCAAGTCGAGGCTGGGCGTGCCCGGGCGCTCTGGGCGAGCACTGGAAAGGCGATAGCGGGCATGCCCGGACGCTCTGGGCGAGCCCTGGAAAGGCGATAGCGGGCATGCCCGGACGCTCTGGGCGAGCCCTGGAAAGGCGATAGCGGGCATGCCCGGACGCTCTGGGCGAGCCCTGGAAAGGCGATAGCTGGCATGCCCGGACGCTCTGGGCGAACCCTGGAAAGGCGAGAGTGGGCATGCCCGGGAAAGACGAGACCGGGCGTGCCCGGGAGGTTCGGGCGTGCCCGGGAACAGTGAGTCCGGGCATGCCCGGGAGAGGCGCGTCTGGCCGTGTTCTGGCCGGTGCAAGGCGATTATGTACATCCAGCGGTAACCGCTACACTATATTGTTTTTTCCGATTCCAGCTATGGTCTCCAGCATTTTCAGGTTTGCACTCCCGCCTAATGTTATTGTCCCGGGTACCGCAAAAACGGCTGCATCGATCGCAACGATACACCTCCATGCCCGTGGGATTCCCACGGGTGACCCCACTAGTTATAATAATTCAAATGTATTATAGCCAAACCTTCACCTACCCAGAAGATGGTGGGTTGTCACCCCCCATTTCGGCCCCTTCTCCCGAACAAATGTTTTCCTTTTCAACAATGTAACTGAACGGTTTTACGACCTAAAACGACCAGTGACCCTTCTCCTACCCAGAGGAGGGGTGGTTTTGGAAGGTAATGCCACCCCAAAAAACAGATTTCATTTTCTTTTAAATGTGGAATTATACTCCATTGAACAGTATAGGCCTACTGCCATACTCCCTATTTTGGTTAAAGGTTTTCTCTGGAGCTTCAATATTTTTTTCTCGAAATTACCTGGTCCAAATTACCTGGTCTATTACCATTAATTTTTGTGCTGATGCCAAATCATGTTATCAAACCATGTATATAATCCATCATCATGAATCCTAATGCTATTTCTTCAGTGCTCAGTCTGTTCTTGTTACCATTCTTACTTTCCCACTCCACTGAAGTGTCAGTTTTAATGTGTTCATTGATATAACCCAGAATGAATGTCCCTACCAGTCTTGAACAATTGCTTCAGTGGCAAAATTGGTGAGAAATTGGCTAAAATTGCACATTTCTCCTCCAAATTCTGCACCCAAACACACCATGAGTAGGCCAGTCCTGGCATTGTACCGGTTATATACCCAATCTGCCCCTGGATCAATGAACAAAATAATAACACATGACCACCAAATTATGTAACTCTTTTAAAGCAAACAAGTCAGGAGACGACGATGGTTCACGAGCGAGCGGTATTCAATGACAAAGATCAAAACCGACATTGAAAATATATAAATAGGAATGTATTATCTGTTATGAGACTAGTTAGCTACACAATACCGAAAATTCGGTTCGATTCCGACAACTTTGAAAATTGACCTTTGTGACCTTGAAATGTCAAAACGAAGGTTACTGACCTTGAAATGAGATAGAAAATAATGTATAATCAGTTATGAGGTTAGTTAGCTACACAATACCGAAAATTCGGTTCGATTCCGACAACATTGAAAATTTGACCTTTGCGACCTTCAAGGGTCAAAGGTCGAAGATTCTGAAATTTGTTGGAAAACTTGTATTTCATGATGTATGTGATAATATAAGATCATGTACGACATTTCGCTCTATCAGGAAGCGAACAATGTAATAAAACCATCAAAAATCGACTTTTCTAAATTTCATGACCCTGTGACCTTGACCTTGGGGCGAAAATGAAAAAAAGGAGCTCCGTGGGGCTAGACACATGACATTGGCCTAACCAAATATCGAAACCCCTCTCAGATTCCACCAAACCCCTCGGAGAAGATGTAGCTTGAACTCGATTACCCCCTAAAAAGACATCTTTTTCGGGCGTGCCTCCGCCCACAATGGGTGCAATACGCCCACTCCAGGCAGGACACAACTAGATCATGATATCAACCTCCCACCCAAGTTTCATCAAGATCGGATGATATCATCGGGTAGTTATGCTGCGGACAGACAGACAGACAGACACACACCCATGACGAATATAGTGGTCACTCTGTTTGATAACTCGTGAACCAATTAATTCACCGTGATAATTGGTATCATTAAAGTTCATCAATTATATACAAATGAGGGTGAGAAAAAATCTCTATGGGTCTCCTGCCATGGGTCAATGGGTCATCCATCACCCTGAAAACCGGTCATGTGAGTTTGTACAAGTTTCCCTCAACACCATCAAATTAACTTTTCCTTATAACGTCCTTGTCCATCAAACAAAATTCTTCCTATAAAACTTTAACAGTAAAAGCCGAGCCAACAGCTCGCTAAAGCTGGGAACCGCATTCTCAAAATGTACTTGGTATTGAAAATTAAAATGCTTCTGTTGGAAATTCCAATTAATTAATTTGTAGCAATTTAGCAAAAAGACTTCGGATACAAGAAAAGAAAATTATGGAATGAAAAAAGGGGAGGAGAATGTCTGTGAACGATCAGTATCACCAGAGAGAGGGAGGCGATAATAAAATGAGGGTTTATGATTGCTTTGGTACTTTTATCTTCCCTCCTTGCTAGAAAGGTGAGCATTGGCGGGAGAAAAAATAGTGAGACAGAATGAAAAACAGACTGGATTACAAAGATATGAGAACAGTTGGCTCAAGGTAGGTGTGTGTTTGTGTGAGTGTGTTTGTGTGTGTGTGTTTGCCGGTCTGTGTTTGTGTGTGTGTGTGTGTGTTTATGTGTGTGTTTGTGTGTGTGTGTTTGTGTGTGTGTTTATGCGTGTGTGTTTGTGAGTGTGTGTTTGTGTGTATATGTTTGTGTGTTTGTGTGTCTGTGTTTGTGTGTATGTGTTTGTGTGTCTGTATGTGTTTGTGTGTATGTGTTTGTGTGTCTGTATGTGTTTGTGTGTGTGTTTATGCGTGTGTGTTTATGCATGTGTGTGTGTGTGTGTTTATGTGTTTGTGTGTCTGTATATGTTTGTGTGTGTTTGTGTGTCTGTATGTGTTTGTGTGTCTGTATGTGTTTGTGTGTCTGTATATGTTTGTGTGTGTGTATGTGTTTGTGTGTCTGTATTTGTTTGTGTTTGTGTGTTTATGTGTGTGTTTGTGTGCGTGCATGTTTGTGCGTTGTATGTCTGTGTGTGTGAGAGTGTGTGTGTGTATGTATGTGTATGTGCGTCTTTGTGTGTCAGCGTGAATAAGAGAGAGACAGAATTGTGAGGAACAGAAATGTAAAAACGAGATGTGTGTGTGTGTGCGTGTATGCCTACGTGCATACGTGCACACTATAAATTAATTATTGTGTTTTCTGAAATGACAGTTTTAGGGCTTTTGGGTTTCATTGCAGGGCAGGACTGAGTAATTGTGGAGGTTCACTCTTGCTGCTTTCAGTTATTGCACTGAGTGAAACGAAGCAGATATGCCAGTTTTCCCTTCCCCAAAAGATACAACTTTGTTTTAGAAAGTTCAGGCCTTTTTCCCATAAAATTTCAGTTTGTGGCATGCACTATAATCAGAATGTTGACATTAATTATTGTACTGTACATGGCTATATCTGCGATTTCAGTCATTTTTACAGTTGGGCATGTTGTCGGTAATTCACCTTTCGTGTTAGTTTGCCTTTGCTGTAATTTAATTTACCCCTGGTGTCAATAACTCTTTTAGATAGGCCAGCATGGTGGTGGTTTGAATGGAGCCTGTGGTTGCTTGCATAGCTGCATCGTTTTTCTGGGGTCGAGGCTATGCCACTGATTTGATGCCCCCTTTCATCAGTCAGCTGGTACTCATTTTGCTGACTTTGGAAGGATGACAGACTGAGTCAACACACCTGGTGTTAATTCAACGGCTTGATAACGGCTCAAACTCAGGACCCCAAGATCTCAAGCCAGTCACCTTAACTGTCCAGCATGATCACTAAGAACGTTGGTACCCTGCACCCCTCCCCCCTTTCCCTCTACAACCAATGCTTTAGTCTCATATAAGTAGCATAATATGCTACTTTGGATGGCTGGAAAGAAAATATTTAGTTGAAGTCCTCAGCATCATCCCGTTTTGACCCTTCAACCTTGATATGTTCAGCTAAAGTGGGCCAGCAGGGGCACATATGCCACCACATGCAGCAACTAGACATGAATACATACGTACCCCCACCCCAGTCAGCAAGAACACAAAATACAACAACAAAACAACGGCCTCCACTCCCAGAATCCACATCACTGAAAATATAGGCTCGAGCAACCAACCAACCACTTTCAGAAATAGGGAGAAGCACTTCACTCAACCTGTGCGATGTGAAGCTGGCAAAGAGATGCTGCAGTTCCTCATCCACCTGTTGTGCATTGGCAAGCCTGTTGTTGTTGTTGTTGTTGTTGTTGTTGTTGTTGTTGTTTTATAGCTCTGGAGAGTTATTTTGAACAAGCCCGCGGCAGGGAGACAGCCGATTGATCTTCCAGGAGTGACCCAGGGATCCCCCACGTCCAGGATGATGTACCCCCACCTTCACAAAGGAGAGAGAGAGAGAGAGAGAGAGAGAGAGAGAGAGAGAGAGAGAGAGAGAGAGAGAGAGAGAGAGAGAGAGAAAAAAAAAGAAGAAAAAAAAAAGAAAGAAAGAATGAGAGAATTTGCAAACCGTTTATTTCATCCACAAAAAAACAGTTTGAAAAGAAGGATAACAATTCCAGACAGGGAGAAAACTCAAAAACTTTGCATGAATCATTACAAGGTGATCACCAATTCCAGTTGATCCACAAAGCACAAAACATTACCACACCACCATTTTTTCTGAAAAAGTTTAACATTCTCCATACTTAGGTAATAGTCAAACTCTAACTGAAGTCTTGCTGCAACAAACCCTTTGAAAATAGGCATGACATCAGACCTGTAACCATTGTCAATTTTAATTTTCCTCAATTTATATATGCCATATTTCACAACAGCAACGAGAAAGTTGAGAAGAACACCAGAGTCCTTGCACAAGAGCTTAAAAGCTACCACAAACACAAACATATGAGGAGTGAAATGAAAAGACAGTTTGTGAAAAAGGTTTGAAAGTAAAGAAAAAAGAGGCTTCAATCTTTTGCATTGCACGTACGCATGAAAGAGGTCCTCCTTGTGTTCGCAGAAGGGACAAGTGACTTCCACCAAGCTGTTGAAATGGTGTACCAGGGTATTGGATGGGAGGGCCCATAGGGATAATCTCCATTGTATGTCTGCCAATAGGCCATAGATAGGTAATGTTTACATCGCAGGCCACAGTGGAGCTGACGGACATCCAAGCCCTAGTCATTCTGACCACATTGCTGTACGTGTTGACCCAGAAAGGGATGGTGCTGCTTGCCTTTGTCTGAAGAGGTCATGAATCCCAGCTTTAGTTACCAAGTGAAAGGGGGGAAGATGAAAGGGGGGATTGTGGATCCTCCACAATACCGACACCTTCCCAGCCAATATTTAGCAGTCAAAATTTCCGAATCACAATTCGGACAATCTGGTGTCCGAGTCGAACAGACCTGCACTCTAGGCTTGTTGCAATTGCCCCAGCAGGTCTCCACCTAGACCCAGATGAATCTCTGAGATCGCACACTTTGTTGACCCATCCTGGTATGAATTTTTTGATCAAGGCATTGCTATGAGGAATACCTGGGAGAAACGGATTGTAAAAAAGAGGTTCTTGCAGGAACATTCGGCAATTGTAAGCGTCAATTAATTGGTGGACGCTAAAGCCCTTCCAAGTATCCAGCAAGCTTTGGTAAAACATCGGAAATGAGCCAAAATGAAACCGTTCCAGGTCGATCAAGAAAAGTTGCCGGTCATACCACAATTCACCGGCCTGTTGCAACAAAAAAATGCAAAAGGACGCCATGGCAGCTGCTCGGTGAACAGCAGTTTTTGCACAGTTTGCAGACGAAAAGCAATGGCTCTGCCGGGGATGTCTATAACACCTTGGTCACCCTCTTTCCGGGGGTCGTGCAATACAGCAGGTCGAAGCCAATGGTAGCCACTCAAAAAGAAGTTCACCAGTGCTCGCTGGATAGCAAGGATTAGTCCATTAGGTGGCTATATGGCAATCACCTTGTGCCATAACCTGGTTGCTGTTAGGTTATTGATAACCAGGCTGCGTCCCCTATTGGACAGAGACCTCAGTAGTTCTTCCAATGTTTTTAACCGTCATGCAATCTGTTCGAGCACACCTTCCAAATTCTTCGATTCCCTCTAAAGATTGCCAAGATAGACTCCGAGGTATGTAACTCCATCAGTTCTCCATACCATGTTTTGTGGGTGTGAAGGTGGCTGTATTGAGGAAAGATTTTAATGACCGCACCACAGGGCTGTACTTTTGCTCCAATTTACCTCACTGGAAGAGGCTGTGGAGAAATTTTCCAAACACCGTTTCAAAACCAAGACACCGTTTTGGTCTCTAATTGAAACACAAACATCATCAGCGTAAGCAGTCAGCACAAATGTTGGACCTTCTATGCCTCCATTATTCTGGGGCATTTGCTGCCTGATGGAGGACAAGAGTGGTTCAAGAGCGATTGTATACAACCCAGAAAGAGGACACCCTTGACGAATACCACGTTGAAAGGGAAAGGGAAAGCATAACCTGTTTTTAACTTTCATCATGCAGTAAGTGCCAGAGTACAATAGTTTCACATGGGAGATGAAAAATTATCTGAAGCCCATCCCTTCAAGGACAGACAAAAGGTATTGGTGATCAACACGATCAAAAGATTTAGCTTGATCAATAAACAATAGCCCATAATCATCATGCAAGTAGTTGTTACAAGAAAGACTATCTCTTAACCAAAAATATGTTATCATGTATAGACCTTCCCGGTACACAATAAATCTGGTCCTGATGTACAACAGAACCGACCACAGCTTTCATACGATTTGCAAGAACCTTAAAGAAAATCTTATAATCAGCACACAATAACGATACAGGCCACCAGTTTTCAACTAATTGAAGGTCACCAGCTTTGGGTATTAAACACACAACTGCTCTCCTACATGACAATGGCAGTTCTCCAACGTTAATGTTTTCCTCGAGGACATCAAGCAACTCAGGTCCAACAAGCTTCCAAAAAGTCTTTAAAAAATTCTCCAGTAAGCCATCAATCCCAGAAGCCTTTCCGTCTTTTAGGCTTTGCATGGCCGCTTCAAGTTCCTCGGCTGAGATTGAGGAGTCAAGCACTCGTCGCTGGTCCTCTTCAAGCTTTGGAAGTCCAGCAATCAGTTCCTGTATCATTCCATTATTCACACTCTGGGGGGAGTAAAGGTCCGAGTAAAAGTCTTTCAAGACCCCCCAAATTCCCTGCTGGGATGTCGTCTAAGCCCCATT
Organism: Myxine glutinosa; assembly: GCF_964187855.1. Taxonomy (NCBI): domain Eukaryota; kingdom Metazoa; phylum Chordata; class Myxini; order Myxiniformes; family Myxinidae; genus Myxine; species Myxine glutinosa. Next base: position 105,584,198 of record NC_136269.1, on the reverse strand, counting down.
TGGAGTAAGTAAGCCATGAATTTGTTGTGACTTTTTGGTAGAGTTCTCTAATTTGAAGAACTCTTTGCTTGGCATATCCAGCATCAGATTGATCATCTACATTCTTACCAAGGTACCCATTGCCCTTTGCTTAACCATTACAGCCAGCAATGTTCTCTTTGCCCATTGCAACTGGTCTCGTGTGTCCTTTCCAGCATCGTCATTACTTTGCTCTAGGGAAACAGTTTCAGACTTCAACAAATCAATTGAGTGAGATTGAACCTTGGTTGTATATAGACTATATTGCTGGCAGAAAGATTTTATTTGGGATTTCGCAAGGTCCCACCACAACGGAAGGTTGGCGTGCTCAAGCTTGGAGGTACAGATCTTTTCCCATACAGCCTTGAAATAGTCTTTTTAAAAATTTGTCACTTAAAAGACGAGTATTAAGAGTCAAGTATGCACTACCACCTGATGGCAATGGCAATTTAAAGGACAGCACAACTAAACTACGATCTGTGAACCTGGTTGGTAGAATTTGGGACGTAGTTACAACATTTACCATTGGCTTATTAACATATATTCTATCAAGTCTTGCCCTTGATATAAACCCATCCTGATATCTGCACCATGTGTACCTACACATATGTGGGTGTTGTAGCCTCCACACATCTTTAAAACAATAGTGCTTAACAATGTTATCCAACCCCTTAGTAGAGGCTACATGAGGCACATGACCATTCCTATCGATTTCTGGGCAAATTGTACATTTAAAATCTCCAGCAATGCAAATGAATGCGGTCGAATCCTGGTCTTTAATGAAGTCCTCTAGGATAGGAAACAAAATTTACCTTTCTCGAGGATCACTCGGGGTATAGACGTTCACCACAATTATTTTTTGTGCATTACACAAAAACTCTACAGATATAGGTGTCCTTTATGTATTTCCTTAAAGGAAACCTGCTGCACAGAAAACCTGTGGCTTAAGCAAATAGCAACACCGGCCTTGGGTGTAGGAAACCCGCTTAAGAACCATTGACCTCTAAAAAGTTTCTCCCACTCAGTTTTTAGAGTATTTGTAGCATGGGTCTCCTATAAGAGAATAATATCAGCTTTTATTCTCCCAGAAATATCAGAAACTATGCACTAAAATGACTTTCTACCTGCAATTTGTTGTTCGCTTTTGTCAAGGTTTTCCTAAGGCGTTGAAATTGAGGTTCAGAAAGTTCCACAGTCATTCCTCTGTATCATATGTTTTGCAGTCACAATGAAAGCCTTGATATCAGGGGAATGATCCTTAATTTGCACATTGCGTTGCCTAAAGGATTCGTTCAGAAAAACAACAACTTCCTCCTTAGATATCGTATTTTGTTTACCTTCCCCCTGCAGTGCACCCAAAGTTTCACTTAAGGAGGAAGGTCCACCAGAAACCTGTGTACCAGAAACCTGTCTACCGGAAAGGGTAGAGCCTACCAGAAAACACACCTGTTAGCACGGCCAGATCTTAAATAGCCTCAAGCCCCTAGCGGCTGACACCTTCAATTCCTCTTCTTCTTCGCAATCACAACAGTAGTCACCACAGGTCCTCCAATCGCTAAATGTCTTCTTCTGGACCATATGTAAAGGTGAGGACCAGTTGCTTCTTGAAGGTTGAATGATACCCAGCTCAAGCATGTGATCAAACTCTGCTTTAGCAATTGCATAACAATCCGGAGCTAGTCACAAATCGACCCATGACTGGAGGGCAAGTCAATTTAGTGAGTAGTGGAGTGTTTGACCGCCACTGTCCTGATGCACAGGGGAATCACCAGGACTACGGCATTGTGCGTCAGTCTCCTGGATGTTGCTATGGGTCCAACTATGACTATGCTCCTCCTGAAGATGGCATGTACGAGCCTGCACTTGGGCAGTTGACTGGTCCATTTGGGTTTTAAGTCATTGCATGTTGGATGTAGCTGAGGTAGACATGTCACTGGTGAAATGGGATCTGACCTCACCGATGGAGGAAGTGGGTGGCATAGCAACTTTGATTATCTTGTCAACTATATTGGCGAGTTGTTCGATATTCACTGAATCACTGGTTGAAACAAGGATACGCTGACCATTGGTTGGCAAAAATCTATGAAGAAAAAGCAGCTTGAGTATTATTCTCTAGGTTTTTCTCACCCAACAATTGTCGCATCCTTCGTAGAAATTGCTTTGGAATTTGAATTTGAACTTTGAATTCTACACACTTGTGACAGCATCTGAAATTCATCTTTCTGATTGGCACTGCAGGATGGCTCTTGCAGAACTTCGCAGACAGTGCAGGCGTTGTGGCAGTGACGTTACGGCATTAGTCATAGGTTGGAGCACTAATTATAAATAAATATATATATATATATATATATACATATATATATATACATATATATATATACAATTATACATATATATATACAATTATACATATATATATATATATATTATATATATATATATATATATACACAATTATACATATATATACATATACAGATTATTCACCCCTGGCATGTTGTCTGATCGGTGCAGAACTGAACTGTCTGGTTTACCCTCGTCATTACCATGATTCCAATTATATTTATTCACGGTTCGTAAACCGAGTACATCATGACATTATTTATCTTTCACCTTGTATGGATTGAGTGGAAGACCGATCATTCACTGCATATCACTTTATCCAGTTCCCCCACACCAAACCCTCCATTCTGATGTATGCAGAAATGTATTCTGCTCATTTGCCTAAATATATACATAATTTATAGTCTTTTTCTTGTTGTTTTGTTGCAGTACATGGCTGTGGGTAGTATCAGTTGTACCATTGTAGATTAAGCAATGCTCACTGTAGATTAATAATAATAATAATAATTCATTTATTTTGTATAGCGCTTTTCCAGAAGCCCAAAGGCGCTTTGACAGAGTGGCAAACATAATGCATCACAATACATAAAAACATAATGCATGCATGATGCATAATGCAAACATAATGCATAACAATACATGAAAACAACAATTGCAAAAAGACAAGAATCAATAGGGAAATATTTAAAGCAAAAGGAGGGAGAAGGAGAAGAGATAGTCAGGGGTTAAATGCTGTGGGTTGAATGTTGAATGCAGTGTTGAACAGGTGGGTCTTTAGTGATGTTTTGAATGTGGTGAGTGAGGAGGAGTCTCTGATGGTGTGAGGTAGTGAGTTCCAGAGGGTGGGAGCAGCGATGGAGAAGGCCCTGTCCCCCCAGGATCTGAATTTGGTCCGGATGGAGGGGGTCAGGAGGTTGGTACCAGCAGAGCGGAGGTTGCGGGTGGGAGTGTGTCTGGAGAGGAGGTCAGCCAGGTAGGATGGGGCCAGGTTATGGAGGGCTTTGTATGTCAAGAGGAGGATTTTGTACTGGATTCTCTGGGGGATGGGGAGCCAGTGAAGCTTGTAAAGGACGGGGGTGATGTGGTCACGGGTCCGGGAATGGGTGAGTAGACGGGCAGCGGAGTTCTGAATGTATTGGAGTTTATTGGTGATTTTTGAGGGTGAACCATAGAGGAGGCTATTGCAGTAGTCCAGACGGGAGGTGATGAAGGCGTGGATGAGGGTTTCTGCAGCCGTGGAGGAGAGGGATGAGCGGAGACGGGCAATGTTTTTCAGGTGAAAGAAGGCTGACTTTGTGATCTGTTTAGTGTATTTGTCGAAGGAAAGGGTTTGGTCAAAGATGACGCCAAGATTCCGGATGTGAGGGGAGGTGGATACTGGGATACCGTCGATGTTGAGGGCAAAGTTATGGGTGGATTTTGTGAGCGTTTTTGGGCCAATGATGATTATTTCAGATTTATCACAGTTAAGCTTGAGGAAGTTGATTTGAAGCCAGGATTTTATTTCAGTGATGCAGTTTGTCAGGATAGAGTGGGTGTCGGTGGAGATGGACTTGGTGGAGATGAAAAGCTGGATGTCATCGGCGAAGCAGTGGAATTGGAGACCATGACGGCGGATTAAGTGACCGAGCGGGGACAGGTAAAGGATGAAGAGGAGGGGGCCAAGAACTGAACCTTGGGGGACACCTTGGGGGAGGGGAGCAGTGGGGGATTTGCAGTTATTGATGGAGATGAACTGGCATCTGTCAGAGAGGTATGATTTAATCCAAGAGAGGGCAGTGCCGGTAACGTTAAAGGTGGATTCAAGTCGGGTGAGGAGGATGGTGTGATCGATGGTGTCAAAGGCAGCGCTGAGGTCGAGGAGGACGAGAATGTTGAGGTTGCCAGCGTCAGAGGAGAGGAGAAGGTCATTGGTGATTTTGAGGAGAGCAGTTTCAGTACTGTGGTTGGACCGGAATCCGGATTGGAATGTTTCATACAGGTTATTGGCAGAGAGATGATGTTTGAGTTGAGTGGCTACAGCGCGTTCCAAAACTTTTGACAGAAAGGGTAGGTTGGAGATGGGTCTGAAGTTGTTTAGGGTGTCAGGGTTTAGACCAGGTTTTTTTAGAATGGGGGTAACAGCAGCAATTTTGAGGGAAGGTGGGACGATGCCTGTAGACAGGGAGGAGTTTATTGTTGCAATGATAAGTGGAGAGAGAGCAGGGAGGGAGGCTTTGACAAAGCTGGAGGGGATGGGGTCAAGAGTGCAGGTGGCAGTTTTCATTCCTATGAGGAGTTCAGAGAGGTCAGTAGGGGAGATTGGGGAGAACCGAGACAGGGGATGGCAGGACAAGGGGGGGCAGGTGGTTGGAGGGGGAGCGGGTGCGGCGGTGGTCAAGCTGTTGTAGATGTTGTCAATTTTGCGTTGGAAGAAAGAGAGGAAGGAGATGCAGTTGTCTACTGTGAATGACTGGGTGGTGGGGTTCAGGGGGCGGAGGAGTTTGTTTATTGTCGAGAAGAGTGCTTTTGGGTTTCCGGAGCCAGAGTGGATAATTTGAGAGTAGTAGGCAGAGCGGGCGCTGGAGAGGGCATCTTTGTAGTGTTGTAGGTGGTCCTTGTAGGCTTGGGAGTGAACTGTGAGACCCGTTTTATTGCGGAGTCTTTCAAGTTGGCGAGCACGAGCTTTCATCAGGTGGAGTTCAGGGGTAAACCAGGGAGCAGAATGGGTGAAAGAAACTGTTTTGGTTTTTACAGGCGCAAGCTGGTCAAGGCAGGAGGAGAGAGTGTGGTTGTAGTAGTCAGTGAGGTCGGAAGGGGTGTGGAGGTCAATGAAGGGAGAAGTGGACATTTTTTCAGAGAGGGTGGATGAGAATGAGGTAGGTGAAAGAGCGTTTAGCTTACGGGAGTTGATTGTGCGATAATGCCTTGGTGTTGGGGCGGGGATGTTGATGGTCAGAGTGATGGCTAAGTGGTCAGAGAGGGTGAGGTCGGAGCCATAGAGATGGTGCAAATTTAATCCAGTGGAGCAGACAAGGTCCAAAATGTGACCAGGGATATGGGTAGGAAAGTCGACATGTTGAGTGAGGTTAAAGCAGGTGAGTAAATCAGTGAAGTCAGTGGTTATTGTGGAGTCAGTGGAGTCCATGTGGATATTGAAATCACCAAGGAGGAGGATTGAGGGGGAGAGGGAACATAGCTGGGTCAGAAAGTAGGAGAAGTCAGACAGGAATGATGGGTGTGGTTTGGGAGGGCGGTAGACGACAGCCATGACTGACTGCATGCGACCATAGAGTTTTAAAGCCAGGTGTTCAAATGATGGAGCAGATGAGATGGAGATGAGGTTGGTCTTGATGTCTTGACGGTGGATAACGGCAATTCCACCACCTCGGCCCTCCGAGCGTGGTTTATTGACGTAGGAATATCCATTGGGTGTGGTGAGGTTGAGCGTGTAGTAGTCCAGAGGTTGTTGCCAGGTTTCGGTGAGACAGAGAAAGTCCAGTTTGTTATCCAGGATGTATTCGTTCAGGATGAGGCATTTGTTGTTGAGGGACCGGGTGTTGAACAGGGTGAGCTTGATGTTGTTTTGAACAGCAGGGATGAATTCAGGTGATTTAGCCAGGGTTCGTAGGCAGGAGGTGCGATCGTGTGCGTTGCTGTGACCAGGTGCGCTGGGACGAAGAGTGAGAGTGCGCTGAGCCGACCAGAGGACGGGGATGGAGTGACCTGATTGCAAATAAACAAACTTACGACCGGAGCCACGGTGAATGTACCTGGGTCGTCGGAGGAGTCCATTTGATTTAATGGCAGAGATGCATGATGGGGTGGAGCGGGTACCGAGCAGAAGAAGCCCTGCGGCGGAGTACCTCAGAGCCATGCCAGGCAGGAGCGAAGGGACGAGTACGAGGCCAAGGTCGAGGAGGCAAAGCGGCAAACGCAGCGGCAAACGACTGCAGCCGCTAATTAAGACCACAGCGGCAAACAGCCACCGCCGCAAACAACGGGAGCGGGCCTGGGGAAACAGTGGAGGAGCCGGGCAGGCGAAGCCAGGAGCAGAGCCGGGACCGAGCAGAGGGCAGACCCAACGGTCAAAAATCCGCCACGACCACCAGAAAAGCAAACTATGTACAATGGCCCAGTCGGAGAAGCGGCGAACAAGTAACGCCAGCGTCCTCTCCAGACCGGACCGGAAGCGGAAGTCAAAGGGGGGACAGGTAAATATAATATTATAGTAAATATAGTAAATATAGTATATAGGACAGTCAAATATAGATTAAGGCAGGAATTTGCAATTTCACTTCATGAAGGACACTGTGACGTATTTTTTTTCTACTACCAATGCCAGCAAATGGGATGTCCAGTTTAGCGGCAGTCCAAGGGATCGCACACAATCCAAGGGATGCCTCGGCCTGCAAGTGAAACACGAGGATGACGGCTTTTCTAGTTCCACCAAGAAATACTCAAACCCATGATAGTCACCTCAGAGGCAATTGAACAAGCCTCGAGGCCTTCTAGGGTATCCTTACAGCCCAGATGTAGTCAGTATTCACAGTTGACATACAGCGCATTCAGAATGTATTCAGACCCCTTCACTTTTTCACATTTTGTTATGTTGCAGCCTTATGCTGAAATCGTTTAAATTCATTTTTTCCCTCATCAATCTGCACTCAATACCCCACAATGACAAAGAGAAAACAGGATTTTAGAAAGTTTTGCAAATTTATTTAAAAGAAAAAACTGAAATATCACATTGACATAAGTATTCATACCCTTTGCTATGACACTTGAAATTTAGCTCAGGTGCCTCCCATTTCTCTTCATCATCTTTGCGATGTTTCTGCACCTTGATTTGAGTCCACCTGTGGTGAATTCAATTGATTGGACATGATTTGGAAAGGCACACACCTGTCTATATAAGGTCTCACAGCTGACAATGCATATCAGAGCAAAAACCAAGCCATGAGGTCAAAGGAACTGCCTGCAGAGCCCAGAGACAGGATTGTGTCGAGGCACAGATCTGGGGAAGCCTACAAAAAAATCTCTGCTGCATTGAAGGTTCCCAAGAGCGCAGTGGCCTCCATAATTCTTAAATGAAGAAGTTTGGAACAACCAGGACTCTTGCTAGAGCTGGCCGCCCGGCCAAACTGAGCAATCGGGGGAGAAGGGCCTTGGTAAGAGAGGTGACCAAGAACCCAAAGGTCACTCTGGCTGAGCTCCAGAGATCCTGTGTGGAGATGGGAGAAACTTCCAGAAGGACAACCATCACTGCAACACTCCACCGATCTGGGCTTTATGGCAGAGTGGCCAGACGGAAGCCAAACAGCTCAATCTTGGTTTCATCAGACCACAGAATCTTGTTTCTCACAGTCTGAGAGTCCTTTAGGTGCTTTTTTTTACAAACTCCAAGCGGGCTTTCATATGTCTTTCACTGAGGAGAGGCTTCCGTCTGGCAGATCTCCCGATGTCCCTGCTCTCCATCGTGTTCTCCCGCTCCCTTTATCTTATGTTTTATGTTTTAGTTTGTCTTTTTGTGATCAATGTTAGCTCTTCCACGAGCCTCGATCTTGTATACAAAAAAAAAAAATATCAAAAAATCCTTTCCTCATGTCATACTATGCTGATAGCACACCAAAACCCACCAAAGCCAGACCTGCATTGGCCCATTTGCATACTGACACTTCCGACCAAATGAATGTTCTTGTTTGTGTAAACAGAGAGCCAATGGTTAATTATTTGAGGAGCTTTCTTCTTTCTGCTTTTTTTTTTCTCTTCTTCTGTGCCTACTTGTTTTCTAACTAATTTTCTAAATCTTTATTTTACCTTTTTGCTTTTTTTGACCTTTTACCTTTACTTCTTTCTATCTCCGCCAGTAAAGGTTTGTGTTGTCATCTCACATACATTCATGGCATCCTTTAGCCTTGAGTGAAAGGGCATTTTCCATTCGCTTGCCCCACCCCAACCCACTCCACAAGACTGTGATAGGTTCATATTCAGCATTTCATCCTGCCGATGAAGCCTTGAACGCTTAAACAGCAAATTGTAACACCGGCTGTGGAGACCTTTCATCAATCTCCATTTTTCCTCGATTACTTCAATTTTCTTTATCTCCATTTTGAGTTCCACTTCACTCTATTTCTCTGAGATGATCAGAATTATGTGGTTGGCATTATAACCTTATTCTGAAATGAAGCCAGACGTTTTTGAGGATTTGGGTTAAATGCACACTGGCATGCTGGTGTACGTTGTTTACGCAATCTTTTTTCTGTAGGCCTTTGATGTGAAGTGGCACTTTCATATTCAATGCCCTGTCCTCAAACTTGTTCTCGCGCTGGCGTCCTTGTGGTAACAAGTCAGTAGTTGCATGTAAAGCGATGTTTAATTTGATCATGGTATTCTGGAGTTGAAATGCGCAATGCAGAAGCAAAACCTTAACTCTCTTTCGACGAACAACAACCTTTTGCAGAAAAGGAATTTTATGAATGTTGAAAATTGTGTTTGCAATTCCAAGTGACATGACCTTTTGATTTCTGGATTGAAATATTTCTCCATTTGGAACATCATACTCTAAAGTATTTGTTACAACTCATATTTGCTTTCATCAGTCCCTCTTTGCTTCGTTTTACATACATTTCCTTTCATTTCCTTCTTCCGCATCATTCCCATAATGTACATACACCTTTTCACAGTTGTATTCACTCGAATCTTACACCTCTTCACCTGTTCTAATACTGATTCTCATGTCAAATTAGTCCTCACCAATTATTACGTCTTACTAGGTCCATTTACATCCATGTTTGGATCGCTTGGATCGCATAATTATCGACATCGCACTTCTCACTCACTTGGCAGGCATTTCCATAAGTTGCATAGTTTTCAAAGTTTTTCCAGATGAACTCAGAAAGAGGAAGGTGGATTAATGTCACAAACTCCTCACGAACTCCAATTGTGGGTTCTGCTTGCAAAGCTAACCTAATGCCACCGGTTTATATTGGACCAGTACACGCTAGGAGTCCACCGGGTTTTGCTGCTGCCAGGTACGGCCATTCTTGTAATGCAGTGGCAGTCACACCTTCAAGCCTGTTGCTTAGATGCCAAGCCACGCCCAAAATACATGCTGAGCCTTCCCCTTGCTCTGGCCTCATTTTCAGAAAGTACGAGCGAGTGAGAGCAAAACAGACTGAAAGATAGAGTGAGATAGAGAAGTAAATTGAGAGCCAGGTCAGTGTAGCTCTTTCTGTATGGATATCATATTGAACTTGCTTCCTCTCGTTCGACCATCCTCTGCACTCTTTGTCACTTGAAGACCACTTTCACAAGTAGTGTGGGAAAGATGGTTGTGTTGTAATATTCAGTGGTTAACAACTTTGCAGATGAACTCAGACACTGGAAGAACAGTATATTTGTATGAAACAATGGGATTATGGCGAGTGAGCATAGCATTTTTCACTTCGATTTGGCTTGGCATATCTAGGCTTCCAGGTGTTTCCTGGCTCTGCCACCTTGGTTTATATTTGTGGAAGACCTTTCATGGCACATCATCAGCTTTGCTGGACTCTTGTGATGGCAAGGTGAGATATTTTTGCTTGTTTTCTCGTGTTTGGGGTGTAGCAGGGAGTCAAAAAGTAATATTTTGGTTATACATACATATGTGTGTGTGTATATATATATATATATATATATATATATATACTGCGTTCATGTGTTTGTTGTCCTCAAAATGTAAGTGTATGCTTTTGTACTTGCAAGTATCATTGACTTGCTCGAATGGGATACCCAACAACTGACAATAAATACTTTTTTCTGAAAGACATATCTTGTTGCACAACAGGTGTTAAGCTTCTATTGCACTGCTTCTTCTGAAAGACTATATATATATATATATATATATATATATATATATATATATATATATATATATATATATATATATCTGTGCAGTGTCTGTCTTGTCTCTGAACTATTCCCTCAGGCTTTTGTGAAATCGTACCAAACTTATGGTATGCACCTAGCTCTCCCATGTGTATGTCCTTGGGTGTTGTTTTGGAATTTTTTAAAAAACAATTATTTTTTTTCAACTTAAATCTTCAACTTCAATTGTTTATAGAATGTAATATCACATATATTACAAATACATTTGTGCAAAAAACAATTGTTTGTATTATGATTGGTGTAAACCATGACAAAACAGTAACTCAGGTACAATCATCTATCTATATATCCACATATCTGGGCAGTGTCTGTGTTGTTACTGAACTACTCCCTCAAACTTTTGTTTCTGGGGTTGTGAAGTGTTCTTAATAACGTGGCTGTCAGGTGTTTTGAATTACATGGTGCTGAGGTGTTTTGAATTACGTGGTGATGAGGTGTTTTGAATTACGTGATGGTGAGGTGTTTTGAATTACATGGTGGTGAGGTGTTTTGAATTATGTGGTGGTGAGGTTTTTTTAAAATTCCATGGTGGTGAGGTGTTTTTAATTATGTGGTGGTGAGGTGTTTTTAATTACGTGGTGGTGAGGTGTTTTGAATTATGTGGTGGCGAGGTGTTTTGAATTACGTGGTGGCGAGGTGTTTTGAATTATGTGGTGGTGAGGTTTTTTTTTAATTACATGGTGGTGAGGTGTTTTGAATTACATGGTGGTGAGGTGTTTTGAATTACATGGTGGTGAGGTGTTTTGAATTATGTGGTGGTGAGATGTTTTTAATTACATGGTGGTGAGGTGTTTTGAATCATGTGGTGGTGAGGTGTTTTGAATTACATGGTGGTGAGGTGTTTTGAATTACGTGGTGGCGAGGTGTTTTGAATTACATGGTGGTGAGGTGTTTTGAATTATGTGGTGGTGAGATGTTTTTAATTACGTGGTGGTGAGGTGTTTTGAATTACATGGTGGTGAGGTGTTTTGAATTACATGGTGGTGAGGTGTTTTGAATTATGTGGTGGTGACATGTTTTTAATTACGTGGTGGTGAGGTGTTTTGAATTACATGGTGGTGAGGTGTTTTGAATTACATGGTGGTGAGGTGTTTTGAATTATGTGGTGGTGAGATGTTTTTAATTACGTGGTGGTGAGGTGTTTTGAATTACGTGGTGGCGAGGTGTTTTGAATTACATGGTGGCGAGGTGTTTTGAATTACATGGTGGTGAGGTGTTTTGAATTACGTGGTGGCGAGGTGTTTTGAATTACGTGGTGGTGACGTGTTTTGAATTACGTGGTGGCGAGGTGTTTTGAATTACGTGGTGGCGAGGTGTTTTGAATTACGTGGTGGCGAGGTGTTTTGAATTACGTGGTGGCGAGGTGCTTTGAATTACGTGGTGGTGAGATGTTTTTAATTATGTGGTGGTGAGGTGTTTTGAATTATGTGGTGGTGAGGTGTAATCGTCCCAAACTTCCAGTCTGCACATACCCCTCCCGTATGTATGTGCTGAGGGGTTCTTTTTTGAATTTTTATTATTTTTTCAACCTAAATCTTCAACCTAAATTGCTTATAAAAATGTTATATCACAAACACTACAAATAAATTTGTGCAAAATAATTGTTTGTTTGTGATTGGTGTAAATCATGACAACATAGCAACTCAGGTACAGTCATTATCCTCAGGTAAGACAAGCCCGTTCCTCTGTAACGACACGTGGGGAGGTGAGCGTAGCAAGCCAAGCAAAGCTAGTATATGTATATATATATACATACATACATGCTGTATATACTGTATATATATCCTAATACTCTCATTAAATGTAGGTAAAGCTAATTTTTACAACCAGAAACCTAAGCAATTATCGAGACTACCAGTGCACAATGACCTCTTAATTTCAATAAATATCAAGCATCTTTATTTTTATGAGCTAAAAACAGAGCGAACTGCCAGACGTACATCCCCATGTGAGGAATATTAGGCCTCTACATACAACACTCTCTGCTACAGAATAGCAGCTTTTGATTAAGTCCAAACCTGTCCATGATCAAAATTTGGGGACACAGCTCAATTGTTATCATGTGTCATATGAGTTATCGAATCAATTTGTTCTTGTCACACACCCAACCTGTCCACAACGTTTTGAGATATCCTCCTCATAAGCAAACAGACAGCCAAACAAACAGGGGTGAACACATTATCCACCTTCAGTGGCAGAGGTAAATAATATTCAATGATTTCTCATGAAATCTGATAATCTAATCATATCTAATGAGACATATTGTAAGGGAATGTACAAATCAACACAACAACAGTATTTTGGATGTGAATTTGGGATCCTGGCAATATGAACTCAGTGCTCAGTTGGTATTGCTCAATTATAGGCCAGCGCAGGTTTTGTGTGCGAACTCAAGTATCATATGTGTCAAATCATTCATACCCTACTATGTGGTGAATGCCCAGGTAAAGGTGGTGAGGGATGTTCTCGACTCCATTACCTCTAAGTTATCCTGATTGTTATACCACATCCAAACCTTTGGTCAATGTTATCCTCACCCATTGGAATACTTGACACCGGAATTGCTGTTTTCTCAAAGCAGATGAGTTGTTGCAGGTTCTTGGTCTTTAACTGATGAATTATGACCCTTCACCCTCAATATTCTCAGTCACTCAATATTCTCCTTTCCCAGCTCCAGGTCTTGTATCTTGTATCTATCCAGGCTGGTTGTATCATGTATGGGGGTTACAGTGTTAGACTACATCAGGGTTGCAGTGCTCCCCATAGATTGAGACAGGAATGCCTTAGAAAGTTGAAAGTTAGTATGTCAATAATGCTCCGGTTCCAGACAGTGAAATAACAGGTGGTGAGAGACCAAGATTTTGTCCGACAGGAAGGTGTTGAGGTTTCTCACTGGCTTTGAGCTGTCGAGTCTGTGTATGATTCACGGCCCAACTATAAACTATCAGATTGGTGCTTCACGGAGAGGGTGTTGCATCAATTAGTGCATGCTGTCCATCGGATGGATGTTCAGCTGGGGACCCATGTGCTAGCAATATTTGGAGGACGTAGAGTTCAGTTCCCACAGGCTTTTTCAACAAAGTATGTAAGTTGTAGTGGGTGCCCTGTTCCAAAATACAAATTCCTGCCCTAACCAGCTCCACTTGAATGTCAGGCCTAGCCAGCTGGTTCCTAAGAGACTTAGGCCAATCCTCCACTCTCTAGTAGCCCACAACGTCATACTAAAAATAGGCCTTGGCGTAAGATGATGATGACGATGATGTTGATGATGATGAGAGACTGACAAAGCTCTGTAACCAGCAGGGATTAAAACAGGAAAAGGTGGAAGCCACGTCAGTTGTTATTTGTCATTGGATAATTTGTGGTTGACCTCACATTCCAATTCCATGCCTATAGATTGGGTGTGTTAGCTGAAAAGTGGTTTGAGAGGGTGTGGTGGTGTGCAGGGTATGGCAGGGAATAGGTGGTTATGCTAATTAAGTATAGTGATCAGCACACCTCTGTTTGGATATTTCCTCCCTTCCCCTTGCTCTCATTCTTCCCCATTTCATTTTTTTCCTCCAGGTCACATATTTTGTCCCTTTACACTGCTTGTGGTGTGTTCCCTTTCTCCCATCCCAAGTATGTACTGTTCTTTTTGTTATGTTGTGGCCTGCTCTATTCTGTGTTCAAGCTCGTCTAAATTCCTCGACTATACAAACAAAAAACCCAAAATGTAAAGTTTGCCTTGGAGCATCGGCGAATTGTAGCTGGTGTACCTCACCAGTGACTGTGCTAGCTGGTGCTTTTTTATTAGACAGCGGATGATGGAATGGTGATGAAAAATATTTATTATTGCTCTAATAATAATAATATTATCTTCATACTAAAATAAGGCAATTGTATGTATGTATGTATGTATGTATGTCCGTGTGTATGTATGTATGTATGTATGTATGTATGTATCGGATGGATGTTCAGCTGACATCAGAGCTTTCAGAGCATCAGAGCATGGAAATGCTTTTGATTGCTGAACCAATTCAGTGACCCAATATGCAAATTATGTTCAAATATCAAATTAATCAGATGAAAATTGATGATTTTGTGACCTTGACCTTTTGTATATCGGTACGTCTGACCGTTATATCATTCAAAATGGCTCGGCCAATCTCCACCAAATATTGCATACGTTATTGGGGCACCGTGGGTCAGGTCATGAGCACTTATTTCATCCTTATCTTACACTCAATCTGTCCACGAATTTTCGTCCGAATCCCTCCATGACTTTTTGATATATGCTGCTCACAGATAGACCACCAGACAGAAAAAGGGGTGAAAACATAACCTCCATCCATCTTCTGCGGCGCAGGTAACAAGCGGTCATAGACTGATACTTACATAATCGTTTTCTGCGACCTTGCCCTTTGGACCTCAAAAACAATAGACTTCTAGCTTCTGATTGATGAATCAATTCATTGACCCAATCTGCAATTTCTGTTAAAATTTCCAGTCTATTTAAAATTATGATTAATTTTTATTTAACCTTTTATGATTTTATAGATAGGGGTTATGAAAAAATTTATGATTTTAATGTCAACTTGACCTTTGACCTTTTGACCTCAAACTTTTGGCTTCAGTGGCCCAAAATGCAAATCCTGTTCCAATTTCAAGTCAATCGGATGAAAAGTGATGTTTTTATACGACGTTCACCTTTATCCTTTTGACCTCAAAAACAATAGGCTTCTAGCTTTTGATTGCTGAACCAATTCAGAGACCCAATATGCAAATTATGTTAAAACATCAAATTAATCGGATGAAAATTGATGATTTTGTGACCTTGACCTTTTGACCTCAAAAAATAGGCGTCAGTTACCCAATATGCAAAATGATGTTGAAATTGCAAGTCAATCAGCTGAAAATTTCCGATTTTATGTGACCTTCACCTTTTGGCCTCAAAAACAATAGGCTATTGGTTTTTGACTAGTAGTGGGGCAACTTAGCATAACAATTGTGCATTTTGTGAGGAAAGCACCAAATTTGGCACACTAGTAGACTATCATATTATGAAAAGATCTGGATATTGGGCCATCTCAGATTCAGAGATTTGATTTTTGCAAGATTTCGATTCGATTGGGATCGAAGAGAACACCTTCTTCGTCTTCTGTACAGTGAAGTTGCCAGCCCTGAATTCTCTGGCTACATCTGGGTGCTTCATTGGGAGTGCAACCATGTCCCTCAGGTGAACAGGGACCCACCTGGCATAGTGTGTGTGGTCTAAGGCATGGAACCATGGGACCAGTTCCGTCAGGGCATCAAGGTACATCGTGAATGAAGCCTGCCGCAGAGAACGCACGTAGACCAGTACCAACATCTCTAGTTCCAGCACAGTTGCCCAGTACTGAAAGTTGGGAATGTCTTCTCCTCTCTGGTGACACCAGGCTTCGAACTCAGGCAGGTCTTCTGCATCATCAGCATATGTCATACAGTGGCGTTCATACGCACGGTGTTGCAGGATGTGCAATGCCGCTGCAGTGATTTGATGAGCTCTTCTTGTGCGGGTGACGTGGGCAGCTCGCAGGAAGGAGTCGGCCGTCCCTGGCGTTGCAATCTCCGCTTGCAAATCTGCAAATCTTGCAAAAATCAAATCTCTGAATCTGAGATGGCCCAATATCCAGATCTTTTCATAATATGATAGTCTAGTAGTGTGCCAAATTTGGTGCTTTCCTCACAAAATGCACAATTGTTATGCTATATTTAGCTTAGCTGCCGGACTATAGCTCTACCAGGTAGTTAAGTTTCGTGATGATCAGGGTGTACCATTTCGACCTGTTGGCGATTGACATATATACAGACATACAGATCGACAGAATAACAGACTCGATCAACCAATGTACTTGCGAATCTTTTATTTCACAATAAAGAAAAACAGCCACCTCTTATTACATTGTATTATTCTCGGTATTGAGTTAATACATTCACCAGTATCAATCCGATTTTATTTTAATTTAGATAAAACGGCACATGAAGGCAAAGCATCTCAAACTAGAACTACACTCGGTAGTGCACAAACCTCTGCCAGGCTGAACAGTTTATGTTTTGTATCCCACTGATAGGCCGGATCTGGATTCGGACCTAAACCACAATCTAATCGACTTGTTCTTATCACCGAACAAACCTGTCCCCAAAGTTTAGTCATCACTCTTTTTTAAATAACTTTTTAAAATATCGTGTTATATTTTGCTTTTCGCCGGATCTCTCAATGGTGAAGAATCACTTAAAAATTAAATAATTCTCGTATGTGAATCAATATTCAGATCTTCACCAAATCTAATCGATTCGTCCTTGTTGCACACCCAACCTGTCCATCAAGTTTTGTCCAAATCTGTCCATAACTTTTTGAGATATCCATAACTTTTTGAGATATCCATAACTTTTTGAGATATCCATAACTTTTTGAGATATCCATAACTTTTTGAGATATCCATAACTTTTTGAGATATCCATAACTTTTTGAGATATCCATAACTTTTTGAGATATCCATAACTTTTTGAGATTTTGAGATATCGTTTTTGGCCCGATCTCCCAATGGTGAACAATCACTTTAAAAATTCTACTAGCCGGATGCGAATCCCGATCTTCCCCAAAATCTAATCGTTTTGTCCTTGTCACATACACTAGCTCTCTGCCAAATTTCGTCCGAATCCATCTGCAACTTTTTGAGATATCTTGTTCACAGACAGATAAACAGACAGACAGGGGTGAAAACATAACCTCCATCCACCTTTGGTGGCGGAGGTAACAAGTTCTTCCTAGAGAGAGAGAGAGAGAGAGAGAGAGAGCGAGAGAGCGAGAGAACGAGAGAACGAGAGAGCGAGAGAGCGAGAGAATGAGAGAACGAGAGAGCGAGAGAGCGAGAGAACGAGAGAGCGAGAGAACGAGAGAGCGAGAGAGCGAGAGAACGAGAGAACGAGAGAACTCTTGTATGCTTGTGTTTGCCTATGGAATCTGGATCTTAAAGGGAAACCTCACCTAGCCTTGCTCACATGTGTTTCGAACTGCACTCTCTGAGGGATGCTAAATCATTGAATAATCCAAATCTGTGAGGTCTCAGGTTTTCTGGGTCATCTTAGATTCTGTACCAGAGGCACCCTCTTAGATTAGATCTCAGTTATTTCACACATGTTTGATCTCGTAGAGGGAGGGGGGGCAATGGGGGTAGGTTAAAGTCAGAACGTTGGAATTGATCCAATTTTTCACGAGCAAGTGCAGGGATAGCATGGTAACTATCGTGCTTGGTTACAGGTGAATGTTGTGATGTGAACGCCATTGTCATCAAATTTCTGCCTCAACCACTGTCGTTTGTATGTCTCATGTTTCAATTGTCTTTCACAAAGACGGTCTTGCTGGCTCTCGTCACCTAATTATCACACCACCACATAAACAGCTTTGGTAAGTTCTTTCGTTTATTTTTGGCAAGTTCTCTATTTTCTTTGGCGTACCTTCGGACTGCACAAGTCACAAAATATCCTTTGCAAATGGTGAGCGCACACTTCTCTGGTTGGTAAAGTCCCAGAAATGTAATCAACTGACATCATACCTCGACTGTGAGAATTACCTTGTGGTTTAGAAAAAGTCAAATCACTCCTTTACTCAAACCAGTGTGCGTGAGCTGTTTGTTGAAAATTGCGCATCACAATTTTGCCAACGTGTCCAACATCCAACCACTTCCCATAGCGCCATTGTTGAATTCAAATGGAATGAGCTTTCCATCGGTCTTTATTGAAAGTAAAGATAATTTTGGGGAGTTGCAAGCAACAGCTGCATTTGTCTGTGCCAAAATTCATTAACTTCCATGTGGAGAGCACAGATACTTTATAATGACTTCTCCCTTGAGATTCTTTCTTGTTTCTGGAGTCATTTGTTTTAGTTTCACCTCGGCCTGATTCCAGTTCAAACTATCCACTCCTGATAATGTGGAGATAAGACATAAATGTTGCGCATTGTTATTCAGCTGTTAATCACCCGAAATCTGACACAGCTCTGCTCCAGATGATTTGTAGGATGCAGCTGCCTTTTGCAACTCCCCAAAAT
Organism: Myxine glutinosa; assembly: GCF_964187855.1. NCBI lineage: Eukaryota > Metazoa > Chordata > Myxini > Myxiniformes > Myxinidae > Myxine > Myxine glutinosa. The sequence continues at coordinate 105,565,858 of NC_136269.1, read as the reverse complement.
TATCTTGACTTTCAATAAAGACTAATCCACGGCTCTCAAGAGGAAAATGAAACTTTTACAAAACACACTGAGCACACTGAAACAATTTTATTGTTTCGAGGGATGTAATCATTTAGATGGCCCAACCTTTTGAAAGTTGTCCATTACAATTTGATCTGAGAGCATTTATATTCAACTATTCATTGCGGACTTCCTCTCTGGTCGTAGTCAACGTGTGGCCCTGAATGGGTTTCTCTAATCTCCCTTTCCTGTTCAGGCTGGAGTTCCACAAGGCAGTGTTCTGGGCCCTGTGCTTTTTCTGGTCTTCATCAATGATCTCTCCGACTCTCTGGAAAATCCTCTCTATCTCTTTGCTGATCACTCCACTCTCTGCCCCCCCCCCCCCCTTCCATTCCTCATCCCTCAGATCGGCAGTCTGAATGTTTGGAAATTGAAAGTGTTATTTTTGGTCATGCTCGGGTTGGTTTACAATTTTGTTGATCGTTTTTTGTGGCACTGTCGAAACACACACATCCTGTTGATAATAGTAATTCGGTTGTAAAAAAGTGCCTTTCCACTATGAAGTCCTCACAGCTGAGTTGTTGCAAGTCCAGTGTTATGATTGGATATGCGTTTGTGATAGTCTGTATAAATAGTGGTATAAAGAAGTACGGTAATACGAACTCAATGCACTCTCAATGTTTCTAATCTTACTGTGGAATTTGCAGTGATTCGAGTGATATCATGCATTTCTAGAAATTTCTTATTGTAGAATTTCTTACTGTTGAACTCAATGGTATCCATGGAAATCTCCACGCATGGCTTGTGGACTTCCTCTCTAGTCGTAGTCAACGTGTGGCCCTGAATGGATTTCTCTCATCTCCCCCTTCCTGTTCAGGCTGGAGTTCCCCAAGGCAGTGTTCTGGGCCCTGTGCTTTTTCTGGTCTTCATCAATGATCTCTCCGACTCTCTTGAAAATCCTCTCTATCTCTTTGCTGACGACTCCATTCATCATCCCTCAGATCAGCAGTCTGCAGCCTCCTCACTCTCTGCAGACCTGTTAAAAATCACAGACTGGTCAAACAAGTGCAACATGTCTTTCAATCCTTACAAATCTCACTCTCACAATGTCTCTCCGAAAAGACCGACTGGAAAACCCTCCCATCTACTTTCTCAACAATCCTCTCCAAGAAGTTCTGTCACTCAAGCTTTTGGGTCTCACTATCTGCCATGATCTTTCCTGGGAAAACCACATTTCCAAGCTGGCCTCCAAAGCCAGTCGCCGACTGGGCATCCTCCGTCATGCAAAGTCCTTCTTTGGCACACCTGAGCTCCTCACCACATACAAGGCTTTCATCCGCAGCTCAATGGAATACTGTTCTCCCCTCTGGGCTGGTGCTCCTGACTCACACCTAGCTCGGCTTCACGCTGTTGAAACCAAAGCTTTCAGAATCATTGGAATCTCCCGCGATGAAGCTGATTGTGAGGGCCTTTCACTCACTCACCGCAGGCAGGTTGGTGGACTTTCTGTCTTCTACCGACTCATATCCGGCCTAGCTCCCCCAGCTCTATCTGTGCTCTGTCCCCCAAATATTCCTGCAGGTCGCACAAGATCTGCCAGCAACACTCTTATGGTAAAACTGCCAAAATCAAGACTTTCTGCTCACCTTCACTCCTTCATTCCTCTTTAGTCCCATCTCTGGAACAAACTCCCTCACTCTCTTCAATCCCACTCCTCCCTCCAGGTCTTTAAAACAGCTGTTCACCACCATCTCTTATCTTCCCCCATCCAAAACCTTGATCTCTTCTCCCCCCGTTAATTCACGTCAGATCCACTTTTTTGAAATACCCACTCCTTTCTTTTTTTTTCTTCTATACTGAATCGAGGCTCGTGAAAGAGCTGACAACCGCGAGGGAAAGACAGCACAGGGGGACCACGAGGGAAAGACAAAGACAGCACATGGGGACCGCGAGGGAAAGACAAAAACAGCACATGCGGACCACGAGGGAAAGACAAAGACAGCACAGGGGGACCACGAGGGAAAGACAAAGACAGCACAGGGGGACCACGAGGGAAAGACAAAGACAGCACATGGGGACCGCGAGGGAAAGACAAAAACAGCACATGGGGACAGCGAGGGAAAGACAAAGACAGCACATGGGGACCACGAGGGAAAGACAAAGACAGCACATGGGGACCACGAGGGAAAGACAAAGACAGCACAGGGGGACCACGAGGGAAAGACAAAGACAGCACATGGGGACCACGAGGGAAAGACAAAGACAGCACATGGGGACCGCGAGGGAAAGACAAAAACAGCACATGGGGACCGCGAGGGAAAGACAAAGACAGCACAGGGGGACCACGAGGGAAAGACAAAGACAGCACATGGGGACCGTGAGGGAAAGACAAAAACAGCACATGGGGACCGCGAGGGAAAGACAAAGACAGCACATGGGGACCACGAGGGAAAGACAAAAACAGCACATGGGGACCACGAGGGAAAGACAAAGACAGCACAGGGGGACCACGAGGGAAAGACAAAAACAGCACATGGGGACTGCGAGGGAAAGACAAAGACAGCACATGGGGACCGTGAGGGAAAGACAAAGAGAGCACATGGGGACCGCGAGGGAAAGACAAAGACAGCACAGGGGGACCACGAGGGAAAGACAAAGACAGCACATGGGGACCGCGAGGGAAAGACAAAGACAGCACATGGGGACCACGAGGGAAAGACAAAGACAGCACATGGGGACCGCGAGGGAAAGACAAAGACAGCACATGGGGACCGCGAGGGAAAGACAAAGACAGCACATGGGGACCGCACATGGGGACCGCGAGGGAAAGACAAAGACAGCACATGGGGACCGTGAGGGGAAGACAAAGACAGCACATGGGGACCGCGAGGGAAAGACAAAGACAGCACATGGGGACCGCGAAGGAAAGACAAAGACAGCACATGGGGACCGCGAGGGAAAGACAAAGACAGCACATGGTGACCGCGAGGGAAAGACAAAGACAGCACATGGGGACCGTGAGGGAAAGACAAAGACAGCACATGGGGACCGCGAGGGAAAGACAAAGACAGCACATGGGGACCGCGAGGGAAAGACAAAGACAGAAATGCTGGAAATTTGCTGGAAATCCTAGCAGCGTCCATGTGTTTTATACCTCTCCCTCCCCCCTTCCCATGCCTCCTCCCCCCAAGCCCTCTCCCTCCCACAGATATCCCGATGTCCATGTTCTCTGCTGTTGTACCTGTGTGCTTCCCTCTCTCTCCCCATCTTGTCTCCCACTCCCTTTATTGGATGTTTTGTGTGTCAGTTTTTTTTTTTTGTGTGATTTATGTTAGCTCTTCCACGAGCCTCGATCTTGTATACAAAAAAATATATTAAAAACCCCAACCAATATTTTTCAAAATTACTTAAACAGTATGGGCCAAATTTATGAAAGACGCTTCGCAAGCGTCTTGCTAACACACGCCTAACCAAACATTTAAACCCAGAGAAAAACATCGTTGTATGCGCTCAGCTAATCGCCCGTCTAAATACCATTTTATGAAGGGAGATAATCAGCTGATTAGTTGTGCGTGTCTAAACAGCTGATTAGCTTGTGAAACTCCGCCCATATCTCCAACATCCAATTGAAATGATGCACTTGCATAGAATCTCAGCGCCACAGACAATTGTTGGAGGGGATTCAACACATTTGCTCTTCGTAGGTTGATCCACACCATCTTACACAAGATTCAGCAGCCAATGAAATGATTCCTTCGAGAGTCTGCAACTTCAGACAAATCTTGTGACACTTCCCCAGAGGATTGCATCTATCCTCAAAGATTCTTAATGCACGTCGGTGAACTGCCCTAATCCTACCCTCTTGTGCCTCTATGGAGGATGATTCACATCTTTGCAAACTATTTCCACTAGAATAGAAGTGGCCACATTTGCTATGTGAGAGTGAGCATTATTGTGTAGTAAAGTCACAGTCTGAGACAGTATACCCGAGTGGCATCTATATATTGCTTGTCCAGCTTCATTGCATAACAAGTCACTGGAGCACTGTGAAATAATGGTTTTCCTATGTTATAACTATTCCACATTAATTAAATTGTGAAGGTCCCAAAACATTATTGCCATAAGATTTACAGCTGAGTTTACAACATAGTCACACCTGACTATGTTGGCCACCATCCTGGTTTTACCCAGAATGATTGTACCAGAATTGATGCCTCTTCCTTTATAACCTGCTCAGGGTACACGTTGTAACTGAACAAAATGTCAACACTGAACTATAATATTACATACAGTGCCTTCAGAAAGTATTCACACCCCTTGACTTTTTCACATTTTGTTGTGTTACAACCTGATTTTAAAATGGATTAAAATGAGATTTTTGTCACTGATCTACACATAATACCTCATAATGTCAACGTGGATTTTTTTTTTTAATACAAATTAATTTAAATTTGCCTCCTCTTCATGAGACATTTTTACCGTTCATCAATGCACCCAGTGCTGGTAAACTGGTTATCCAGCTTAACGTCTTCCGACGGACGGTGCACATTGATGTCTCGATCTCTCACTTTGCATGCGAAACACCAGGATGACAATTTATAGCTTGGTCAAGTTCCGTACCCAGACTGGACAAGTCAGAGCTTCTAGATTACCCTGCTAGCTCTGAGGCCTGATCATAATGCACATGTTGAAATAAATTTCTTAATGTACACTAATAAATTTTTATTAACGCACCACAAATATAATACCTTATGTGATCACTCGTGTTTTTTTTCCTATAGAATCGATGCAGGTTATGCATTATAGTTTATGACAATTAAGTTGGTCCATTAAACATTGAATTATAATGCACGTTTTTTTTGTTTTTTTTTGTATACTGAATCGAGGCTCGTGAAAGAGCTAACATTTATTTCACAAACAAATCAACCAGACAAACAAAATATACAAAAAGAGGGAGCGGAAGACAAGATGGGGAGAGAAGGGGAAGCACACAACCACAACATTTGAGAGCAGGGAGAAGTGTGGGGGGGGAGGAGGCGTGGGAAGGGGGGGGGGGGGAGAGGTATAAAACACAAGGGGACCGAAATTAGTTGGGGTAGAAAAGATCAAGGTTTTGGATGGGGGAGGATAAGAGATGGTGGTGAACAGCTGTTTTAAAGACCTGGAGGGTGGAGTGGGATTGAAGAGAGTGAGGGAGTTTGTTCCAGAGGCAGGAGAAAAGAGGAATGAAGGAGTGAAGGTGAGCAGAAAGTCTTGATTTTGGCAGTTTAACCATAAGAGGGTTGCAGGCAGATCTTGTGCGACCTGTAGGAATATTTGGGGGACAGAGCCCAGAGAGAGCTGGGGGGGGGCAAGGCCAGAGAGGAGTCGGTACAAGACGGAAAGACCACCAACCTGCCTGCGGTGAGTGAGTGAAAGGCCCTTGGAGTTAGCTTCATCGCGGGAGATTCCAATGATTCTGAACGCTTTGGTTTCAACAGCGTGAAGACGAGCTAGGTGTGAGGCAGGAGCACCAGACCAGAGGGGAGAGCAGTATTCCATAGAGCTGCGGATGAAAGCCTTGTATGTGGTGAGGAGCTCAGGTGTGCCAAGGAAGGACTTCGCACGACGGAGGATGCCCAGTCGGCGACTGGCTTTGGAGGCCAGATTTGAAATGTGGTTTTCCCAGGAAAGATCATGGCAAATAGTGAGACCCAAAAGCTTGAGTGACAGAACTTCTTGGAGAGGATTATTCAGAAAGTGGATGGGAGGGTTGTCCAGTCGGTCTTTTCGGAGAGACATCGTAAGAGTGTGAGATTTATCAGGATTGAAAGACATGTTCCATTTGTTTGCCCAGCCTGTGATTTTGTCCAGGTCTGCAGAGAGTGAGGAGGCTGCAGACTGCCGATCTGAGGGATGAGGAATGGAGCGACAGAGAGTAGAGTCATCAGCAAAGAGATAGAGAGGATTTTCAAGAGAGTCAGAGAGATCATTGATGAAGACCAGAAAAAGCACAGGGCCCAGAACACTGCCTTGGGGAACTCCAGTTGAAACGTTGATGTTTCTTTGGAATTGTTCCTGTAATGCTTTCAGCCAAGAATGACTGGATATTTAAAAACATATATTATAGCATAAATAATCTATGGGTAAATGCAGGAGAAAAGTTTTTTAAAGAAAGTTTTAAAATGCTGACTGATCACTGCCATTGGGTGCTCATGCTCAGCATAAGGCCTCTTTGTCATCAAAGTTGTGAACAAATTTTCACACGAGTTTTGAGTTTCAAAATGATATAAAAATCCGACTGAGTGAATAAAACATGAAGATACCTCGTATTCAATCCACAGTGCCTGCATTATCTGTTTTGTGTATTAAAGTGATGGAAATGCTAAATATATTGGGGAAATGTTCACATTCATCCACAGCTATAAATAACTCATTACAATAAAGAATAGTCATTTTGTATATTATTCTTTATATCCTGGCTATAAGTAAAAATTTAAAGTTATAGTCCAGCTGGCCTGCAGTACTTTGGAATTAGGAAAGGCCATAAAACGTTGATTATACTTTCCCCCCCCCCCCCCCCCACTTATTCCCCCCTTCCCCCCACCCCCCACATTTATTGTATACATAAATTAACGTAAAAACAATGCGGTGCTTTATTCAATTATCATGACACTTTTTGACATCTAATGACAATGACAGAAATAAAAGCCCATTTACATCATAGTTCAATTGCCCATGAGACTGGGCAGGCTGGCAGTGACGGGGCCATTAAATATGACTGGCAGTTACACCATCTTTGAAGGGCTATTAGCAGGCTGTTGAGAAGTAAAATTTACCCTCTGAGATGTCCAGGGTTACCCACTGTGGTATGATCTCATAATACTGACGTCATTATTTATGCTAGATAAGTTATTTGGAGAAGGAGAGGCCAGCAAAATAATGCACTCTTGAGTAATGTGCATGTTGTATCTGAGAGCAGGTTATGCAGTTCAGTTATTTTGCTTTTCAGATAAGAGTATATGAAAATACATATGTGATACGTTTTCTTTGTGAATGGCCATGGAGGGTGTAAATGCTATTTTCATTTTATTTATTTATTTATTTTATGTTGAAGGCTCCATGCATGGACTATATAGCGCTCATCGAGGCCAGGCATATAAATACAAGAGAAAAAAGGGAATGATGTTTGTTTGTAAGAAGGAGAGATTGAAACTAGCCTGGTACCGGTAGCTATAATTTGAGTGAGACAGAAAGTAAGACCAGCAATCCTGACATGGAGTGTGTAAGAATGTTCCAGGCACCACTTTAACACTCATATGTCAGAATGGTAGTGCTACCCTGGGCGGTGGCTGTCTATAACCTACTACCGAAAGTTTTGTGTGACTATTTGCATTTGAACCCACATAGTCACCCAACCCCTCCCTTTCCCCTCTCCCACACCCCAAATCCTCCACAATCACAATCAGCCTTTAATGAAGCTTTAACGTGGATGAAAAAATAACAACAAGACCAAAAGTCTAACAGCGGCGTAGCCGGGCTTGTAAAATATTATAAACCACAAACACACATGATTCGCTTTTTAAACAGTCGCTAATCCTGTTTGTAACATTAAACAAAGAAATTTGGAGGAACCCCGACATCTGTGAGGTACGTTTTACTTTTTTTTTTTTTTGTTTTTTTTGTATACTGAATCGAGGCTCGTGAAAGAGCTAACATTTATTTCACAAACAAATCAACCAGACAAACAAAATATACAAAAAGAGGGAGTGGAAGACAAGATGGGGAGAGAAGGGAAAGCACACAAACATAACATTTGAGAGCAGGGAGATGTGTGGGAGGGAGAGGGCTTGGGGGGAGGAGGCGTGGAAAGGGGGGGGGGGGGGGTGGGAGAAGTATAAAACACAAGGACACCAAGGACTTCCCGGACAGAAGTTGGTATTTCGAAAAAGTGGATTTGGGGTGAAATTAGCAGGGGTAGAAAAGATCAAGGTTTTGGATGGGGGAGGATAAGAGATGGTGGTGAACAGCTGTTTTAAAGACCTGGAGGGTGGAGTGGGATTGAAGAGAGTGAGGGAGTTTGTTCCAGAGGCAGGAGAAAATATATGAACTTAGAGAACTGAGGGAAGATCTACTGTAATCTATATACCCCACAACGATTGGGTTAATAACATGCTATCAAAAAACTGAGGCGAATTCCTTACTTCAGCGGTTGTTAGTACCGTACACCACTTATCATTAATCATGAACCATACACCGCTTCAATCCATTAACTTTGTATTCACGCCATTGGGATTAAAATGTTATGGTCATATTTACTATATTATTATTATTACTATTACGAAAACTATACTACTGAAATGATGCACTACTGTATTAAGAAACCTGGGCTTAATTTGTCCAAAACGGCCCGAAGGTGAGGCATGAAGCCTAAGGCCTATATGTACCGTATTGTTGGAAAACCCGTAACGCCGATGCTTTCAATATTTGATGGTCATTTTAACAATCGGTTTGTTTGTGTTTCACACTGAATGAAAAACGTAAAGGTAGAGCATGGCGATTGTGATATATGACAGGTTCGACGATATGTTCGGCATTAACGGCATATAAATCAAAATGGCGGAGTGTGGAGAGTCAGCCGCCGTAATGACATCAGACGTAATCACATCCTGTCGTAATCCCTGTCATGTGACCAGATCCTCAGCTCTGATTGGTATACGTTTGAGGGGACATACACACAGACGGACAAACACTGTTCTAGACGGCTTTGCCCTATGGGCTACGCTGTAAAAAGCTTGCAAACACACCGAGGAAGACCCTAACTCGGACATTTAGAACTAGACATAATTTGACGTCGCGACATCGATTGATATGCCCTTGCCCACATGAAGTCTTTGCTTACTCTAACTTTGACCTAAAACCTCAAGACCATTTTACCACAGTATCTAATCTGTGCATATGTATCATGGTACATGTCCATAGTTTAGTTCAATTCCCTACCTCGATAATAACATTTTTACCTGACATGACCTCTGACCTTCGACCTCTTGATGCTAACATCGAATCAGTTCATCTTTGCATCATTATGTATACTTGTACCAAGTTTGGTCAAAATCCCATCACTCATTCACAAGTTATCGTGGTAACAGGATTTCACCTAACATAACCTCTGATCTTTGACCTCTTGACACCATAATCAAATCTGTTTATCTTTACATCCTTATGCATACTTGTACCAAGTTTGACTTTGATCCCTTCAGCAGTTCTTAGGTTATCTCAATAACGAAAACCTATCACGGATGGACAGACGGACAGCCAGACGGACAACCCAAAAGCAATGCCTCATGACTTTGTGACTTCGTCAGTGGAAGCGTAAAAATGTAATGGTGTTGAGACTATTAGGTGAGCTAAACCCGTTACATCCACTATTCTGTCTCTACAAAACTAAGCTTCATCCTTCAGTAATCTCTAAACACCGTTGTGTTTGACTATGGTGTTTGTAACTCTGAGGGCAGAATGTTTTTGTGCTGCCCTGGGGGCATTGTATTTTGTACGCTGGCATCGCCATCTTGAATAAAGCCCACGTGCAGCTGGAGCTCTGGTATGGGTGTGTACACAAAGTGCGGCTCTTTTTTTGGCAGTTTTTTTGACATCCTCCCTCCCCACTGTGACGTTCGGTGACACTTTGCCTAATCCCCACCCTAAAAGAATATGTGACTGTGACTAAGAGTAATGTCACCTTCTTAAATTAACTATCAGCTTCCCTTCTGCAAACTTTTTTTTATCGGTGACATCCGACAACTCAGTCAATGAGATAGTGGTGCCCTCCACGTCTCTCCAAATTTCACAAACTGCCAGTTGACCTTCCGGCTTTCTCCTTTTCGGAAATGTCCTCTCGTGGCTTCAAGTTAATGATATAAACAGCACCTCTGACATTTTTGGATGAATTCAAGCAAAAGCAGAGCGGCTCTAAATTGAGACGTGAAAGGAAATCCAAGATGGCTTTGTCCATGAAGATGAAAATGGTATATCAGGTGACTGTAGCTCTGACCAGCTCTACCCACACCCCCAATGCTCCAGGAAACACCTACCAAAAACGGCAGGGATTTTGTGTACACCCCAAATGATGATTACACCGGCTTAAAAACACCCCCCTCCCCCCCCACCCCCCCGGTCAGTCAAAGACATCCTTGTTTATTACCCCATGCTGCGTGTGAAGTGAAAAGTGGGGTTAAGCAATAGGCTCATTCTGTCTGTCTGTCTGTCTGTCTACAGACATCAGTCCATGGCAGAGGTACTACTTAATTTATTTTTAATTATATATTTTGAACACTGTAGGACACGAATCGAGCATGAACCTGCAGTTTAGCAGTACTTTGGCTCTAAATGTCGGAAATTGTACGGAATCTCCTCCCGAGCGAGCATGCGCACAGAGGAGTAAGGTAATTGTTTTCTCCGTCTGCCTGTCAAACAGAATTGAAAATCATTCCAAGCAGGAAACTTGATTTTTAGGGACGTCATAATGGACACAAGCAACAGGCACGAATAACTAATTAAATGCGTTAAATAAGGTGGTGTAAAAGGCGGTGCATCATCGGTGGTAAACTTCCGAAAAGAATTTCCACAGCCTTTAAAACCTCCTGTTTCAATTGAATTATATTGTTACGGACGCAGTTAAAGATGTTATTTTGACCGAGCGGTGGTGTAACCGCGGCCGAACAGTTATTCCCCGACTAATACCCGATTTGCCCCAAACTTTGGCCGGATCGCGCCACCGTTATTCAATCGGGAAAACTCTAAAGCGACCGAATACAAAGAGGAAGAAGACGTACAGAAGTGGAATTGGATTTATTATTTACACATATAAGTAGGAAGAAAGCAGTCACGTTTATTTACAGACGAGATTAGATACACAGTGCAACGCTAGCTTACCTACAGTCTTAATTAACCCAGGGACAGAACAAACAAGGACAGACTCACGCGGGGAATTTTTTTTTTTTTTTTTTTTTTTTTTTTTTGTATACAAGATCGAGGCTCGTGAAAGAGCGAACATTAATCACACAGAAAGACAAACAGACACATAAAACAAATAACATCGGGAGCGGTAGACAAGATGGGGAGAGAGGGGGAAGGACACAAACACAACATTTGAGAGCAGGGACCGAGAGACATGGAGACATCGAGAGATCTGTGGGAGGGAGAGGGCTTTGGGGGGGAGGCATGTGAAGGGGGGGAGGCATGTGAAGGGGGGGAGGCATGTGAAGGGGGGGAGGCATGTGAAGGGGGGGAGGCATGTGAAGGGGGGGGGTGGGAGAGGTATAAACATATGGACACTGCCAGGATTTCCAGGAAATAAGTTGGAATTTCAAACAAGGTGGATCTGGGGTGAATTAGTGGGGGTAGAAAAGATCAAGGTTATGGATGGGGGAAGATAAGAGATGGTGGTGAACAGCTGTTTTAAAGACCTGGAGGGAGGAGAGGGATTGAAGGGAGTGTGGGAGTTTGTTCCACAGGCGGGAGAAAAGAGGAATGAAAGAGTGAAGGTGAGCAGAGAGCCGAGATTTCGGCAGTTTAACCATCAGAGGGTTGCTGGCAGATCTTGTGCGACCTGTAGGAATATTTGGGGGACAGAGCACAGAGAGAGCTGGGGGAGCAAGGCCGGAGAGGAGTCGGTAGAAGACAGAAAGACCACCTACCTGCCTGCGGTGAGTGAGTGAAAGGCCCTCAGAGATAGCTTCATCGCGGGAGATTCCAATGATTTTGAAAGCTTTGGATTCAACAGCGTGAAGCCGAGCCAGGTGTGAGGCAGGAGCACCAGCCCATAGGGGAGAACAGTATTCCATTGAGCTGCGGATGAAAGCCTTGTAAGTGGTGAGGAGCTCAGGTGTGCCGAGGAAGGACTTCGCACGACGGAGGATGCCCAGTCGGCATGATGATAGGACTGGCGGGAGATGGATGGCTGGCGGGATAGGGAGGTCCAACTCGTCCTGCAGCCGATCGACTCGTGGGCAGCTGCCGCTCCTTCGCGGCCCTGCTCCAAACTGCCGTCCAGGCCTCACGCTGCTGTGGCTGCAGTTTCGGTGGCTCCAGCTGCAGCAAATGCAGTTGCGGTGGCTCGAGCTGCAGTTCACCTCTGGACTTCTTGGTTGGACTCAACTCCTTGGACTCCCTCTCGTCTCTCGGTAAAGGCTCATCTCTCTTTGGAAACGCCCTGCCTGCGGGTTATATAGGCCCCACCCCTCAACCTTCGCGAACCTCCTCGATGTTTCTCTCCACACCCTCTCCAAGTCCAACCCCTTGTTCGTGGTTGGTTGAGTGGGGCTGACTCACTCCTCCCCTCTATGACGAGGTGGGGACCCGCCTTTCTTCCCCAACCCTGCCTCGTGGTCAATGGCGGCAATTGGAGCGGAGGTAGTTTCCAATCGATGAAAGGGGGAATGGAGGTTTTGGGAATGGGAATGAAGGGAATCTATCTCTTTCACTGGTGCAATGGAGTATTTCAATTAATGGGAGACACAGCCTTACCCTAAAACACATACTAAGATATAACTATTGAACAGGGGTATTCTATGATTGGCTGTGGTGTGGATGCTTTATGGACTAATTATGGGACGCCCTTTGACCTTTACACAGCTCCGGAGGCAGGAGGCGCAGAATAATAATAACAATAATAATAATACACACAATCAAAAAAAATACAGTTCTCATATCCGCAACAATATACATAAACACTGTCGAACACAAATCTCCTTGTTTACACTTCCAAAAACCTCCAGTTTAGCGGTATTTGGACAAAACGTTCCCACATTTTACGCCATCTCGACCAATCAAATTTGCCGCTTGCACTCTCAGCATTGGGGAATATTGACATTCAGCCAAAATCGCGGTTCATAGGAAATATAGATTGTACTTGGAAATGCAAAACAAGAGTTTGAAAGACTCTTTGTGTGTCCTTTTTCTCAAGACTGTGCAGGGTGAGGTATTCGATGAACTCTCTAGTTACTCCCGCCAGGGAGTAATGCATTCACTCGTGTATGTGTGTGTGTGTGTGTGTGTGTGTGTGTGTGTGTGTGTTCGTGAGCAAGATATCTGGAAAAGTTCTGAACGGATTTGGATGAAAGTTGGTGGGATGATTGCCCTTGGGATAAGGAAGAATTGATTAGTTTTTGGTGAAGCTCAGGATATTATTCCGGATCCACGAATTTTTTGGGGAAATTTTTTTGGGAAAGATTTTTTTCTGTTTTACTGCATTAAAGCTTTTATTCTTATTATTAAATGATGTTTTTCTCCTCTAATTCCGAGATATATCAAAATTAATTCTCTGACAGTTAGAGTTTACTTTCTTTTTCATTTATTGTTTTGGGGAGAGGGGATGTTAAACAAAACGTATTATTCCAACTAAACCCACGGCGGGAGTATGCGCTCTACTGAGTGGCGTTCTAGTTTAGAATGTATTAACTTCCAAAAAAAATTCAGTAACAGCATCAATATTACTTTGAATCGCTCGTTCTTTTGGATAACATTGACTTTTTTATCTAAGCAGATTGCCCTAGCCTCACAGGAGACTTCCTGTCATCAATGGTGAAGCTGCAAAATACGCGGTTAAAGTGCATCTACAAATTAATAATTGAAGGTTAGCTCTTAGTTCTTAAAACAATTCATTCACTTGTGTGGCATCATATGACCCGCCTTTTCCTGTAAATTTTGTAAAATAAATAAACGTTAGTCGCTTCAAATTGACATTTTACAACTTGTTATCTGAAGGAAAAAGGATGATAATTCTTAATGACATCACGTGCCGAATCGAAATTGTCATCGACATTTGGCAGTTTGGGCCATTCACTTTCACTTAACAGATGACCTTTTCTGCTGATATAATTGAACTACTTCCTGGTTTGCAGATAATAAGCTTCATTCACTACTTCCTGGTTTGCAGATTGATAAGTGACATTCACTACTTCCTGGTTTGCAGATAATAAGCTTCATTCACTACTTCCTGGTTTGCAGATAATAAGCTTCATTCACTACTTCCTGGTTTGCAGATAATAAGCTTCATTCACTACTTCCTGGTTTGCAGATTGATAAGCGACATTCACTACTTCCTGGTTTGCAGATAATAAGCTACATTCACTACTTCCTGGTTTGCAGATAATAAGCTACATACATGATTACCTTTTCTGCTGATATAATTGAACTACTTCCTGGTTTGCAGATTAATAAGCTACATTTACTACTTCCTGGTTTGCAGATAATAAGCTACATTCACTACTTCCTGGTTTGCAGATTAATAAGCTACATTCATGATTACCTTTTCTGCTGATATAATTGAACTACTTCCTGGTTTGCAGATTAATAAGCTACATTTACTACTTCCTGGTTTGCAGATAATAAGCTACATTCACTACTTCCTGGTTTGCAGATAATAAGCTACATTCACTACTTCCTGGTTTGCAGATAATAAGCTACATTCACTACTTCCTGGTTTGCAGATAATAAGCTACATTCATGATTACCTTTTCTGCTGATATAATTGAACTACTTCCTGGTTTGCAGATAATAAGCTACATTCATGATTAGCTTGCTGTAGTCAGTTTGCATAGCTGTAAATATTGAAAATGATCACTGGATGTATTAGTGACCACCCGAACGGTTTAACAACTTGATGGTTGGTCTGTGCTAGGGCAGACAAGAGTCTTCACGGAGGCCAAAAGTTTGGAACAATGCTAACACTTTCTCAATATTGTCCGAATAGGATAGTGATCTGGCCGGTCTGGGATTGATTCTCAACCCGAGGATTCAAACCTTCGTACTGGTGCTTGTCGGGCAGGGCAAAGCCTCGAAGCGTGCGCCGTCCATCAGATGGGACGTCAGGTTGGGGCCTTCCTCTACGACCATTGATTGATGGTGGTGTGGTGCTGCACACACACGACTCGATTGCCAGAGAGGTAGGCCACAACGCGTTGGCATAACAAAGAGTCTTTATTCAAAGCTCGTACTTCAGCACTGGGCGGGCTCGAGCTTAGAGCCCGCATTTATGTGCCGAGGCCACGCCTAGTCCCCGGGCGTGGCCGATCGGTCGAAAGGCGGGGCATGTGCTTTCGTTCTCCGCCTGGACGCTCGCGCCACCCACTGGTGCGCGGAATTATTGCCCCTTGTGCCCGCCACACGCACCCCCCCATAATTCCCACGCACCTGAAGGGTGAGTTTGCAAGGAAGCCGGATGACCCGGCCAAAACGCCCCCTGGCGATGGGTGCAGGGCTGGGGGGTAGCGGAGGGGCGGCCTCGACGCGGAGGCAGAGCTGCGTGCGGGGGGTGGTCCGGATCGAGGTGGGCCGGCTTGAGGCGGTCCACGGAGATGCGATCCGGGGCACCGCCGATGTCGATGGTGAAAAATTTGTCCCCGGTCTCCAGCACGTGGAAGGGCCCGTCGTACAGGGGCCGTAGCGGTGCCCGGTGGGCGTCGTGCCGGATGAAGACATACTTTGCCGTGCGAAGCTCCGGGGTGACGTGGGAAGGCGGGCAACCGTGGTGTGCCGTCAGCACCCGGGCGAACCTCCGGGCGGTCTCCTGAAGGGCGGAGCGCTGTTGCGCCATGGACCAAGGAGCCGTGGAGTTGGGGATAAATTCACCCGGTACCCACAGTGGTTGCCCGAAGACCAGCTCCGCCGAGGACGTGCGCAGGTCGTCCTTGGGCGCCGTCCTGAGGCCCAGCAGGACCCAGGGGAGTCTGTCGGCCCAGCCGCCGTCACGGAGGCTGGCCCGGAGCGCGGCCTTCATTGAGCGATGAAAGCGCTCGCACAGGCCATTGGCCTGGGGGTGGTAGGCCGTGGTGCGGTGTAGTCTCACCCCGAGCCCTTGCGCCACCGCGGCCCAGAGCTCCGAGGTGAACTGGGGGCCGCGGTCGGACGAGATGTCCGAGGGGGCACCGAACCAGGCAACCCAAGTGGCGATGAAGGCGTGCGCCACATAAGCCGCAGACGTCGCCGCCAATGGGACGGCCTCCGGCAACCGTGTGGTGCGGTCGACCATGGTGAGGAGGTGGGTGAACCCCCGCGAGGGGGGTAGAGGTCCCACCAGTCGACGTGCACGTGGTCGAACCGACGCTCGGGCACCGCAAATGGGGCCAACGGGGCCTGGGTGTGGCGGTGGACCTTTGCGCGCTGGCACGCGAGGCATGTCCTGGCCCAGTCGTGGACGTCCTTCCGGAGGCCATGCCAGACGAACTTCGCCGCGATGAGCTTCTGGGATGCCTTCGTGCCCGGGTGGGACAGGCCGTGGATGGCGTCGAAAACTGGGTGCCGCCAGCCAGCGGGCACGATGGGGCGAGGCCGCCCGAGGGAGACGTCGCATAGGAGGACCGCGCCCGCGGCGTCGAATGGCACCTCGGTGATGCGGAGGCCTGTGACGGCGGTCCGCAAGGCCTGGATGCCGGGGTCGGCGGTCTGGTCCTCCGCCATCCGGGCATAGTCGACCCCGAGGTGGACCGCATGCACGACGGACCGGGAAAGGCAATCCGCCACTGGGTTGTCTTTACCCGCCACTGGGTTGTCTTTACCCGCCATGTGACGGATGTCCGTCGTGTACTCGGACACGGCAGAGAGGTGACGCTGCTGCCGTGCCGACCATGGCTCAGCGACCTTGGCCATTGCGAACACAAGGGGCTTGTGGTCGACGAAAGCCGTGAACGGACGGCCCTCCAGGAGATGGCGGAAGTGTCGGACCGCCAGTTGGAGCCCGAGCAGCTCACGGTCGAAGGTGCTATAGCGGCGTTCGTGCGGGCGAAGCTGCCGGCTAAAAAAAACGCCAGCGGTTGCCAAGCACCACGCACCCACTGCTCGTGCACCGCGCCCACCGCATAGTCCGACGCGTCGGTGGTGAGGGCGATCGGGCGCCGGGTGCATCAGCATGGTGGCGTCGGCCAGGGCCAGCTTTGCGCCCGCAAACGCCGCGGCCATCGGCTCCGACCAGGCGATGTCACCTTTGTCCGGCTTGCCCCGGAGGGCCTCGTGCAAGGGGCAGAGGAGCTGGGCGACGTGGGGCACGAAGCGGTGGTAAAAATTTACCATGCCCAGGAACTCCTGGAGCCCCTTGATCGTGCGGGGCCGCGGGAAATCCGGTAGACGGTAGTCCAGTTGAGTTAATGAAGGTCATGCATTCGCTAATAATAATATTTTTCCATCTTTAAAGCTATGCGATCATTTATGTGTGCGGCCAAACTATATTTAGTGAAGCTTTCCCTTTGCTATTTGTTTGGTCAGGCTCTTTTTAGTAGAGATCTGTCATCAGGGCCTGAGAATAGCTTTTTCTATGGAAGTATATTTCCTGAAGCTCTGCTGAAATTGAACAATAAAGTAGTATGAAAACTTAACTGCTCAGAACATGCAACATTTGGAATCAATTATATCCTTCATTACATTAATAGATATTCTACCTTTGACCTTTGACCTCCTTTGACCATTTGACCTTTGACCTCCTTTGCCCATTTGACCTTTGCCCTCTATGCGCAGTTCGAAAATTTGGCCTGACTATAAAATCTGTCGGATTGATGATTTTCGAGCAGGGTGCTGCACGAATGAGTGTGCCGCTTCCTCGGATAGATGATAGCTGTGTTCCCCATCTGGTGGCATCAATTGTTGGATGTAAATATTTTCGTGAAGAGTAGGTGAATTATTCCCATTACCCTAAACAAATTACAAATTTCTGCCATCTTCAGTCGATTTTAGGCCAAGTGAGATGTAACAAATACATTTATATCCTTTACTAACATGATGTAGTTGTACTTTACTGTATGTTGAAAATAAAACGTTAATGTTTCTTGGATTTGGTTATTGTATCTCCTTCAAAATAACTTTTGATCGCTCCTCGTCAAGTTGTTGTGCATTCTGTATTTCTGGCAGAACCTGCTTGTATATTTAGTCATTTAACTTAGTCATTTGTATATTTAGTTTGTGTATTTAGTCATTTTAATTTAACTTGCAGAACTCAGCCATTTTAGTATTTCACCGAAGTCAATGGCTTCTTCTTCTTCTTCTTTCATATGCAGCATAGGGCTGCGGGGCAGTATCATTGGCTGAAGGTGTGGCCTTGCTGCTGATGCAACACCCTCTCTAGGTTAGAGCAGGAATTTGTAATTTGTAATTTGTTCATGGTGCCGGTGATGGGTCGCCTACTCTTCGCGAAGGTTGACCAATCAACGTCGGCAGACAGGATGCCCAATTCAACGTCCATCGGAGGCACGGCACACACATTAATCAATCACCCTGCCTGTGAAACACCAAAATGGCAATTTATAGTTGGGCTGAGATTCGAATCCAGGTTATGCACCTTAAAGGCGAGTATGCCATTTGCCAGCACTAGGTAAAATGACCCATGGTGCTGGACACCAGGTTTAAATCCCAAATATTACACTATCTCTCTATATTATAAAAGAAAGTTTTTGTTTGTTTGTCTGCGCAAGCTAATCTCCTGAACGGTGAAAGATAGGAGGAAACAAATACAAAAAATGTCGGGACGGACCCCGGGAAGGTTTTAGGCTAGGTGGCGACGCCGGCCGAGGCCCATTTCGCAATTAAAAGCTAAGCTGAATTATAGTAGTCAATCTTCTACGGCCACGAGTAAAAGCTGAATTATAGTAGTAAATTCATTCAAAAAGAACTTAAAATGTCGGGACGTGCCCCGGGAAGGTTATAGGCTAGGTGGCGAGGCCTGTCGAGGCCGCTTTGGCCGGGCTGGGCCCATTTCACAATTAAAAGCTGAGCTGAATTGTCGTACTCAATCTTCTACGGCCGCGAGTAAAAGCTGAATTATAGTAGTAAATTCATTCAAAAAGAACCCGGGCAACGCCGGGTGCTTTCGGCTAGTATAATATATAATACACTTGCCCAGTATTTGTCTATTGTCTCTTGAGATCTTTGTAATTCTCGCTAATGTACACTGCGTTCTTCTAATGTCTTTGCTCGGCATGTGATTTATGTGCAAGCTCCACTATGAGACTTAGATCAATGTAAAATTTAATAATGGAGGAAAGAACATGTAATAGGCAAATGTGATTATTGAAATTCATGCATATTGATAACCTCATGCTTTGGTTGATGGTCTAAGACATTAATTACTTGTTTTGCACGATTTCATCTTCTTGATTTTGAATGTGGACCCATAAGTAATGTGGACCCATAAGTAATGTGGACCCATAATATGTAAAAAGTATCCAAATTCCGTTTTGATTTTCATATCATGTAACACATACGATGTATCAGTTTACCTGCAGTGAATTTTGAACAAACACGGACATTTTCAGGCCTTATTGATAACCCTCGTTTGAAATGTAGATTTTGAACTAAATTTTTTAGCTTTGTATCTTTTAATCCAACGCTCATGGAGGAGGAGATGAAATTATCTATTAATCTCCTTGTAAATAATTTTACATTAATTACACGGAAATTAATAGATAATTAATGAACAAACACATGGTATATGGCATTTGAACCTGGGTTTACCATGCATCATGAGCCATGATGGGAACATGAACAGCCAACCCAACTTTATGTATTGACACTACATCAGCTATTAGTTAACTCCATTCACTAAAATTATCCACAAACAATGTTGTGCATTCTGTTAAGTCGGTGTAGCTCACCAATAATCATTGTAATGTCACTTTTACAACTAGATATCTGCGATCACAAAGCGATTGCGAAGGGTAAGGCTCCCCCAAAAAGTGGACGGTTATCCTTGGCCTTGGCGGGCGCCCACGACTAACCCTTGACCCGTGATCCAATGATGCCCGTTTTTGTTTGGACCACAATATGACCTTGACCTTCAACATTTGGGGATATAGTGTAAATTAAAAAAATGTCGACCCATCTATAATCTATCCATAAAACTCAACATCATGAAAATCGGAGGAAAATTATTCAAGTTATGATTAAAAAGGTGTTTTTTGTTAATTAGGCCACAATCCGAAAAAAGTAGGTTTAAGGATATCGAACAAATATGAGGTGCATAACTTCAGTGCAGGTCCACTATTATGATACAAGAACATCTTAGAAGGAGGCCAAGCATTCTTTGAGATTACGCATTGGCAAAATTGAGCGAATGTGACCAAAAAAAACGTTTTATTTTTTAAACCGCCATTTTAACTTGACCTTTAATCCAGAGGGGAATGATGTCAATGAAGCATAAATGTGCCTTGCTCGGGACTATCTAGAGAGGGCAGTTCCGTTCTGATCGGATTAACATAAGTCTATTTTGATGAAATGTCTTTAAATGCCTATAATTGGGTCACGACCTTTAAATTAGGTCAAGGTCAAACATTGAGGTCAACCCAGCATGCTTTATTTTCTTATTATTGTTGCAAAATGTCATTCCAAAAGTCCCAGCTGGATCCGAGATACAGCTCAGAAATTGATAGTTTGGAAATTCATACAGTTTGGAAAATGATACAGTTTGGAAGTTGATACAGCTTGGAAGTTGATACAGCTTGGAAATCGATACAGTTTGGAAATCGATACAGTTTGGAAATTGATACAGTTTGGAAATTGATACAGTTTGGAAATGGATACAGTTTGGAAATTGATACCGTTTAGAAATTGATACCGTTTGGAAATTGATACAGTTTGGAAATCGATACAGTTTGGAAGTTGATACAGCTTGGAAATTGATATAGTTTGGAAATTGATACAGTTTGGAAATTGATACAGTTTGGAAGTTGATACAGCTTGGAAATTGATATAGTTTGGAAATTGATACAGTTTGGAAATCGATACAGTTTGGAAGTTGATACAGCTTGGAAATTGATATAGTTTGGAAATTGATACAGTTTGGAATATGATACCACTTGGAAATTGATACAATTTGGAAATTGATACAGTTTGGAAATTGATACAGTTTGGAAATTGATACAGTTTGGAAGTTGATACAGCTTGGAAATCGATACAGTTTGGAAATTGATGCCGTTTAGAAATCGATACAGTTTGGAAGTTGATACAGTTCGGAAATTGATACAGTTTGGAAATTGATACAGTTTGGAAATTGATACCGTTTGGAAGTTGATACAGCTTGGAAGTTGATACCGTTTAAAAATCGATACAGTTTGGAAGTTGATACAGCTTGGAAATTGATATAGTTTGGAAATTGATACAGTTTGGCAATTGAAACAGTTTGGAAGTTGATACAGCTTGGAAATTGATATAGTTTGGAAATGGATACAGTTTGGAATATGATACCGTTTAGAAATTGATACAGTTTGGAAATTGATACAGTTCGGAAATTGATACAGTTTGGAAATTGATACAGTTTGGAAATTGATACCGTTTGGAAGTTGATACAGCTTGGAAGTTGATACCGTTTAAAAATCGATACAGTTTGGAAGTTGATACAGCTTGGAAATTGATATAGTTTGGAAATTGATACAGTTTGGAAATTGAAACAGTTTGGAAGTTGATACAGCTTGGAAATCGATACAGTTTGGAAATTGATACAGTTTGGAAATTGATACAGTTTGGAAATTGATACAGTTTGGAAGTTGATACCGTTTAGAAATCGATACAGTTTGGAAATTGATACCGTTTAGAAATTGATACAGTTTGGAAATTGATACAGTTTGGAAATTGATACAGTTTGGAAGTTGATACCATTTAGAAATCGATACAGTTTGGAAGTTGATACAGCTTGGAAATTGATATAGTTTGGAAATTGATACAGTTTGGAATATGATACCGTTTATAAATCGATCCAGTTTGGAAGTTGATACAGCTTGGAAATTGATATAGTTTGGAAATTGATACAGTTTGGAATATGATACCACTTGGAAATTGATACAGTTTGGAAATTGATACAGTTTGGAAATTGATACAGTTTGGAAGTTGATACAGCTTGGAAATCGATACAGTTTGGAAATTGATACAGTTTGGAAATTGATACAGTTTGGAAATCGATACAGTTTGGAAGTTGATACAGCTTGGAAATCGATACAGTTTGGAAATTGATACCGTTTAGAAATCGATACAGTTTGGAAATTGATACAGTTTAGAAATTGATACAGTTTGGAATATGATACCACTTGGAAATTGATACCGTTTAGAAATCGATACAGTTTGGAATATGATACCACTTGGAAATTGATACAGTTTGGAAATTGATACAGTTTGGAAATTGATACAGTTTGGAAATTGATACAGTTTGGAAGTTGATACAGCTTGGAAATCGATACAGTTTGGAAATTGATACCGTTTAGAAATCGATACAGTTTGGAAGTTGATACAGCTTGGAAATTGATATAGTTTGGAAATTGATACAGTTTGGAATATGATACCGTTTAGAAATTGATACAGTTTGGAAATTAATACAGTTTGGAAATTGATCCAGTTTGGATATTGATACAGTTTGGAAGTTGATACCATTTAGAAATCGAAACAGTATGGAAGTTGATACAGCTTGGAAGTTGATATAGTTTGAAAATTGATACAGTTTGGAAATTGATACCGTTTAGAAATCGATACAGTTTGGAAGTTGATACAGCTTGGAAATTGATATAGCTTGGAAATTGATACAGTTTGGAAATTGATACAGTTTGGAAGTTGATACAGCTTGGAAATTGATATAGTTTGGAAATTGATACAGTTTGGAAATTGATACAGTTTGGAAGTTGATACAGCTTGGAAATTGATATAGTTTGGAAATTGATACAGTTTGGAAATTGATACAGTTTGGAAGTTGATACAGCTTGGAAATTGATATAGTTTGGAAATTGATACAGTTTGGAAATTGATACAGTTTGGAAGTTGATACAGCTTGGAAATCGATACAGTTTGGAAATTGATACAGTTTGGAAATTGATACAGTTTGGAAATTGATACAGCTTGGAAATTGATACAGTTTGGAAGTTGATACCATTTAGAAATCGATACAGTTTGGAAATTGATACCGTTTAGAAATTGATACAGTTTGGAAATTGATACAGTTTGGAAATTGATACAGTTTGGAAGTTGATACCGTTTAGAAATCGATACAGTTTGGAAGTTGATACAGCTTGGAAATTGATATAGTTTGGAAATTGATACAGTTTGGAATATGATACCGTTTATAAATCGATACAGTTTGGAAGTTGATACAGCTTGGAAATTGATATAGTTTGGAAATTGATACAGTTTGGAATATGATACCACTTGGAAATTGATACAGTTTGGAAATTGATACAGTTTGGAAATTGATACAGTTTGGAAATTGATACAGTTTGGAAGTTGATACAGCTTGGAAATCGATACAGTTTGGAAATTGATACCACTTGGAAATTGATACAGTTTGGAAATTGATACAGTTTGGAAATTGATAAAGTTTGGAAGTTGATACAGCTTGGAAATCGATACAGTTTGGAAATTGATACCGTTTAGAAATCGATACAGTTTGGAAGTTGATACAGCTTGGAAATTGATATCGTTTGGAAATTGATACAGTTTGGAATATGATACCGTTTAGAAATTGATACAGTTTGGAAATTGATACAGTTTGGAAATTGTTCCAGTTTGGATATTGATACAGTTTGGAAGTTGATACCGTTTAGAAATCGATACAGTTTGGAAGTTGATACAGCTTGGAAGTTGATATAGTTTGAGAATTGATACAGTTTGGAAATTGATACCGTTTAGAAATCGATACAGTTTGGAAGTTGATACAGCTTGGAAATTGATATCGTTTGGAAATTGATACAGTTTGGAAATTGATACAGTTTGGAAGTTGATACAGCTTGGAAATTGATATAGTTTGGAAATTGATACAGTTTGGAAATTGATACAGTTTGGAAGTTGATACAGCTTGGAAATCGATACAGTTTGGAAATTGATACAGTTTGGAAATTGATACAGTTTGGAAATTTATACAGCTTGGAAATTGATACAGTTTGGAAATTGATACAGTTTGGAAGTTGATACCGTTTAGAAATCGATACAGTATGGAAATTGATACCGTTTAGAAATTGATACAGTTTGGAAATTGATACAGTTTGGAAGTTGATACCGTTTAGAAATCGATACAGTTTGGAAGTTGATACAGCTTGGAAATTGATATAGTTTGGAAATTGATACAGTTTGGAATATGATACCGTTTATAAATCGATACAGTTTGGAAGTTGATACAGCTTGGAAATTGATATAGTTTGGAAATTGATACAGTTTGGAATATGATACCACTTGGAAATTGATACAGTTTGGAAATTGATACAGTTTGGAAATTGATACAGTTTGGAAGTTGATACAGCTTGGAAATCGATACAGTTTGGAAATTGATACAGTTTGGAAATTGATAGTTTGGAAGTTGATACAGCTTGGAAATCGATACAGTTTGAAAATTGATACCGTTTAGAAATTGATACAGTTTGGAAATTGATACAGTTTGGAAGTTGATACCGTTTAGAAATCGATACAGTTTGGAAATTGATACAGCTTGGAAATTTATATAGTTTGGAAATTGATACAGTTTGGAAATTGATACCGTTTAGAAATCGATACAGTTTAGAAATTGATACAGTTTGGAAATTGATACCGTTTGGAAATTGATACAGTTTGGAATATGATACCACTTGGAAATTGATACAGTTTGGAAATTGATACAGTTTGGAAATTGATACAGCTTGGAAATTGATACAGTTTGGAAATTGATACAGTTTGGAAATTGATACAGTTTGGAAATTGATACAGCTTGGAAATTGATATAGTTTGGAAATTGATACAGTTTGGAATATGATACCACTTGGAAATTGATACAGTTTGGAAATTGATACAGTTTGGAAATTGATACAGTTTCGAAATTGATACAGTTTGGAAATTGATACAGTTTGGAAGTTGATACAGCTTGGAAATTGATATAGTTTGGAAATTGATACAGTTTGGAAATTGATACAGTTTGGAAGTTGATACAGCTTGGAAATCGATACAGTTTGGAAATTGATACAGTTTGGAAATTGATACAGTTTGGAAATTGATACCGTTTAGAAATTGATACAGTTTGGAAATTGATACAGTTTGGAAATTGATACAGTTTGGAAGTTGATACTGTTTAGAAATCAATACAGTTTGGAAGTTGATACAGCTTGGAAATTGATATAGTTTGGAAATTGATACAGTTTGGAAATTGATACAGTTTGGAAGTTGATACAGCTTGGAAATCGATACAGTTTGGAAATTGATACAGTTTGGAAATTGATACAGTTTGGAAATTGATACCGTTTAGAAATTGATACAGTTTGGAAATTGATACAGTTTGGAAATTGATACAGTTTGGAAGTTGATACTGTTTAGAAATCAATACAGTTTGGAAGTTGATACAGCTCGGAAATTGATATAGTTTGGAAATTGATACAGTTTGGAATATGATACCGTTTATAAATCGATACAGTTTGGAAGTTGATACAGCTTGGAAATTGATATAGTTTGGAAATTGATACAGTTTTGAAGTTGATACAGCTTGGAAATCGATACAGTTTGGAAATTGATACCGTTTAGAAATCGATACAGTTTGGAAGTTGATACAGCTTGGAAATTGATACAGTTTGGAAATTGATACCGTTTAGAAATTGATACAGTTTGGAAGTTGATACAGCTTGGAAATCGATACAGTATGGAAATTGATACCGTTTAGAAATTGATACAGTTTGGAAATTGATACAGTTTGGAAGTTGATACCGTTTAGAAATCGATACAGTTTGGAAGTTGATACAGCTTGGAAATTGATATAGTTTGGAAATTGATACAGTTTGGAAATTGATACCGTTTAGAAATCGATACAGTTTGGAAATTGATACAGTTTGGAAATTGATACAGTTTGGAAGTTGATACAGCTTGGAAATCGATACAGTTTGGAAATTGATACAGTTTGGAAATTGATACAGTTTGGAAATTGATACAGTTTGGAAGTTGATACAGCTTGGAAATCGATACAGTTTGGAAATTGATTCTGTTTAGAAATTGAATCCGTTTAGAAATTGATACCGTTTGGAAATTGATACAGTTTAGAAATTGATTCCGTTTAGAAATTGATACCGTTTGGAAATCGATACAGTTTAGAAGTTGATTCCGTTTAGAAATTGATAGTTTATAAATTGATACCGTTTGGAAATTGATTCCGTTTAGAAATTGATACAGTTTGGAAATTGATACAGTTTGGAAATTGATACCGTTTGGAAATTGATACAGTTTGGAAGTTGATACAGCTTGGAAATCGATACAGTTTGGAAATTGATTCTGTTTAGAAATTGAATCCGTTTAGAAATTGATTCCGTTTAGAAATTGATACCGTTTGGAAATTGATACAGTTTATAAATTGATACCGTTTGGAAATTGATTCCGTTTAGAAATTGATACAGTTTGGAAATTGATACAGTTTAGAAAGTTGTAGTGTTTAGAGTGCAGAAAGAAAATAAAATATCAAATGGTGGTTTGGTACTCCTAAGGGGTCTAAGAAACTCTGTGGTTCTATTAAAAATTGGGGGCACCAATTATAGAAACAAACCCTACAACAGCAACAAGCCTTCCCCTATCCTATAGGAGGAGGCCTAATTATATGATTATGGTAACTGACATGATATGTTATTACCTTTTCATTTCCAGATTTCCAAACGACCAGACAGTGATTCACCCTCTTTGTGGAAACCCTGGAAAACTCAAGGGGGCAGCAAAGATCCTGTTCCTGTCCCAAGACAAACAGAGGCAATTCAAGTGATCCCAACTGCCAACAGACTTTCAACTCGAGTAAAGAGCACAACTCAGGATGATTGCGAGCCATTAAGACCTCTTCAAGAGGGGTCCAAGAGAAATGCTTGGCCGGAATTATCATTAGTCCAACACTCGTGGCCGTGGTCTTTACTCTCAGCCAGACGTAAGCAATCCACATGTCAGCAACTCTCCAATGTACATGAAATGAGGCAAGGAAATGAGGAGAAGGGTGATGGAGGATCAAAATTGGCAGAGGCTCAGACACCTGCATCAGATTATGAGTCCCACAGCAATCATGATCGTATCAAGGCTGCCGCAGCAAAAGGGCAGCGATTTTCTGTACCATCGGATGAATCAGGCAGTGAAAGTGGAGTGTTAACCGGGAGGCTCCAGCGCTCATGGAGTATGCGTCAAGCTTGCGACCTGGGCTGGATCGAGCCAGGTAAATCGACAACAAAGTCCCAAGATGTGGAGACAAATAGAGATGTGAAAACGATGATTACTAAGGAAACTGTAAAAGTTTTAAAGGACATCACTGCCAGAAAAAGATCTCTACCCTTACAGCACGAACTTATTATTAACAAACCATATAATATCCGTAAAGTATCAAATGAACCTCAGACACTTCTCAAAGAAAGTTTTAACACACCAACTGCTGTTGTTAATGAACAGAGAAAAGTCTCCAAGAGCACGTGCCTGTCTGAATCGGGGACCAATCGGCAGCGAAGGTTTATTACTCGATCTCAACATGTTCAAATTAGACCCTTGCAGCATTTGCACTCTGATGATTGTGCAGATTCAAAGTCGCCTGGATATGAGGTCATAGGGTCTCCAGTTTCAACAAGTCCCACCTTCAGTCCAGATTCCTCCATAGCCTACCATACTGAAACAGAGCCCATGGATGAAACTTTGGTTCAAGTAATGACTGGCAACTCTTCTCCCATATCTCCAGAACCTGACACACCTGGGGGGAGTACCTCAAAATCTGAGAAAGCACGAAACAAAACACCTAAGGGGTTGTTGACGAGGATACGTCCTAAGTCTCTCAGTTTTACTGGCTCCAGTTTTGGACTTCAAAAGGATTTGTCTGTTCACCACAGTGGACACACCTTACCGGACTCCACAAAGCCCTCGCTTTTCTTTGGAGACCCATGGCTCCCGAGAGAAAACCAAACTGTCATTTCTCAAACTCTCAGTCCTACAGATACCCCTTCTCGGCCTTGTCTATTAAGTAAGGTGGGTTGCTCGTTCTTCCTTTTCTTATTTTTTTTTGCTGTTTTTTGGTTTTACGCTGTTTTTATTTAATTGACCATACTCTTTTGTTCCTACTTCTTGAGCTATTTTTATATTTTCTTCATTCAGTCAAATAGGCAAAAGCCTGTCTCTTTGGAAGCAAAGCCAATGGAGCTTCACAGCACCCAAATGTCAATGCCAACACAGTCGACACCAAGTACAGCTCGCGAGGAGAACAAGGAGGAAAATTCTGCGGGCAGCCTTGCATGGGGCCTGCCATCCAAACACGCTTGTGGGCCACCCTCAATGAACGAAAGGAATACTTCAGTGGAAGTTTGTGGAGTAACCAGCCCAAGTCCAACTTCTGTCTGCAATGGAAGTGGCGTACAGGTTGGTTTGCTCAACAATGCTAATAATTAAAAAATAAAGCCAGGTGCTTCATGCTATCAAATCTAATTTGGACTTTTTTTGTTTATTATTTTGCTTTATGTTACAAAATACATCATTATTGATGTCTTGTTTTGAAGCCAGGTGCCCCTGAAGGTGGACGGAGGTTATGTTTTCACTACTGTCTGTCTGGTTGTGAAAAGGCTATCTCAAAAAGTTGTGGACAGATTTGGACGAACTTTGGTGGACTGGTTGGGTGCCTGACAAGGACGAATTCATTAGATTTTGGTGAAGATCTGTATCCGTATCTGGATACAATAATTTTTCAAGTGATTCTTCACCATTGAGAATCTCTAATTTGAGTTGGGATGGGTAGATAGCCCAACCTAACCCTAACCCTAACCCTAACCCTAACCCTAACTCAGATAGGGCCAAAAATATATATAGCATCCTATTTCAAAAAAGTTATGGACGAGATGACAAAACTAGGTGGATGAGTTGGTTAGGTGACAAGAATAAACTGATTCAATTTTGGCTCATGTCAGAATCCACATCCGGCCTATCAGTGGGATCCAAAACGTAAACTGTTGCGGAGGTATGCGTTCTACCTAGTGCCGTTGTAGTTATACACTCTAATTGTCAAGTGAGGTCCCTTATCCAAACCAAATAATGCTACGTTTCCTCCTGCATATTGGTCGAGAGAACACAATTGGTTAGGGATACCTGTAGCTGCCTGCGAAAATGTCCTAACTCCAAACTGTGCTCAAAGATGATTATTGTGAACTTGAAGGCCTCAATGAAATATCAAAAGTTCCTGTTTGCTATAACTTTAGGTTAGCAGGTCTGCCTGTGTTCCATATTGCTGAAATCGGTGCGACACTTGTATATCGTACATTCTCTGCAGCATATCATCAATGTTGCCATTAAAATGAGGTAAAGGAGTTTCTTGTTGAGGAGGCATAAGAGCTTATTGCTATCTTTCTTGCGTATGGACCTATCTATCTGGTCCTTAGTTTGATCCCTGATCGTAACTGCCATTCTGAAGTAATACCAGCAAGGGTTGCAGCATTGTAGGGCATGCCATCTCTCAGATTGGATGTGAACCCAGCTGTCACATCTACATTTAGGTCATGGATGTGCAAGATCCCACCCTTATCATTTGGAAAGAGCATGTTATTGTTTGCTGGTACCCTATCCAAATTTTCTGCTTTGAATCAGGCGTTCTACCTGCTCTATACCTAGCACTACCTGCTCTATACCTCCGATGGGCTAAATTCATTTTCTCTTTACTGTGTTATTGGTAACCTTGTGTCACTGATCTGAGTTGTTAGGTTGTAGTTTAATTTGGGGGAAAGGATATGTAGGCCTTTTGATCTTTTAAAAGTGTGAAATGTCTTTAATGGAACTCGTTTTGTGGTGTTTTTTTAGTTGGCAAATTAAATTTACGAGCAACGGTACCCGCCCTACGGGCGGGGCTTCAATTGGGAGGCCCAAATGAAAAGGCAAGATATCAGAAATTGAAGGCTTTTTTTATTTTAAACGATTTATATAAACATCCGTGAAATCATATCACACGCAAATCATCAAAATCTAAACAGTATTTGTAGAATTTCAATAAAAGGTATGGTATGGTATGGACCTCAAACATCCGGGGCCTTCGCTCATACTTGACTGATCTCTCCATACAGGTTGCTTCTGACAAACCAGATGTGATCTGCTTAACAGAAACTTTCCTCCTTCATGATGTCTCTGATGCCTTGGTATCTCTCCCAGGTTACTCCCTCCTCCGGTATGATAGACCTGAGCCTCGTCCTGGAGGGGGTGTTGCTATCTTTATAAAAAACTCTCTTCCTCACTCGCCCTCCACTGCCCTCTCTCCACCTCACCCCCAGGAATACCTTTGGCTACGGCTTCCCCTTCGCTCCAACCTTTTGTTCATATGTGTGTTGTACCGTCCACCAAACAGTGATAACTCCATCGACATCTCGCTGTCTGATAATATGGACCAACTTCTATCTACCCATCCCAACTCTCTCTTCCTCATATGTGGTGATTTCAATTGTCACCATGCCAGTTGGCTGGGTGTGGGTACCTCTCTCACCAGCCATGGCTCTTCAGCAAAGGACTTCTGCGACTCACTGGGACTGACACAATCTGTCAATTTCCCGACCCGGATCTCAGTCAACGGAGCATCTTCTCTTCTGGACTTGGTTATGACTAACTTCCCTGAAAATGTCTGCTGCTCTTCTTCTGCTCCAATCGGCTCATCTGATCATGTGCTTGTCAAAGTGGACATCTCTCTGACCATTCTCAGAGAGCCTCCTCAGCGTCAACGAGTCTGGCATTTCACTCAGGCCAACTGGCACGGTCTTCAAGCAGTCATCAATCATCTGGACTGGTCTCCCTCTACCGCCTCTGACATCAACTCATCCTGGGAATTCTTTCAAAGTAAATTGCTCTCTCTCTCATGCACAGATTTATCCCATCTCGTCTTCAGTTGTCATACCCTTCCTCCCGTCCATGGTACACGGAATCTTGTGGTGAGGCTGTTGCCCTCAAACAACTTGCTTTCGTCTCCTGGAAAGCAAATCCAACGGAAGGAAATCTCATTTCCTTTCACAAAGCCCGAAACCAGTGTGTGTCCACCCTCAGGAGAGCCAGGAAACAATACCTCACCGTTCTCAAGACAGAACTCTCTTATCTGTCTCCCTCTTCCAAATCCTGGTGGCGTCTGGTCAAATCTATTTATGGTGTTTGTTCCTCCTCCATCCCCTCCCTCACCTCAAACGGCTTAACGGCTGACTCCGCACGTGAAAAAGCTGAATGCCTCAACTCTGTGTTTGCCTCTAAATCTTGTGTCCCAAACCCATCCCTCTCTGTACCCACCATACCTAGTCATACCCAGCTGCTCCTGGACTCTGTGTCCTTTCCTCCTGACAAGGTGGAAAAGTTTCTGTCAACCCTCGACTCTGATTCTGCAACTGGTCCTGACGACATCAGCCCATGGGTCCTAAAATCATGTTCTTCCGCTCTTTCACTCCCTCTTTCTGTTCTCTTCACCCTCTCTTTTGCTCAAGGTCATCTGCCATCTGCTTGGAAATCAGCCAACATCACCGCTTTGCACAAAAAAGGGGCAAAAACAGATCGTAGCAACTACAGACCAATCAGCCTTCTCCCAATTATCAGCAAAGTCATGGAATCCATCATTGCTTCAGATATGAAATCTTTCCTCTTCTTCAATGGCTTGATCTCTGATCATCAATTTGGTTTCAGACCTGGTCACTCTACTCTGGACATGCTGCTTCTGCTTTCTCAACAATGGATGGAGGTCCTCAACACCAAATAGGAAATTAGAGCTGTCTCCCTTGACATTTCACGTGCCTTCGATACGGTCTGGCACCCTGCTCTGCTCACCAAACTCTCCTCCTTTGGTATCCATGGAAATCTCCACGCATGGCTGGCAGACTTCCTCTCTGGTCGTAGTCAACGTGTGGCCCTGAATGGGTTTCTCTCATCTCCTCTTCCTGTTCAGGCTGGAGTTCCCCAAGGTAGTGTTCTGGGCCCTGTGCTTTTTCTGGTCTTCATCAATGATCTCTCTGACTCTCTTGAAAATCCTCTCTATCTCTTTGCTGACGACTCTACTCTCTGTCGCTCCATTCCTCATCCCTCAGATCGGCAGTCTGCAGCCTCCTCGCTCTCTGCAGACCTGGACAAAATCACAGACTGGGCAAACAAATGGAACATGTCTTTCAATCCTGATAAATCTCACACTCTTACGATGTCTCTCCGAAAAGACCGACTGGACAACCCTCCCATCCACTTTCTGAATAATCCTCTCCAAGAAGTTCTGTCACTCAAGCTTTTGGGTCTCACTATTTGCCATGATCTTTCCTGGGAAAACCACATTTCAAATCTGGCCTCCAAAGCCAGTTGCCGACTGGGCATCCTCCGTCATGCGAAGTCCTTCCTTGGCACACCTGAGCTCCTCACCACATACAAGGCTTTCATCCGCAGCTCTATGGAATACTGCTCTCCCCTCTAGTCTGGTGCTCCTGCCTCACACCTACCTCGTCTTCACGCTGTTGAAACCAAAGCGTTCAGAATCATTGGAATCTCCCGCGATGAAGCTAACTCCAAGGGCCTTTCACTCACTCACCGCAGGCAGGTTGGTGGTCTTTCCGTCTTCTACCCACTCTTCTCTGGCCTTGCCCCCCCCCCCCCCCCCAGCTCTCTCTGGGCTCTGTCCCCCAAATATTCCTACAGGTCGCACAAGATCTGCCTGCAACCCTCTTATGGTTAAACTGCCAAAATCAAGACTTTCTGCTCACCTTCACTCCTTCATTCCTCTTTTCTCCCGCCTCTGGAACAAACTCCCTCACTCTCTTCAATCCCACTCCACCCTCCAGGTCTTTAAAACAGCTGTTCACCACCATCTCTTATCCTCCCCCATCCAAAACCTTGATCTTTTCTACCCCCGCTAATTTCGGTCCCCTTGTGTTTTATACCTCTCCCCCCCCCCCCCCCTTCCCACGCCTCCTCCCCCTGGGCCCTCTCCCTCCCACGCTTCTCCCTGCTCTTGGGTGTTGTGGTTGTGTGCTTCACCTTCTCTCCCCATCTTGTCTTCCGTTCCCTCTTTTTGTATGTTTTGTTTGTCTGGTTTGTTCTACAAAATTTGTTGTTTGTTCTATTGTTCTACAAAAAAAAAAAAGAAAAAAAAAAAGCCACATCACTGTGCATATCGGTAAATATTATTCCATCGTGTTTGGAAAAACTGGAAAATTGGAAAATTGGAAAAATTGGAAAAATTGGAAAAACAATATGGCCTATTTTACTCCAGGGGGTCCCAGGATTACCCACCCAAACTTTGTTGCAATCGGGTCAGCCGTTTTTGCGGTACCTGGGAACAGACAGACGGACAGACATTTGGTGAATTATAGTAAGATTTCAAAAATTTGCTTTAATTATTTAATGCTAAAAGAAGTTTAATTTAATGCTCAATTTCTTGCTAAACTCACACATTACATTTAATCCTCCATTTTTTATTAATTCAATCGCTTGTCATATACTATCTCTTTGTCATATTAACAGTCACATCTGCCCATTGCTTGACTCAAAAGTTACTCGTTTACACATATTAGTTCTCTCTGGTTTAGTCTTACAGGAGAAAAAAAGCACGTGAGAAAAAAAACAAAAAAGCACAAGGAAAATGTGTTTATTGTGATATGTATGCAGATACCGGCACCACAAAAATGCCTGCAGACTCCACGGTGCTCTCATTCCAACACCAGCTCGCCCAGCCCAATTCCCTGCAGTACTTTCTCCTTTCCAGACACACCATGCCTCAGTCCTAGCAGTGATTTATCTACTCCTGAGCTTTCAGGTCCAACACTGTGCCACTCCACCTCCATCATAAACCCACCGTATCCAAAGGAGGGCCAAGAGGATGCACCTCGACACATACCTCTTCATCATCGACGTCGCCCTGTTTCCGCCATGGTGCTGCCAGCTCTGCCATCGCCCAAGAGCCCCGAGGTAGGAATGAGAACTGGGAATCTCCATTTGTTTTACTTTCATACATCACTGTTCATAATATAAATGGTTGCTCCGTAATGGCGATGTGCATTGAGCTTGCAAAAGGGGACGTCTGCATATTCAGTGCGGCATACACAAACATGGTAGCATTTGATGCCCTCTCATTTATCAATACAAAGGTTAGACACATGGAAGAGGAAAGTGACAGGGTAGAAGGAAACACACTGACAGTGGGTTCCGTATAACAGACAATACGCCCTTCTTCTCCTTCTTCTTATACATAGCAAAATAAATTGCCCAAATCCCATCTTCCTGGAGGCATACACAATGAGAAAGTTATTTGGCCAAATTGAGTTAGGAAAATGTACCATTCTCATGAAAGTGCAGTTTGGGGAAGTCAAATTTAAATACACTACATCCATCACAATTCTGCGTCACTGTATATCCAATCACCCTACTTCATCTGACATCCTCGATTCGATTGTTCAGACTCATGCCTGCAGCGTCTGCTCGCAATCTCCCATGCCTTTGTCGTACATGGGGCCAAATACGTCATCTTGGCAATTGAGCCTTGAAAAAACTATTACAAAGTGAACTACGAAGCATCTAAAAATGCAAAACCTGTCCACGTCTGTTTGTATTCAGACGTCTTATTTTTCTTCTATATGCTCAAAATAACGAAAATAGTTTAAAATATAATACAAAATGAAAATTGATGATTTTATGCAGTCTTGTCCTTTGAGCTTTAGATCTAAAAAAAAAAATCAGCCTCTAGCTTTTGATTGGTGAACCAATTCAGTGACCCGATATGCAAATTCTTAAAATGTATGGTCAATCAGGTGAAAATTGGTCATTTTATGCAACCTTGACCTTTGACCTTTTGCTCTAACAAAACAATCAGCTTGTATCTTTTGATTGGTGAACCAATTCAGTGACCCAATATGAATAATTCTTAAAATTTCAGGTCAATCAGGTGAAAATTGGTGATTTTATGTGATGCTGACCTTTGATCTTTTGCCCAAATTATTAATTTACCTTCTCCATATTCTCATAATAAAGCTTTGTTGAAAATTTGATGACAAACCACAAATGGTAAAATCAAATTTCAAGTCAATTGGATGAAAATTGATGATTTTATGTGACGCTGACCTTTCACCTTTTGACCTTTTGATAAAATTATTAATTTGCCTTCTCCGTATTATCATAATAAAGCTTTGGTGAAAATTTGATGACAAAACACAAATGGTAAATTCAAATTTCAAGTCAATTGGATGAAAATTGATGATTTTATGTGACGCTGACCTTTGACCTTTGCCCTTCTGATAAAATTATTAATTTGCCTTCTCCATATTATCATAATAAAGCTTTGGTGAAAATTTGATGACAAAACACAAATGGTAAATTCAAATTTCAAGTCAATTGGATGAAAATTGATGATTTTATGTGACGCTGACCTTACACCTTTTGACCTTTTGATAAAATTATGAATTTGCCTTCTCCGTATTATCATAATAAAGCTTTGGTGAAAATTTGATGACAAAACACAAATGGTAAATTCAAATTTCAAGTCAATTGGATGAAAATTGATGATTTTATGTGATGCTGACCTTTCACCTTTTGACCTTTTGATAAAATTATTAATTTGCCTTCTTCATATTATCATAATAAAGCTTTCGTGAAAATTTTATGACAAAACACAAATGGTAAATTCAAATTTCAAGTCAATTGGATGAAAATTGATGATTTTATGTGATGCTGACCTTTGACCTTTTAACCTTTTGATAGAAGTATTAATTTGCCTTCTCCATATTATCATAATAAAGCTTTGGTGAAAATTTGATGACAAAACACAAATGGTAAATTCAAATTTCAAGTCAATTGGATGAAAATTGATGATTTTATGTGATGCTGACCTTACACCTTTTGACCTTTTGATAAAATTATGAATTTGCCTTCTCCGTATTATCATAATAAAGCTTTGGTGAAAATTTGATGACAAAACACAAATGGTAAATTCAAATTTCAAGTCAATTGGATGAAAATTGATGATTTTATGTGACGCTGACCTTACACCTATTGACCTTTTGATAAAATTATGAATTTGCCTTCTCCGTATTATCATAATAAAGCTTTCGTGAAAATTTGATGACAAAACACAAATGGTAAATTCAAATTTCAAGTCAATTGGATGAAAATTGATGATTTTATGTGACGCTGACCTTTGACCTTTTGACCTTTTGATAAAATTATTAATTTTCCTTCTCCGTATTATCATAATAAAGCTTTGGTGAAAATTTGATGACAAAACACAAATGGTAAATTCAAATTTCAAGTCAATTGGATGAAAATTGATGATTTTATGTGACGCTGACCTTACACCTTTTGACCTTTTGATAAAATTATGAATTTGCCTTCTCCATATTATCAAAATAAAGCTTTGGTGAAAATTTGATGACAAAACACAAATGGTAAATTCAAATTTCAAGTCAATTGGATGAAAATTGATGATTTTATGTGATGCTGACCTTTCACCTTTTGACCTTTTCATAAAATTATTAATTTGCCTTCTCCGTATTATCATAATAAAGCTTTGGTGAAAAGTTGATGACAAAACACAATTGGTAAATTCAAATTTCAAGTCAATTGGATGAAAATTGATGATTTTATGTGACGCTGACCTTTGACCTTTTGACCTTTTGATAAAATTATTAATTTGCCTTCTCCATTTTATCATAATAAAGCTTTGGTGAAAATTTTATGACAAAACACAAATGGTAAATTCAAATTTCAAGTCAATTGGATGAAAATTGATGATTTTATGTGAAGCTGACCTTTGACCTTTTGACCTTTTGATAACATTCTTAATTTGCCTTCTCGTATTATCATAATAAAGCTTTGGTGAAAATTTGATGACAAAACACAAATGGTAAATTCAAATTTCAAGTCAATTGGATGAAAATTAATGATTTTATGTGACGCTGACATGACACCTTTTGACCTTTTGATAAAATTATTAATTTGCCTTCTCCGTATTATCATAACTAGGGCATGCCCGTACGTGGGTGCCCGTTCCTTGCCAAAAAAACAAAAAACGCTACCCGTACGCTCTACCCCGCCCGTACGCCCGTACGCCCGTAAACAAAAAAAACAACGCTCTTCGCTTCCGCCCTTCGCTCTGACTGAATTGGGAGAAATAATGCGCATAAGAAATCGAGAAATTATTATTTTCTCCGGAAGAAATCGAATTACGAACCGTAATGGCACAGGCTCTCGGGCTCGCAACAACGCGTTCTGTGATTGGCTGCCGGAAGTGAAGTCTTCACTGTCGCAAATGTGAAGCGATGAATACGATGAATCGCAAATTAGTTTTTATTAGTTTTAAAACATAGTTTAACGGCAACATAGTTTTCCAACGTGAAATAAATGAATATGCTCTCAAATGTGCCGTCCGAGGCAGAGTCTGTTCGCCACGTTCGGCACACGTGATAGCTCGCTGCTCTCTGATTGGTTGAATCGTTTTTTGGACATAGCTCGGTAACTACTTCTCCGATTAATATGAAACCTTGAAAAGGCACATCCTCGGGTCCCCAGCAATATACCTGGCAAGTTTAAAGTATATCGGACCCATGGTTGTCGAGAAACAGCGGTCACAGACATACAAACATACAAACATACAAACATACAAACATACAAACATACACACAGAGATTACTGGAATTATAGATAGATAAAGCTTTGGTGAAAATTTGATGACAAAACTGTGCTGTCTTTCCCTCGCGGTCCCCCTGTGCTGTCTTTCCCTCGTGGTCCCCCTGTGCTGTCTTTCCCTCGCGGTCCCCCTGTGCTGTCTTTCCCTCGTGGTCCCCCTGTGCTGTCTTTCCCTCGCGGTTGTCAGCTCTTTCACGAGCCTCGATTCAGTATTTAAAAAAAACAAAAAAACAAAAAACACACAAATGGTAAATTCAAATTTCAAGTCAATTGGATGAAAATTGATGATTTTATGTGACGCTGACCTTTGACCTTTTGTCCCTTTGATAGAAGTATTAATTTGCCTTCTCCATATTATCATAATAAAGCTTTGGTGAAAATTTGATGACAAAACACAAATGGTAAATTCAAATTTCAAGTCAATTGGATGAAAATTGATGATTTTATGTGACGCTGACCTTTGACCTTTTGATAAAATTATTAATTTGCCTTCTCTGTATTATCATAATAAAGCTTTGGTGAAAATTTGATGACAAAACACAAATGGTAAATTCAAATTTCAAGTCAATTGGATGAAAATTGATGATTTTATGTGACGCTGACCTTACACCTTTTGACCTTTTGATAAAATTATTAATTTGCCTTCTCCGTATTATCATAATAAAGCTTTGGTGAAAATTTGATGACAAAACACAAATGGTAAATTCAAATTTCAAGTCAATTGGATGAAAATTGATGATTTTATGTGACGCTGACCTTACACCTTTTGACCTTTTGATAAAATTATTAATTTGCCTTCTCCGTATTATCATATTAAAGCTTTCGTGAAAATTTGATCACAATAGCTCAAATGGTAAAAGATTTACGGCCTGGACACACACACACACACACACACACACACACACACACACACACACACACACACACACAGACAGACAGACAGACAACACACAGAAGTGATTACCAAACCCCGTGTCCTGCTGCGCAGGGGATGGACTATAAAACGTTTTTTTTTTTAATCATCTATCTATAATTCCAGTAATCTCTGTATGTGTGTTTGTTTGTTTGTTTGTTTGTTTGTTTGTATGTGACCGCTGTTTCTCGACAACCACGGGTCCGATATACTTTAAACTTGCCAGGTATATTGCTGGGGA
Organism: Myxine glutinosa; assembly: GCF_964187855.1. NCBI lineage: Eukaryota > Metazoa > Chordata > Myxini > Myxiniformes > Myxinidae > Myxine > Myxine glutinosa. The sequence goes on along the minus strand of NC_136269.1, from coordinate 105,527,159 downwards.
CCCGAGGATGTGCCTTTTCAAGGTTTCATATTAATCGGAGAAGTAGTTACCGAGCTATGTCCAAAAAACGATTCAACCAATCAGAGAGCAGCGAGCTATCGCGTGTGCCGAACGTGGCGAACACACTCTGCCTCGGACGGCACATTTGAGAGCGTATTCATTTATTTCACGTTGGCAAACTATGTTGCCGCTATGTTGGCGTTAAACTATGTTTTAAAACTAATTAAAACCATTTCATGTAAATAGAGGGGGGGGGATTGTCACTGTACTCGCAAGCCGTTCGCCGTTCGCTTTGGCGTTGCGAATGGACCAAAACATTTCATGGACCAAACCATTTCATGTAAAGCGTTCGCCGTTCGCTTTGGCGTTGCGAATGAACCAAAACATTTCATGGACCAAACCATTTCATGTAAATAGAGGGGGGGGGGTATAATTTTAGATATATATATAGTACGGGCATGCCCTAGTCTATCTATAATTCCACTAATCTCTGTGTGTATGTTTGTATGTATGTTTGTATGTATGTTTGTCTGTGACCGCTGTTTCTCGACAACTACCGGTCCGATATACTTTAAACTTGCCAGGTATATTGCTGGGGACCCGAGGATGTGCCTTTTCAAGGTTTCATATTAATCGGACAAGTACTTACCGAGCTATGGCGATTTAGCCGTTCGCCGTTCGCTTTGGCGTTGCGAATGGACCAAACCATTTCATGTAAATAGAGGGGGGGGGGGGGTTCTGTGGTCGTTGCGAATGGACCAAACCATTTCATGTAAATAGAGGGGGGGGGGGTTGTCACTGTACTCGCAAGCCGTTCGCCGTTCGCTTTGGCGTTGCGAATGGACCAAAACATTTCATGGACCAAACCATTTCATGTAAATAGAGGGGGGGGGGATTGTCACCGTACTCGCACCCACGTACCCACGTACCCACGTACGGGCATTGCACCCACGTACGGGCATGCCCTAGTTACAACAATTAGTAATGAAAATGTACTAAATGACTCGGAGAATGTGCTTATTGTTTGTGGCTCCTTACCAATTATCCCACCCTACTGCACTTTTATGTACAGCATCAGACATTTTTTAATAACCTGAGAAAATCACTTGAGCTGACAATTCATTAGTCTTCTCTTTGGTGCCCTGTGTGTTTTAGGTCGAGCTTTGAGAACCCCGTTGGTTAATCTGTCCATATCTAAAGCCAGGTATCACCTGGCTCAGCCAGGTGACAAAGATGGAGGCGCTGTACACCAACACTAAAATGTATCACATAATTAATCAAATGCTTTTTTCACCTGCAGCAGGTGACCTCTTCAGAGCCAATCACACCTGGTGATGAAACGGTGAATTCAACCGGGCTCAGAGATCAAGATGTACATTGTAAGGAGGAACGGCTGAGTCGCCAGCGCCCACTTTCCATCCATGGCATTCAGAGAAATCGTGATGAGAGCACTCAGGTGAGAAACGCACCTGCCTCACACGGTTACCATTGTTACTGGTAAAGACATAGATGAAGTCGTAGTATTTTATCAACACATTAACAGAGGATCTCGTTTCGAAATGCTTCAGGAGAACATGTATATTAGACTGGACGGACAGCAGAATTTACAGGTAGCATGCTTACCTATGAGCTGTCTCGTCTGGGTTTGAATCCAGCTCAGCTATACAATGGTGCTTCGCAGATGCTGCTTTGCATGTCTGTCGGAGTATTTATTAATATTTCTTTCCTCCGCTCACACCCATTGTATGGTGGGGTACTAAAATGCACAAAACCAAAATTCCTACCCTGTTTGAATGCTGCTTCGGTCACATCCTGTGATGGAACACGTTTCTGAGAAACATACTCCGACATAGAGACATTCACAACTGGTCTTCGGTGTCCTGGTGCCCATAAAGGGGTAGGGAAATGGAAAAAGATGTGCTGAGTTCTACTTCATGGTTAGTAAAAAAAAAAATATTTGGATTCACTTGTATCCATGTTTTGCATTACAATGTCCGATAGTGACTTCAGAAAGTATTCACGCCCCTTGACTTTTTCACATTTTGTTGTGTTACAGCCTGAATTTAAAATGAATTAAATTGAGATTCTTTGTCACTTATCTACACATAACCCCGTTAATATCAAAGTGCAATTTTTTTTAGAAACTTTTATAAAATAATTAAAAATGAAACATCAAATTTACATAAGTATTCAGCCCCCTGAGTCAATACTTCATAGAAGCGCCTTTGGCAGTGATTACAGCTTCGAGTCTTCTTGGGTATGTATCTGGATTTGGGTAGTTTCTTCCATTCTTCCTTGCAGATTTGCTCAAGCTCTGTCAAGTTGAATGGGGAGTGTCAGTGAACAGAAATCTTCAAGTCTTTCCACAGATTCTCAATGGGAATCAAGTCTGGGCTTTGGCTGGACCACTCAAGGGTCTTTCATGTTCTTGTTCTAAAGCCATTCCAGTGTTGATTTGGCTGTATGCTTGGGGTCATTGATCTGTTGGAACGTAAGTCTTCATCACAGTCTAAGGTATTTTGCACAGTGAAGCAGGTTCTCCTCAAGAATGTGCCTGTATTTGGCTCCATTCATTGTTCCTTCTATCCTCAAAAGTCTCCCAGTCCCTGCCACTGAAAATCATCTTCATAGCATGATGCTGCCACCACCTTGCTTCACGGTGGGTGAAGCTGTGCTCAGTTTCTGCCGACGTAGCAATTCACATTGAGGCCAAACAGTTCAATTGTTGTGTCATCAGACCACAGAATCTTTTGCCTCATGCTCTCCGAGTCTTTCACGTGCCTTTTTGCAAACTCCAGGCATGCTGTCGTGTGCCCTTTTCTCAGGAGTGGATTCCGTCTGCACACTCTCCCATAAAGCCTAGATTTATGAAGTGCTACTGAGACTGTTGTCCTTCCAGCAGGTTCTCCCATCTCAGCCAAGGAACTCTGTATTTCTGTCAGATTAGTCATTGGGTTCTTGGTCACCTCCCTGACCAAGGTCCTCCTTGCCAGGTTGCTCAGTTTGATCAGTCGGCCAGCTCTAGGAAGCGTCTGGGTCGTTCCATATTCTTTCCATTTCCTAATGATGGAGGTCACTGTGCTGTTGGTAACTTTCAATACTCTAGAAATTGTTTTATACCCTTCCTCAGATCTATGCCTCCTCACAATTCTATCTCAGGGTTCTACGCACAGTTTCTTGGACTTCATGGTCGAGTTTCTGCTCTGACATGCACTGTCAACTGTGGGACCTTATATAAGGGGTGTTGCAAAACATTTTACCTTTTTTCCCCCCGAGAACCCGTTACGGTTGTGCACGCATTCGGACATGACGTGTGCATGCGTACCTTGCGTCCACGTCGTCACTTTTTCTTCGCTTGTCGTTGCTGTGATGGCATGTGCGTTATTCTATTCTCGGCTATTTTAACATGCATCAAGGGAAGCATACCTCGGGGGAAAAAAAGGTAAAATGTTTTGCCATACTCCTTAGAAAGGTGTGTTTCTTTCTAGATGATGTAGACTCAATTGAATTGACCACAGGTGGACTCCAATCAAGTTGTAGAGACATCTCAAGGATGATCAAATGAAATTGGATGCACCTGAGCTCAATTTGGATTATCATAGCAAAGGGGTTGAATATTTATTGACTCAAGACATTTAAACTTTTCTTTTTTAATTATTTTGTAACAATTTCTAAAAAAAGATTCCACTTTGAAATTATGGAGTATTATTTGTAGATCAGTGACAAAAATCCCAATTTAATGCATTTTTAATTCAGGCTGAACACTGAACAGGTCAAGGGGTGTGAATACTTTCTAAAGGCACTGTAAAGTGTGTAAAGATAAGCCTGCTTTCCATCTTTTTTATCTCGTGTAGCTTTGCTTCCCAAAAGATAAAATCAATTTGTAAACCTGTTGTCCTGCATTGCAGAGTCTGATCGGATTGTGCAGAGGTAGCGCACTTACAGTTGAGCTATTTAGTCTGGTTCTATTCACATCCCGACTATAAACTGTAGCAGGGTATCAAAGGTATCACAAAGTGTTGTATACTGCCATCCTTGACTATATTAGCTTGGTGTTGGCCTAAGGGATAAGGTGGTTGGCTTCAGATCTTATGATCCTGAGTTCGAGCCCCTGTCAACCATTTGATTACGGTAACACCAGGTGGGTTGACTCAGCTTGTCACCCTTCCGAGCTCAGAAAAATGAGTACCGGCTTACTGAGTGGTCAAATGTCAGGCCTGGCCAGCTCGTTCATGAAAAACTTGGGCCAAAAACTTTCCCCGCATGATCATCTTGTTAGACTTGAATGTCATAAATCCAGTGGTATTATTTGAGCAACATTTGTATTTGATCTTGTGTTATGTCCATACAACTCTCATCTATACATTTGTCAATCAGGATCACAATAGACATGATACACACATGGCAAGAAAAATGGCCAATTCCTGTGTGGCAGCACGACCATCAGATAACTACCACTCTCCGGTTGATTAAAATTATTGTCTCCTCTTATCTAAGAGCAAACGATGGCCACGGATTCCACTGGCTGACCCTGTCCGGCCCCTCGTTGTTTCTAAAAGTACACCAACGGGTCTCAACCACATGGGGCGACGAAGACGGCAACATACTAAAGGTGTGTTTTGTTATAATCAGATCTTTATTGTAATCGAAGTATTTTCGTTTGAAAAAGGATTTTGTGTTCATTTTGCAGTTGTGTGTTGTCACCAGTGCCTTTTGATTGGTAGCATTGTAATGTGCTTACAGAGTTGTTCTGAGTATTAATACTAAGTTCGTGTATATAAACTGGCCTCGCATGTAGACAAGATGACGAAGGGTAGGCAGAGTACTTCCTCCCTGAAGTTCAAAAATGAAGACAACAACAGGCATTTTAAGGCCATTTTCCCTGCTAGAGCGGGGGTTAGCCTTGCGGTCCCCATGACAATCTTCTCCATTTTGCCCTATTTTCTGCATCTCTCCTTGTTAACCCCCTTGCCCGCATTTCTTCTTCCACCATCTTTAGCCAAGTCTTTCTCGGTCTTCCCCGTCCTCTACTTCCTTCTACATTCATTTCCATCACTCTCCTCAACCAGTCACTTTCATCCTTCCTCAACACATGACCAAACCATCTCAACCTGTTCCTCTTCACTGCATCCATCACAGGCTCTATTCCCATCATCTTTCGCAATTCATCATTTGTCTTCCTCTCTCTCAATGATACTCTGCACATCCACCAAACCATTCGCATTTCCACCCTTTCCAGCCTTTGTTGATGCTCTACGTTCATTACCCATGTCTCGCTCCCATGAATCATAACACTTCTCACACATGCAGCATGCACCTTTCCCTTCAGCTTCAACGACACTCCCCTCCTCATCAGCACGCCACTCAATTCCCGAAACTTCTTCCATGCACATCTCACTCTAGCAACCGTTGCCGATTCTGATCCACCTTCTCCATTCAGCATGTCTCCGAGGTAGCAAAATGTTTTCACACCTTCCAGCTTCACACCGTCTCCAAAATCCAACTCAACATTTCCTCCATCTGCAGTTCCCTCTGTGCACACCTTAAACTTGAATATAGCTGACACACTGGTTAATGACCCTCTCAGACCACTACATTTTTGATGAACCCACTCAGCGCACATTGTACATTGAATGGACTTCACTCCGACACCCTTCCTGCACACAGCACACGGCCACTTCCCAATTCTTCCACCTCACCACTTGCTTTACCACTTGCCATCACCTTCGTCTTTCTGATATTCACCTTCAGACCTTTTGTCTCCATACATTCCTTCCACTTGCTCATCTTCTCCTTCAGTCCATCCATACTCTCCCCAATCAACACCAGATCATCTGCATGCAACAACTCCCATGGTAAACCCTCCTTTACGTTCCGAGCCAGCACCTCAATCACAGCTACAAATAGTAGTGGACTTAGTACCGATCCTTGATTCCCCCCCACCTTCACCTTAAAACTCACCACTGTTCCCGTCCTTCGTCCTTACAGCTGTGCGTGCTCTCTCGTACATTGCCATCACTACTCTGATCAACCATTCATCCACTCCCAACTTCCTCAATGCCCATGTCACTACTTCGCGTGGAACCCTATCGAATGCTTTCTCCAGATCAATAAACCCAAGAATCAACTTCTTTCTCTTCTACATGTACTTCTCCTGCAACTGCCTTACAATAAAAAGCACATCTGTCGGTCGTTCCTCTTCCTGGCATAAATCCAAACTGCATTTCGTCGATCTTCACTTTCTTCCTTATCCTCTTCTCCAACACCCTTTCCAAGACCTTCATTCCATGCTCCAATAATTTTATCGCTCGATACGAGCCACAGTCCAGAGGGTCACCTTTCCCCTTGTATAGAGGGACGAGGGTACTCAGTTCCCAATCCACTGGAATGCGGCCTTCTTTCACCACCAGATTGCAGATCTCTGTCATTCTCTTCACACCCCAACTTCCCCTGCCTTCAACATATCTCCCACAACTCCCGTCGGCCCTTCCGCTTTTCTACTCTTCATTGCTTTTATCGCTTCCTCAACTTCCTTCTCAGTTATCTTCTCTGCCGGTCCTAAAACTGGGTTACTCTCTATGTTGCCATCCCATTCATTCTCTGCATTTAACAGCATTTCCACATATCTCTTCCATCTTCCTTTAATTCCATCTGGGTCCACAACGATTTGTCCCACTTCATCCTTCAAGCAACTCACCCCCATCACATCACACCTCTCTTTCGCTATCTGCTTTGCGATCCTGAATACCGCTCTCTGACCCTCTTTCCGAATCCAAGCGTTCTCCGAACATTTTCCTAGGAGCCTCCTGCACCTTTGCTACCTCTTTTTTTTCAGCCTTCTTGGCTGCCTTATAACTTCCATGCGCTGCCTCTTCTGCCCCCATACCCTTCACCTTCTGCCACTCCTTGAACTTCTTCCTCTTCTCGGCAATCCTCTTTCCAACTTCATCATCCCACCACCATGTTTCCGAGTGCCTCGGTGGTCCTTTTGTCCATCCACATACCTCACCAGCAGCTCCCAACAGACTATCTTTCGTTGACATCCAACCACTTTCAAGCTCAACCACATCATCCTCTACCATACCCAGCCTCTCTTTTAATGCCTCCCTCACTGTCACCTCTTTCAACATCCACACCTTCATTCTCGGTTGGTACTTCACCCGCCAAGCTCTCTTCGCACCTTTCACCCTTATGTCGCAGACAACCAAGTGGTGCATGTTTTACAGCCTCCTCCCCTGGGATCACCTTCGTGTCCCGGAGGAGCCCCCATCTCGCCTACGCACCACCAGTTAGTCAACGGTTGTCGTCGACCCACCTGATATGTATGTAACAAGCTTATTATCCTCTTTCTGGAACTGAGTATTACAAATCAACAAACCAGCTCCATCAGCAAACTCCAAAATCCTTTCACCTTCTCCATTCCTCACACCATATCCGTAACCCCCATTAACTCCCTCAAAACCGTTTGTACTCCTTCCCACATGTCTATTTAGGTCTCCTCCTACCACAAGAACTTCCTCGTCTTTCTCGTTTTCCATCAGCTTCTCTATTGCCCACCAGAAGTTGTTCTTCTCTTCATCGCTCTGACCGACCTGCGGAGCATATCCTGAGATGACGTTCACTAAGAGCTTTCCAATCATCAAAAATGAAGCAGATGGATTTTTTATTAAAAATCAAAGTGACGTTGTAATGCTTGTGAGATTAGCTCAACTTCTGAAGTTTCAAATCCCAACTGCCTCTAGTTGGCCTTGATCCCATAACCATTGAAGATCACAATGGGCTTTAGAACAATAGATGGGGGAGGACACTCAAGTCCATTTTATAATAAAGTATTTTAGCATCGACAGCATGCTAACGTGGCCCCGCCACACTGAAGCGATGTGCTTTGTGGATGGCCAAATTAAAAGGGATCATGTTCGATAACAAATTGCGCGCATGCGAGAATAACAGCAGGTTATCAGGTGACACGTGTATTTAAGGAATAACTGTTTATTGAAAGGAGACACAGGAAGATGAAAATTGAGAATCCTGAGATGCAAGGCAGACTGAAACAATGTATAAAGACAAATAAATAAATACACTCAATAAAATGACAGGTACTTAATACAGAAATGGGACAATATCAGCACATGCACATATCCTCTCATGCACAAAGGGGAGAGCTCAGGCAAGGTCTTGAAGAATACATGTGGGCAGGTCTCCAAAATGTAGCATGGGGAAGGATTGCAGGGTGGCACAGGTAAACATCCGCAAAGGCGGGCTCGCTCTGCACTGAGGACACACCTGACTGAGGCCTGGCAATACATACTCCATACTAATATTGGTCTATATATAATAATACTGGTGGTCGGCGAGGGTGGTGCAATACATACTGAGGCCTGGGGAAAGTGCACGTGTCTCTGGTTCTCACCAACTCAACCCCACCTCCCACCTGCCCCTACCCACCCTCACCTACTTGCTGATCATTTCCGATACTATTATTCTCACACCATTACTCCTTCCATCACCACCTGCGTACAACAGCTTGTATTGTATCTACCAACCTCCTTGCCCTGTCTCCTTTCCATCTGACCTCCTGCACAGACAGCACTTCCAAACTGCTTCTCTGCATCATCTCCACCACCTCGACCCCTCTCCCCTCCATTTATTCCACATTCAAACTACCTCACCGGACCTCACTTCTGAACCGCTGCTTGCCTGGCAGTGCAACTACCATCTGTGTCAGTTTGGGACGATCTGGGCATCAATCAGCAGCACTGCCTGGGCTGAATTGCTGGACCTACTACCCGAGTCTGTGCATGTCCATATATATATTGATATGGATTCAGGGTTCACTGCGAGGGGAACCCCCTCAAAATCCCTCCCAACCTCCGGTCTCTAGGCCGGCATGCCACAGATAACTCCATGGCCCGTCAGGTTGGAACCAACTATGAACGCCAATCTGATGGTCAAATCTCCCAGGATCCCAATGTCTAACACCATTTACCTGGGGCTGACGTGGCCCAACTAACCAGGGATTGTGCCCTCAGCGCTGCACTTAGATTACTGCCAAGCAGAGCAGAAATACAGCGCTGACTGAATTGGAGCAAAACAGGTCGGGTAAGACTTCACGGCTATTGCTAGTGCCGACTTTGCTGGATCAATAAGGAAAAGACATCCAAGGCAGATCGGAAGAACATGTGTTGGGGGTTTATTATTTCCAAAAGGGGGGCGAGGAAAGGTATGTGGCACATTAAGACAAGAGGGTTTTTATTTACAATCAGTACAGCAGATATACATTTATTTGTGTGGTGCGGCAAAAGACAACAACGGGGAAATTAGTGTGGGGCGCGATGTACAGTAGAGAAGAGGTACAGTGGAGATCTTACCTGTCTAACTGACCTCTTATACACCTTACTTACGATAACACAACATGGCGCCAATCAGACTCACATGTGAGGGAATAGTAGACAAAGGAGAGTGACAGGGACAGTTCTTGGCTCACCCAGCATGGACTCGTGAGCCCACACTGGACCCAATTGTGGGGAGGGTAAGGAAAGTGGTACTGGATTTGAGGAGTGTCTCCTTGCATGACGGGCTATTGTTTGCCAGTGTGGTTGGTCTGCTCTCCTTCTCTGAGTTCGAGTTCTCCTTCTTCAAGTGCTCCACCTGTGTTCCACTCCATGTCCATTCCGCTTGTGCTGCTCATTCTCCGGTGCTCCACCAGCGTTCTGCTCCGTTCCACTTGTGCTGCTCATTCTCCGGTGCTCCACCAGCGTTCTGCTCCGTTCCACTTGTGAAAACTAGACCGAACCGCGGAATGCACAAGCGCTCCACCCTTTATTCATCCCGGGAGGGGTGTTACTTTGTGGTCTTCATGGACATGGTTGCCAGACACAAGGATCATGCTCCACCTTTTTGTGGTGGGCATGGCATTCCCATTGGTCCAGACCTGTCTCATCATGATGTCACACTTCTATCCAATAATGCAGTTCGTAAAAGGGTCTCAGTTGCCTCTGGGACAAGCCACAAGCATGTGCTCCTGAATTAACATGGGGCTGGATGTGGCACTCCCTATTTGCCGCACAACCAAGGCGCTGACGGCATGTTGGACATGTGGAGTGGTCGTTGCAAATGGAGTGGCCGTTGCTGGCAGAAGGGCACAGTAGGATGGTTAGCACAGGTTGTATTCTTGTGTGGTAGAGCGAAACAGGGGCTTGGTCAATAGCGGAGCCGTGCTCAAGCTGCGAGCGTAGCACTACTTGCGTCCTGGGCAGGTAAGATAGTGGTTGCTGGCAGTGAGGCATAGGAAGGTGGTTGAGGTGGCAATGGTTGTGGTTGTTTGTGTTTGACCTCATGGTGATGTGGCACTGCCTGGCAATGGTGGGTATGAATAGCGAGCGAGTATTGAAAGGCAAGCTGGAATGATGTGGATTGATTGAAAGGTAAGCTGGAATGATGTGGAATGATGTTTGGGCTTCCACTTCCGGTTCCTCTGGCGAGGAAGCGTCCTTCGAGCTCTCCACGTCATCAAAGTTAAGTATTTTCCCATTTGTGTCTTTGTCAAATTTCCACTGGTATTTTATTGTGTATATGTTACTGTGTGTTTCTAGTTGGTTTGGGTTTGTAATTTGTGCAAACTTGTGTGTAATTAGTCTTCTTTTGTTCGCGCCGTGTGCGCTGCCTGGTCCCTCTAGGCTTCCCTCCCCCATCGGTGTTTTGTGAATTTAAGTTATTTCCTTCGCTGTATTGCTTTTTCTTTGATTTTCTTTTCTCCCCTTACCTCCCCTGATCATCTTACCCTTTGTCTAACGTTTTAACTACAAATTTTTTTTCGTTCTCTCCTCACGGGCCCTGCCCATGACCAAGTGCTGTTGTCTCGCTCTGCCCCCTTTTTCTCCTTTTCTTACACCTCTCCAGCCGATACCTTTCCAATTCTAGTTTCCACCATACTCATTCAACCCTCTCTCCTTCTTTCTCGGATCCATGTCCTCACTTCAGGGCCTTTTCCCAGATTGTTTTTTCATGGTTTTGTTTAAATATTATTCAAATATGTTTAAGCTTTCCCTTGCAGTATTTTATTCAGTGGTATATTACAACACGCTGTTTTCCTTCCTACTTAAAAGGCTTTTTTCAATTTCCTCTTCAATTCATTCCATTAAAAAAAATACTAAATCTCTTAAAGTTCTTCCTTTCTACATTCTCTAAACTCACCTTCATTCCACCCCTCCTCTATCATTTTCAAATGGATCTCTGACTTGAAAATCACAATAAACCCAGTTTGTAATAAATGTTTGTTTGTCATTAATCATCCACTTTATACACTCCCCCATCCCTTCTCCCCTCCTAAACTCCCCCCTCACCCCTCCCCTCCAAAACTCTTCCTCACCCCTTCCATTCAAATCTCCCCCCTCACACCTCCCCTCCTAAACTCCCCCCTCACCCCTCCCCTACAAATGTCCCCCCTTGCCCCTCCCCTCCAAATGTCCCTCCTTGCCCCTCCCCTTCTAATTTCCGCCCTCCCCCCTCCCCTTCAAAACTCCCCCTCACCCCACCCCTTAAAAACTCCCCCCCAACCCCTCCCTTTCTAATCTCCCCCCCTACCATCTTTCTCCAATTCCCCCCCCCCCCTCCTCCCTCCTCCTCCTCAAAGCTGCCTCCTCCCCACTTCCTCTTCCTTCCATCACATACCTCCACCTCCTCCAACCTTCGACTTTGCTCTGCCCCCCCCTCCTCAAACAACACCTCACTGTGCCTCTTCCCATCACCATCAAACCTATTGTCCTCCTCATCCTTCCCTTTCTCCTAACTCTTCTGCAATCTCCAACACACTATCAACAACTCTCCGGACCTCCCCCTCTCACCCTACGTCTTACCCTACCCCCACGCTCCCCTGTCCTGTATCCGATGCTCCCCCCTCCCTCTTCCTTAACGGTATGGACCTCAAACATCCGGGGCCTTCGCTCAAACCTGATTGATCTCTCCATACAGGTTGCTTCTGACAAACCAGACTTAATCTGCTTAACAGAAACTTTCCTCCTTCAAGATGTCTCTGATTCCATAATATCTCTTCCTGGTTACTCCCTCCTCCTGACCTGACAATCTGTCAATTTCCCGACCCGGATCTCAGTCAAAAGAGCATCTTCTCTTCGACACTTGGTTATGACAAACTTCCCTGCAAATGTCTGCTGTTCTTCTTCTGCTCCAATCGGTTCATCAGATAATTTCCTTGTTAAAGTGGACATCTCTCTGGCCATTCTCAGAGAGCCTCCTCAGCGTCGACATATCTTGCATTTCACTCAGGCCGACTGGCACGGTCTTCAAGCAGCCATCAATCATCTGGACTGGTCTCCCATCTCCACTGCCTCTGACATCAACTCTTCCTGGATATTCTTTCCTAAGTAAACTGCTCTCTCTCTCATGCGCAGATTTATCCCATCTCCTTCAGTTGTCATACCCTTCCTCCCATCCATGGTACACTAAAGCTTGTGGTGAGGCAGTTGCCCTGAAACAACTTGCCATTGCCTCTTGGAAGGCTAATCCAACTGTAGGCAATCTCACTTCCTTTCACAAAGCTCGGAACAAGTGTGTGGCTACCCTCAGGAGAGGTGTCTACTCTCAAGACCGAACTCTCAAACCTGTCTCCTTCCTCCAAATTCTGGTGGCATCTGGTCAAATCTGTTTCTGATGTGTGTTCCCCTTCAATCCCCTCCCTCACCTCAAATGGCTACACAGCTGACACCGCACATGAAAAAGCCAAATGCCTCAACTCTGTGGTTGCCTCAAAATCTTGTGCCCCGAACTCATTTCTCTCTGTACCCACCTTACCCAGTCGAACCCAGCTGCTCCTGGGCTCTGTGTCTTTCTCTCTTGACAAGGTGGAGAAGTTTCTGTCAAACCTCGACTCTGATCCTGCAACTGGTCCAGACGGCATCAGCCCACGGGTCTTAAAATCCTGCTCTGCTGCTCTATCTCACCCTCTCTCTGTTCTCTTCACCCTATCTTTTGCTCAAGGTCATCTGCCATCAGCTTGGAAATCAGCCAACATTACTGCTTTACACAACAAAGATGCAAAAACACGCAACTACATACCAATCAGCCTGCTCCCAATAATCAGCAAGGTCATGGAATTCATCATTGCTTCTGACATCAAATTCTTCCTCTTCTCCAATGGCTTGATCTCGGATCATCAATTTGGATTCAGACCATGTCATTCTACTCTGGACATTCTGATTCTGCTGTCTCAACAATAGGTTGAGATCCTCAATGCCAAACAGGAAATCAGAGCTGTCTACGTTGACATATCACGTGCCTTCATTACGGTCTGGCACGCCGCCCTGCTCATCAAACTCTCCTCTTATGGTATCCATGGAAACCTCCACGCATGGCTTGCGGACTTCCTCACCGGTCGCAGTCAATGTGTGGCCCTGAATGGAATCCTCTCATCTCCCCTTCCTGTTCAGGCTGGAGTTCCTCAAGGCAGTGTTCTGGGCCCTGTGCTTTTTCTGGTCTTCATTAATGATCTCTCCGACTCTCTGGAAAATCCTTTCTATCTCTTTGCTGATGACTCCACTCTCCATATCTGACCATATCTCAACCGTCAGCTCAGCAGGCAGCAGCGTCTTTACTTTATGCAGACCTGGACAAAAATCACAAAATGGTCAAACAAGTGGGACATGTCTTTTAATCCTAACAAATCTCACCCTCTCACTTTGTCTCTCTGAAAAGACCATCTGACTGGTCTGTCATTTGACTGGTCAACCCTTCCATCTACTTTCCGAACAATCCTCTTGAAGAAGTTCTGTCACTCAAGCTTTTGGGTCTCACTATCTGCCATGATCTTTCTTGGGAAAACCACATTTCCAAGCTGGCCTCCAAAGCCAGTCGCCGACTGGGCATCCTCCGTCGTGCGAAGTCCTTCCTTGGCACACCTGAGCTCCTCACCGCATACAAAGCTTTCATCCGCAGCTCAATGGAATACTGCTCTCCACTCTGGGCTGGTGCTCCTGCCTCACACCTAGCTCGGCTGCACGCGGTTGAAACCAAAGCATTCAGAATCATTGGTATCTCCCGCGATGAAGCGGAATCAAAGGGCCTTTCTCTCTCTCACCGCAGGCAGGTAGGTGGTCTTTCTGTCTTCTACCGACTCCCCTCTGGCCTTGCTCCCCCTGCTATGTCTGTGCTCTGTCCCCCAGATATTCCTACAGGCAGGGGCGTATCTACGGAAAATAGCGCCTATGGCAAGCACTGAAATTGCGCCCCTGTCCAAACATCTGACACCCATCTTTTAGATAACTTTACCATAAAATCAGCTCAAAAATACAAGTCAAGCTCGTTAATCTTTTAATTAACAAATTATGGCACTACATGAAAATTACAACTGCACCTTCCTTGCTTTCACTGATGCAAATTGGTCTATGATGTGCTCAAAGTCAGTTTTTTTAATTTTCTTCTTTCTACACTCAGCAGAGCAAGATCACAGAGTCTGCCTTGATCCATGGAGGCTCTCAAATACGAAAGAATTCGTTTTAACTTGCTGAATGATCTCTCACAGCTGGCGATGGAAACTGCGATGGTTAGCATTATCTGAATAGCAATGCGAAGATTGGGGAAGACGCTCTCATCTCCATACTGAACAATTAATTCGAGAAGCTCTTCAGGTCTTGATATTTTCATGTTGGCCCGACTTGATAGCAACATTCTGCAATCCAAAACTTCTTCATATAGCTGCTGTCCATCAACATCAGAGCTGTACAATTCGCCCAAATTTTCGCACTTCTTCTTTTGGTCGTTACTGTCGACGCCGTAACACAGTCCCTCGACATCGAGAAGGAACCCAAACTTGGCGTCAGTGTCGTGCAAACGAGCGAACCTTTCATCCATTTCTCTGTGAAGACGGTCGAGTGTTCCCTTCATGACTCTTTCCATTTCCTCCTTGACTGTTAACCCAGCGTCTCTCGAGTTCTCATCAGCCATTCGTTTCTTTTGTCTCTGACGTCTTTCAACTTCAATATTCCATTCTTGACAGAGACCGAGTCCTTCTTCGAGTGACTCACTGACCAACACTACTCTTTCATCACCAAAATGATCTCGGAGGGGATTTCAAATCCAGGGCAGCATCGTGGAAGTTCATGCGAGGATCCTGCAGCCTCTTTTGAATACGGTCAATGCGAATGAGTACTTTGTTCCAAAATCCTAGCAAAGTCAGAAAATCGTAACTCAACATGCGGTTACACAGCTGCCTTGTGTCACTTCTTGTTTCACTGGTCTCGTTTTCATTGTCTATCAGGTCCTGGAGAACTTGAAGTATCTCCTCAAGGTACTTGTTGACGGGCTTCACTGCTTCTGTCCTTGCACTCCACCTGGTTTCAGACTCCGACTTAACAACCACAGGCACGGCGTTTTTGAGTTTTTCCCAGCGCTGTGTTGAACGAGAGAAGAACACGTGGAGATCTTCGATGGTTCCAAAAAACGTGACCATCATTGTATCCTGCTTGGCTACATGTACACCCACCATGTTGAGTGAGTGATTGTCGCAATTCACAAACACTGCCAGGTTGTTTTTCTCACTTATTTTTTGATGAACACCACTTCTGTGTCCAGCCATCACAGCAGCGTTGTCATAGCACAGTGACCGACAATCTTGTAGCTCCAATTCGTCCTTCTCAAGCTGTTTCAAGATGTCTTCAACCAAGCTCTCAGCATCCTTCTGGCTTATCTGGATAAAACCAAGGAAGGACTCTCTAACACGGACTGTTTTCCTCTCAAAATTAACTTCCATGTACCTTACTACTTCTGACATCTGCTCACGGTGTGCCTGATCAGGAGTCGAGTCGAACATGAGACCATAGTACTTGGCTTTACGAATGCTTCTCAGTAAACTTTGGCGAACAGTGGATGCCATCATGTGGATGAATTCGTTCTGGACACCTGGTGAAAGATAAGACGTGGATCCAGAATGACTTTCCACACGAGTGAGGTGTTCTTTCATGACAGGGTCAAAGATGGCCAGTAGTTTCAGTAAGCCAAGGAAATTTCCCACATTGGAGTCATCGTCCAGCTGAAGTGACTCCCTGGGTCCTCGCAAAGCCAGGTTCTGAGTCGCAAGGAATTTTATGCAGTGAAGGATTCTCGTCAAGATATCATGCCACTTCTGCTTTTCCTTCTCAATCTGTGACTGAAGTTCCGCGTCAATAACTCCTCTGTTTTCACCTAAATTTCTTTCCATTTCTTTCCACCATGTGAAGCACTCCCGATGATTCTTAGCATTTTCATGAACACTAATCCTTTCAGGTGCTTTCCACTGGTTGAATCCACTTTCCTGCTCCAATGAGGATTGATGGTCTGACCGGGAACGGGAATAGAGAAGACAACAGATACAAAATGCAGACTTTTTAGAAGGGGAATAGACCAGCCATGAGCGAGTCACTTCCTCACCACGACCATTTCCCAATTTCCTCCTGAACCAAGTTTTGTTCATCGAGCAGTTATTTGTTTGTAGGAAAGGCCCCTCACTGTTCTGGAAATACTTCGAACCCAGCTTTATTATTTCTGTTCTCAACGCGTCAGGCAGAATTGCTTTTCCAGTATCCTTGTCGAACTTCAGAAGTCCAATGCCAAGCTGTTCAATCACTTCTGGTATGACAGTTCGAGGCTCTTCAACACCATCCAGTTCACTAGGTTCAGTGTCGTCAGGTAAAATATCGTCAGGTAAAATCTCGTCAATAAACTCAACATCATCATCACCACCATCATCTTCCCCTCTTGTCATGTCCACGTTCTCTCTGGCAGCCTCACTTTTAATCTCGTCATACTCGGATTTATCTGACTTGACTTCCTCCTCGGCATGTGACGCATTTGTACTTGATCCACCTTCGGATTCTAACAAACTTGTAGCAGGTGCAGGCGACTCCATGGAACGTGTCGAACAACTTGTTCCGGGCTTTTCAAAGAAGGGCATGAAGAACTTGCTCGACTTCTTGGCTTCCTCCGTCTCCAACTTTCGTCTCTTCCGTCCTTCAGCTCCACTTTCCTTCTTCTTCGTGAATAAACGTTTCATGGTCTTCTTACACAATGCTCTGAAATAAGGAAATGGCACTTTTAATAAGAACATTAAATTTCACAGATTTTGCACAAAATTCTAGACTACCTCCCTAGTTTGCGCAGGAGAATGGTCTTACTGCCAGTTGGCAATGAGCAGTGGTACTGTGAGGTATGTGGTCATGTAGCTCCCAGCACTGTATTTTTACCTAATAATTACTCCCGCCAGGAAGTAATGCATTCGATCGTGTCCGTCCGTGTGTATGTGTATGTGTGTGTGTGTGTGTGTGTGTGTGTGTGTGTGTGTGTGTTCGTGTGTTTGTGAACAAGATATTTGGAAAAGTTCTGAACCGATTTGGATGAAAGTCGGTGGGATGATTGCCCTTGGGATAAGGAAGAATTGATTAGTTTTTGGTGAAGCTCAGAATATTATTCTGGATCCAGGAATTTATTTGGGGAATTTTTAGCCGCGTCGCAGACGCTGCTCATAGAGTGCCCTCTGCTGTTGTTGTTGTTCTTCTTCTTCTTGTTCTTCTTCTTCTTCTTGTTCTTCTTCTTCTTGTTGTTGTTGTTCTTGCAGAGAAGACAAAACCTCAAAGCTCCACCCATTCTGGGAACCATAGCTCCACCCATTGTGGGAGAGGCTTCATATAAACAAATATCCACCATTTTATTAACTCGCATAGCTTTGAGGCCTGTTTTGTAGGCCCGTGGTGTCTTGCTCTCTCACACAGTTTTCTTTCAAATCAAATTCGATATATCATTTCATTTTTCACAGTCGCTAACATAGTTTTAGACTCGGTTGAAAAAAAACGTGAAGAAAATCCGATGAAAGTTGCCCTTTATAGAACGAAATGAATTCTCAAAAGCCTGTAACTTCAAGTCCATTGAGATATATTTTGTTTAAATCGCGGCATGGTCAGTCATACACCGCCCGAAATAACAGATGGGAAAATGCCGAGGTATATTAAAAATTCGTCCATTTGATGACAATTGTCACGATGAAATATTTAATTTATACGTCGTCACAATAATGTGGAGAGAGGAGCATAGCTTCGTTCACGTGTCGCCACATACGGGAAATTGCCGAGATTTTTTTTTTTTTAATCGCGGCATGGTCAGTCATACACCGCCTGAAATAACAGATGGGAAAATGCCGAGATATATTTAAAAATTCGTCCATTTGATGACAATCGTCACGATGAAATATTTAATTTATACGTCGTCACAATAATGTGGAGAGAGGAGCATAGCTTCGTTCACGTGTCGCCACACACGGGAAATTGCCGAGATATATATTTTTTTAATCACGGCATGGTCAGTCATACACCGCCTGAAATAACAGATGGGAAAATGCCGAGATATATTAAAAATTCGTCGCCACACACGGGAAATTGCCGAGATATATTTTCACTTTGCACAAAATTAACATCAAGTAATCGAATCAATAGGATTGTCCTGTGCCTATAACATCGACGTTATAGGCACAGCTGCATCTAGGCATTGTGTAACATCGACGCGGCTTTTGTTTTAATTAAAACTTTTTGTACTTGTTTTTTCTGTTTTACTGCATTAAAGCTTTTATTCCTATTGTTAAATGATATTTTTCTCCTCTAATTGCGACATATATCAAAATAAATTATCTGACAGTTAGGGCCTACTTTCTTTTTCATTTATTGTTTTGGGGAGAGGGGATGTAAAACAAAAGGTATTATTCCAACTTGACCCACGGC
The DNA here is from genome assembly GCF_964187855.1 of Myxine glutinosa. Taxonomy (NCBI): domain Eukaryota; kingdom Metazoa; phylum Chordata; class Myxini; order Myxiniformes; family Myxinidae; genus Myxine; species Myxine glutinosa. The sequence goes on along the minus strand of NC_136269.1, from coordinate 105,508,407 downwards.
GGGAGTATGCGCTCTACTGAGTGGCGTTCTAGTTTATATAAGTGGTTTAACAATCTAGCCATCCTAGTGTTTCTCACCCATGATAATCAAAGACAGATCATATATCTGAAGAAAATTCTTTTTTTACTATCCGAGGATGGCTTGTCTGACTTTAATAGAAACTGCTCAGTTGCGCCCCCCTTCAAGTGGCGCCCAAGGGCACATGCCATACCTGCCATACCTTAGGTACGCCACTGCCTACAGGTCGCACAAGATCTGCCAGCAACCCTCTTTGGTGAAACTGCCAAAATCAAGACTCTCTGCTCACCTTCACTCTCTCATTCCTCTTTTCTCCCATCTGTGGAAGAAGCTCCCACACTCTCTTCAATCCCACTCCTCCCTCCAGGTCTTTAAAACAGCTGTTCACCACCATCTCTTATCTTCCCCCATCCAAAACCTTGATCTTTTCTACCCCTGTTAAGACACACCAAATCCGCCTGTTTCAATCCCCAACTTTTTTCCTGAAATTCCTAGTAGTGAAATTCCTAGTAGTGTTCATTTGCTTTATACCATGTACCTCTCCCTCCTCCCCAGCCCTCCCCCTTCCACAGATCTACCGACGTCCCTGTTCTCTTCTGTTTCTTCTGTGCTTCCCTCTCCCTCCCCCTCTAGTCTCCCGCTCCCTTAATTGTATGTTTTTTGTGTCTGTGCATGTTTTCATGTTCAATGTATTAGTTCTTACATGAGCCTCGATTCTGTATACCAAAAAAAACAAAAAAGGTATGTGTCCAGTGGGTTTTTGAAGCAAGTAGGGTTATCACTGGCAGCAAAGAAACGGCAGCTAATTCCTGAGCTGCCTGGTGGTTCGTGCCCTTGTGGGGGCAGAGTGATGGTTTGTTTTAGCGGGGGCCGATTTTAATTGTGGCATGGTTGAAAGTGGTTGAAAGGTAAGCGGATGATGGGGGAAAACCTATCTAATCCCACACAATGCATATTCCCTTCTAACCGACTACACAACAGGGAATATATTACAATGAAATAGTTAACTTGGGGCCTGCTGTATGTTGGGTGTATTTGCCGCAAGGTGACAGTTTTCTCTGTGATTCTTGCTTGTTCCGTATCACTTTCTGCCAGTTTTCTGAACTGATGTAGAAGATGTAGAAGGGTGGCATCGGTTGCATAACAATACACACACGTACTCTGCTGCACCTTGAGATGCTGGGATCTCTGACATACATGTCCTGCAAACAAAGTGCATGCATCATTGTCATTGTCTTAAAGAAAGACGTTTACACTCAAAAGTGTAAAGATACCTTTACTTGTTGAAATGAGGAATGAAAGAAACGAAAAATATAATTGTAACCAAACCATCGGGCGTGCATGCTTGATCGAGCCAGGGCTCTGTGTGCTCAGGCGAAGGCTGGACAAATGGCAGAGAAGGGCTGGGCGGCCTGGGAGCTGTGCCAGGGGCGTCAAGCAGTGATGATGACGACTATTCTGAAGACTCTTCAGACACGAGGTCGTGCCTTGGTCCACTAACAGGCAGCAGGGAGCAGCACACCATCACCAAGGTAGGCCATCATCATCATCATCAGAACTAGGTCTTGATAGTTATAGAGCACTAAATCTGAGAGTTGTACCCTATTTTGATTAAAACTTCCTCGTTTGCAAAATTTAGAGTTCATGCAGATATTTAAAGTCATCTGGACGTTCCAAATATTCTTATGTATGACTTGATGCAAAATAACTCATAAATCCAGTCCGGGTTGAACAGCATCAGTTGCGACTACATGGATTGCTCCAATGCCCGCACCTTTTTTTTCTCAATGACTACTGTTCTCGCAATGTGAATTGGCTCAAAGTTTGTGCTACTGTGCAGCTGCACTATAGTCTAAACAAGCTCATCAACTTTCAACCATCACTGAAACAACCTTGGTCAGCAGTTCCGCATCGTGTCTTTTGGGAAATTATTAATTCCAGAATCTCACCAATTTCCACCATTTCTTTTTTTTTCTCCTTTTAGTACCTCTGGGGTTGCATTTCCTGAACAGGAGAACTAAACGTAGTTGCAAATTTAATTGTTGAAAAGGGAGTAAGAAAAAAAGGGCAAACAACGCGAGGCCAGCTGGAAGCTCCGTGCAATGAATTTTAAGCAAGGCGAAGCATAGGCAAACCAAGAGGGACCCTTCACCTACTGCAGCGGCAACACCTCCAAACTCATCACACCTTTCTCTTGCATGCATTTAGTCTCCTCATCACCTCCTTCTTTCCATGATTAGCTTTGGTATATTAGACAGTTTTTGCATTTTTATTTATGGAAATGTCCTAATTGTCTGAATTATATTATCATTGATGCCCCCATGCAGATTTTTGCTGAGCATTAGAGTCATTGCTCATGATAATACATCTTCCCCACATGTCTTTGGCCAGAACATAATTCCCCTTCCTATTAATGGTCCTTCTCTCTCCCCCTCCTTCTTGCTTCATTTCCCCGCCCATCTGTCTGTGTTTGCTCTCCTCCCCTGACTCTGCTCCATCGCTCTCTCTCGGCCGCACACCTCTTTCTCTGCTCTCTGCATCCTACACAGAAGTGATAATACCTCGAGGATACTGCTCTCTCGCTCTTTCTCTCTTGCCTGTTAATTTTATTTATTTATATCTTTCCTTGTTTTCGTTGCAGTCTCTCTCTCTCTCTCTCCCCTCAGGCTGCTTTCTCGAGGGAAGACTTCCCCATCTTTGTCTGCTAGATGTGAAAATGGGCAAACAGAAAATGAGAGGGTAAGCAGGACCGAGGGTACAGACCAAGAGGGTGTGCCAAGCCACATCTACAGAGACAGAGACAGACGACTGTACGGATAGAATATCAAACAACAAACAGAATCATTTTGAAAAGAAAGGTGTCTGCTTTCATTGTGGAGGATTATATCTGGAGGCTCTGCACGGACGCAGAAAAAAGGGGCACGAGCATCTACAAGAAAAAGGAAACAGACGATCGAGCAAGCAACAGACATCAACGAAGAAGTCGACCCGCTGGTGAAAAGGTGAGGACATTTACAGAAATTGTAACGGGGAATTAGAGGGAAGTGCAGAAGGAAGAGCAAAAGCAGGTGAGGGATGGCATTGGGTGTACGACGTGGGAGGTCCCATGCATCCAGGGAAAGACATTCTTTTTTCTATCAGCTATTCAACTGCAACTTTAGCCCTGACACACAAAATGCAGTGGTTTTCGCCATCCTGTTCCTGCTGGTAGCTGTCAATCTGGTGCTTATGTTTCTGCTGACCTGGTCTTGAAATAAGTGGAAAGAGGACTTCGAAGAAGAACATTTGGAAGAAACAGCAGATCGAAGATTATATAACGAGGGCGGAAAAGAAAAAAAAGGAGGAAAATAATGAAAAAGTAATTTCTGCTGACAGTTTCTGACCTGGTCTTGAAATAAGGGGAAAGAGGACTTCGAAGAAGAACATTTGGAAGAAACAGCAGATAGAATGAAATAAGGGGAAAGAGGACTTCGAAGAAGAACATTTGGAAGAAACAGCAGATCGAAGATTATATAACGAGGGCAGAAAACAAAAAAAAAAGGAGGAAAAGAATGAAAAAGTAATTTCTGCTGACAGTTTCTGACCTGGTCTTGAAATAAGGGGAAAGAGGACTTCGAAGAAGAACATTTGGAAGAAACAACAGATAGAATGAAATAAGTGGAAAGAGGACTTCAAAGAAGAACATTTGGAAGAAACAGCAGATAGAAGGTTATATAACGAGGGTGGAAAAGAAAAAGAAAAAGGAAAAGAGGAAAAAAGTAATTTCATAATTGTAGGATTTAGTGGACAAAAAGTGAGAAAGAGGTTGATGACTAGCAATTAGATGGAAAGAACAGTGAAAGATTGACAATTGAAGAAGAAGATGAGCAGAAGGAAAGAGATTTTGAATGAGCAATAGATTAGCAAGAAGAACAAATAAAGATTTATTGTGACATAGACTACAATGTGTGGATAAAATAACATAAAGTCAGAATTTTTGGGAAAGTAGTATGAAATGGTGGTATAAAACAACAACAACAACAACAACAACAACAACAACAACAACAAGAACACTTCCACCTGCGATTGTAGAATTCACTCTTTTGGATCTGGAATGCCATGGAAAAACAGGGTTACATGAAAACCTTGATTGCCATTCTCTTTTTGTGGTTGTGAATGGATGTTATTCACGCGGCCTCTTCTGTACCTATTTTGGTGCAGATGTGTTAGAGGGCAGGTGAAGCAAAGAAAGAGGTTCCGGATCTGTCTGAATAAATGTTCAGCCTTACTAACATGGAAGCGTCCATCAAACTGTTGGTGCAAACATGTTCTCTTATCATGTCATCAATCTATGGGGAGAAGGTGAACATGTCCGGGGTTTGCGGGTTCATCTATTCAGGCTTTCCAATTGCTCTTTTGAGTGTTATACATGCACAGGACACCGAGGGTTGCCATCTTGGTGTAAGGTATAGCAACCTGCTGTCTAGCCAGGTAGCCGGGTCCAGCTTCAACACTTAATCCTTGATGTTGTATCCGAGTGCAGAGGCCCTTGACCCGCCTTCTCACGTCCAGTCTACTCTACATTGAGCTAGATCATCTTTCATACTTTTTTTTTTAAAATCTTTCCCTCTTTCTAAATCCACTCTTCTGTTCCCACCACTCTTATTGCTGTTCCTGCCTGGATTTATACACTGCTCGTGCTTGAGCCTCACCAACGGAGGTAACGAATTTTAATGAATGACTCCAATAATGCACTTCAAATCTGATGTACAGGATATAGATGGTTCCATCGTATGCTGCATCGCATGTCTCGTGCTGCACTGTAGCATGCTGCACGATGTCTCGTGCTGCACTATAGCATGCTGCACAATGGCTCGTGATTCACTGGACCATGCTGCATCGCATCTCTCGTGCTGCACTGTATCATGCTGCACCATGTCTCGTGTTGCACTGTATCATGCTGCGTAATGTCTCGTGCTGCACTGTATCATGCTGCACCTCATGTTTCATGCCGCACTGTATCATGCTGCACTATGTATTGTGCTTCACTGTATCATGCTGCTTAATGTATCGTGCTGCACTGTATCATGCTGCATCACATGTCTCATGCTGCACCATGTAGTGTGCTGCACTGTCTCATGCTGCACCATGTATTGTGCTGCACTGTATCATGCTGCACCATGTCTCGTGTTGCACTGTATCATGCTGCATAATGTCTCGTGCTTCACTGTATCATGCTGCATATCATGTTTCATGCCGCACTGTATCACTATCATGCTGCACTATGCCTTTGTGCTGCACTGTATCATGCTGCGTAATGTATTGTGCTGCACTGTATCATGCTGCATCACATGTCTCATGCTGTACCATGTATTGTGCTGCTCTGTATCATGTCTCATGCTGCACTACATCGTGCTTCATAGCATGTGTGGTGCTGCACTGTATCATCCTGCAGTGCATGTCTCGTGCTGCACACTATCATGCTGCACCATGTATTATGCGGCACTATGGCATGCTGCACCACGTTTCGTGCTGCACTGTACCATGCTCCACAACGAATAGTGCTGCACTGTATCATGCTGCACGATGTCTCATCGTCGCATTTCCAGCACCATGTATCATTATGCCGCAGTGTTGCATTGTGTCTCGACTTCATCATGTCGAACTGCGTTGCACTCCGCATAATTGTGTTGCATCGAATCTCGTGATACGCTGTTGCCCATCATACTGCATTTCGCTTAATTCAACAGTACTAAGTATTGTGCAGCCCTGCTCTTCAATGCTTTTCACCCCTCAGCCCAAATTGGGCTCAGGGGTGTTGTCGTCATGGGCGTCTGGGCGTCCATCAACTTTTGGTTTCCGTCAATTTCAAGGAGAACGGCTTGTCCGATTAAATCCATTTTTGCAGTGTGTGTTTGGGTTGAATAGAGGAAGGTTCCTTTCGAAAATAGGCGCGCTGCGATTTTCAATATGGCCGCCAAGGTAGCCATCTTGAAATTGGTTTCCGTCAATTTTGAGCAGAACGGCTTGTCCGATTAAATTCATTTTTGCAGTGTGTGTTGGGGTTTGAGTAGAGGAAGGTTCCTTTCGAAAATGGGCGCGCTGCGATCTTCAATATGGCCGCCACGGCAGCCATCTTGAAATTGGTTTCCACCATGCATGGGCTGAGGGGTTACGCCCGCTTTGCGGTGCTATTTATTTTATTTTATATGCGATCTCGTTGCATTCAATTTTTGTAAAGGATGGTGTAATTCTATTATGTTTATTAATCAAGCGAGAGAGAGAGAGAGGGGAAAGAAAAGCTACAAAACAAAATACGTGTCTATGTAAACACAAACACATACCAAAAGTGCCTAAAATTGTACGTGTAGATGAAAGGACAGGAAGACATGCCAAATGGTTAAGAAAGGACAAACAGGAGAGGGTTTCATTCTGCAGGAGCAATCAATGGTAGACGAATGTTTTTCGTGATTTTCTTGCCTTGTTGTGAGCGAGCTGTCTTTGTGCTCTTCCCACTCTGCGTGATTTGCATTGGCAGCTCATTTACCATGACACCAGAAAACGATGCACTTGATTGTGTCATTTGCTGTTTCAGCTGCTCACTGCAGGCCGTGCAGTGTATGCCGAGGCACTGTGGGACCATGTGACCATGAATGTTTCAGAGTTGGGCCTGCGAGCGGGGCAGCTGGTTCGTGTGCATGGGGTGACGTATCCACAATGGTGGTTTGGAGAAATCGGGGAGACGCGTGGATGGTTCCCTGCCAACTTCGTGAGGGTGCGTTTTGCGATAACTGATAACATGTAACTAATTATCATGGCAAATATTACAAATAAAATGACCTTAGTAACAATAGGATTACAACATGCAAATTTGAGATCACTACTTTTGTCAAGCTAAGGTGGCTACATGCAGTCATGGCCAAAAGTATTGGCACCCTTGTACTTTTTTCAAATAACTCACAATTTTCTCTAAAAAGAAGTTGAAATTGACAAAAATATTTGGTCTCCACAATTCTTTATTTCACTGTTAATATTACAGAACCTTTGTTTTTGATTCAGAACTTAATATATCCTTTTAAATCAGAAAATAAAAAGAAATGGCACTGACAAAATTATAAACACCGTAGACTTAATATTTGGTGGCACAGCCATTGGACAAAATAACTGCAGTCAAGCGCTTCCTATAGCCATGATTGAGCTTCCTACACCTATCTACTGGCAGCTTGGCCCACTCTTCTTGGACAAACTGCTCCAGTTCTCCCAGATTTGAAGGGTGCCTTCTCCCAACTGCTGTTTTCAGATCTCCCCACAGGTGTTCAATGGGATTTAGATCTGGACTCATTGCTGGCCACTTCAGAACAGTCCAGCGTTTTGTCTTGAACCACTCCTGGGTGCTTTTTGAAGTGTGTGTGGGGTCGTTCTCCTGCTGCAAGACCCATGACCTTCGACGGAGACCCAGCTTTCTGACACTGGGTTCAACATTGTGCTCCAAAATGCCTTGGTAATCTCCTGATTTCATGATGCCATGCACACATTCAAGGCACCCAGTGCCAGAGGCAGCACAGCAACCCCAAAACATCACTGAACCTCCTCCATGTTTGACTATAAGGAAGGTGTTCTTTTCTTTGAAGGCTTCATTTTGTTTTCTGTAAACATAGAGATGATGTGCTTTACAAAAAAAAAGCTCTAATTTGGTCTCATCTGTCCACAGAAAGATTTTGGTTTGTTCAGGTGTGTTTTCGCAACTTCAGTCGGGCTTTCTTATGTCTCTCTCTCAGCAGTGGGGTTCTCCTGGGTCTTCTACCATAGAACCCCCTCTCATTGAGTTGGCGACGGATGGTGCGAGTTGAAACTATCGTACCTTGTGTCTGAAGGTTAGCTTGAATCTGTTTGGGAGTTGATCAAGGTGCTTTCTCCACCATTCGAACAATCCTTCGCTGCGATCTTCGATCAAGTTTTCTCTTGCAGCCACATCCAGGGAGGTTGGCTACAGTGCCATGGGCCTTAATGTTCCTGATAATATTGCGTATGGTGGACACAGGAACATCAAGGTCTCTGGAGATGGACTTGTAGACTTGAGATTGTCCATGCTTGGCTACAATCGTGTGTCTGACCTCCTCAGACAATTTTCTGGTTTTCTTTCTTTTCTCCGTGCTAGGACCAACCAGCAGGACGTACACACACACACACACACACACAGGCACACACACACACACACACAAACAAACGCACACACATGCACACACACACAAACACACACATACACACACATGCATAAACATACACACACACACACACACACACACACACACACACACAAACACACACATGCACACACACACACGCACACACATGATTTCATCAATTTATATCAGAAGGAACAGCTGGGAAAGTCGGTTCACCAGTTCGTCGATCTGGCCATTAGTCATCGCGAATCGGAACAAGAGGAACATGTAGAATTCACATGTAGGACATGATGTCAGAACATTAGTCAAACCGACCTTTCAGCGAATCTACTGAACTGTTGGACCAGGGAAGAACTCAAGGAACTGCAGAAACTTCCATGAACACATGAAATGCCATTTCTGATGATCAATTTTTTTTAATTCCCGGGGGGGGGGGGCTCAAACCCCCAAACCCCTCCCCCCAGCGCTATGGCTTGATGCACCCCTCCGTCTTGAAATTCCTGGATCTGCCCTTGGTGTTCATCCTGTTTATCCCATGTACTGTGCCCCAGCCCTCTCTTCTCCACAGATCTCCCGATGTCCTTGTTCCCTATTGCTGTTGTGCGTATACAAAAATAAAATAGTCTAATAGTTGTATTCATGATAATGGTATTATTAGTGATAGTAATATTAATGGTAGTAATGAGGGTGCTGTTAGTATTAGCAGCAATGGTGGTGCTTTAGTTGTAGCAATAGTCGTAGAGTTCTGGGTGGGAGTCATGTTCATAACAGCCGGTGGTTTAGGGCTGTACTAGTATCCAGGTGATGGTAGTGTTGGTGGTGTTTCAGCTGCTTGTTTCTCTCACTACCTCATTCCAAAATCTCTGCTGTGCAGTTGTGTGTGAACCAGGAAGAGCTGTCAGAAGATGGCGATCAGGTTGATCGAAGTGAAGTTAAAAGAGGAGTTGAAGGAGACGATGGCCCAGTGGTGGCCATTGATCATGGGCACAGGACGGGCTTTTCAACAAACAAATGGATGCAGAAACGAGCCAATGTCATCGAAGAGATTCTCCGCACAGAAAGAGACTATATACAAAACCTCAAGAACATCTGCCAGGTGGTTTGTGTTTTCTAGTTCGAGTCAAACATGTGTAATTGTCTGCTACACCTGTTGTAGTGTCTATGAATTGTTTTCTGTCACATATGTATTTCTCTGTCACTGTGAGTTTCATACATGGGGTTTCACCCATAGGGTTACATCAAACAGTGCCAAAATCGCCCAGACATGTTCAGCACCGAACAGCTCGCCACAATCTTCAGCAACATTGAAGAGATATACCACTTCCAGCAGGGCTTCCTGAAGGAGTTGGAGGCCGGATATGACGTGCAGCACTCACACCTCAGCCTTTTTGGTTCCTGCTTCCTTAACAACGTAAGCACAATTGTGCTCTAATCGAAATTCAAATGTTATGCCTTGTATTGAAGCACAGTTTGATCTTTGACCTCCTCTTTGGCAACACCCATGCAGTGCGATAGGTTTAAGATATACTCCGAGTATTGCAACAACCACCCAGATGCATGTGCCGAGGTTTCACGCCTTTCCAAGAACAAAAGCTACGGCCTATTTCTCGAGCAATGTCGTCTCCGCCAGGACATGATAAGCATCAACCTCAACGGCTTTCTGCTGCATCCTGTACAGAAGATTTGCAAGTACCCCCTGCAATTGAAAGAGTTGCTGAAATGCACACCACAAGACCACAGGTAACCCCGACAATGACTCAGGCCTTAATCATTGCTGACATTCAAACCATAATTTCACCGACAACGTTAGCATGACCGTAAATGCGTGATTTTGTCCTTCGACGGTCTCTACGTCTCGACTTCTTGGCCACTTCTGACTTTGCAGTGATCACAATGTGGTAGCTTCAGCGCTGGCAGCCATGAGCAACGTCGCAAACCTTATTAACGAGCGGAAGAGACGGATGGAGAACGTGGGGAAAATAGCGAGGTGGCAGGTGGAAGTTTGCAATTGGGAGGTGAGGACGTGGAGTCCGGATACGGGAAGATGTCTGTTCCGGTAACTCAGTGGCGCTGCTTTTAATTGTAATCCAGTTGAGGAAAACCATATTCATCGTATATAAAATGTTGTTCGTACTTTTCGTTACCATCTGTCATTAGCCAACTGTAGTTCTGGATTCTTTCAGGGAGAGGACATATTGGTGAGGAGTTCCGAGCGTATCCATTCAGGAGATGTCACCATCGGTACCCAACCAAATGGGCGGCCCCAACCTCGTTATGCTATCCTGTTTGACCACCAACTAATACTCTGCAAAAAGGTTTGGTCTCTCCCACCGACCTTTCTTTGTGCGGCCAGGGAAATGTTTCAATTTAATTGTTAAAACTTAGATGTGTAGGGAACATTTGCTGAGATTTTCTGATCCCGTAGGACCTGATTCGGCGTGATGTCCTCTACTACAAGTCCCGCGTGGTCATGGATGACTTTGTGGTCGAAGAGGTCACAGACATCTCCACAAAGCCTTCTTTGCTTCTTCGCTGCAAGGGGTCAGTTGAAGCATCGCTGCTCTTGTGCACTCGGCAACCTGAGGACCACAAATGCTGGATGGAGGCCTTTATAAAAGAGAGAAAGCGTGTATGTGATGACCTGGACTCAGGTGTGTCCAAGTAGTCGTCATCATCATCGTCATTTTACGGCCGTTTCCATGTTTGCATGTGTAAGCCGTGATTCACCTAATGGCCGCCTTTCCAGGCCGCACAATCCGTTGCTAGCTCTCTTGCTAGTCCTTTAAGTCTGAGATCATCTCGCAGAAACTCTTTCCATGTTTTCCTTGGATGGCCTCTAGCTCTCCACATTCACATTCATATTTATACACCTCTTCACACAGCAAGTGTCCGAACCACCTCAACCTACCCTTACGCATAACCTCACGAATGCTCTCTACAACTAACCTATCTCTTAATTCCACATTTAGTTTTCTCTCCTTCAGTGTCACATGACACATCCATCTCGCCTTTCTCATTTCATTTTGTTTCTCAGTTTTCCCTTTATATGTATGCGTTCCTCCAAGCTACCTCATACCCCCTATCCTCCTTTTGCTTTCCTCTGCTTCTCTACCAAGATTGTCTGAACTAATTTAATTTGCTCAATTACATACTTGATTTACCTTTGTGCCAAAAAACCCAATTGTGTTTCCTGATATTTTGGCATCACTTTCTTAATATATTTGGATATCATGCATCGGAGTTTTTCGGTACTGAGTGGCGTGCTGACGAGGAGGGGAGTGTCGTTGAAGCTGAAGGGAAAGGTGTATACTGCATGTGTGAGAAGTGTTATGATTTATGGGAGGGAGACATGGGTAATGAACGTAGCGCAGCAACGAAGCCTGGAAAGGGTGGAAATGAGAATGGTTCGATGGATGTGCGGAGTATCGTTGAGAGAGAGGAAGACAAATGATGAATTGCGAAAGATGATGGGAATAGAGCCTGTGATTGATGCTGTGAAGAGGAACAGGTTGAGATGGTTTGGTCATGTGTTGAGGAAGGATGAAAGTGACTGGTTGAGAAGAGTGATGGAAATGAATGTAGAAGGAAGTGGAGGACGGGAAGACCGAGAAAGACTTGGCTAAAGGTGGTGGAAGAAGAAATGCGGGGAAGGGGGTCAACAAGGGGAGATGCAGAAAATAGGGCAAGATGGAGAAGATTGTCATGGGGACCGCAAGGCTAACCCCCGCTCTAGCAGGGAGAATGGCCTTAAAATGCCTGTTGTTGTTGTTGTTGTTGTTGTTGTATCATGCATCGGAGTGGCGACCCATTATGGATTGTACCCTGAGCCAACAAACTTGTTGTTGGTTCAGGTTACAATGGATATTACAATGAAACTATGGATCCATATTCAAGGCTCATGAAAGATCTAGAACACAGAATGGAGAAGGACACAACATAACAAAAGGAACAGCAGTAGAAGGGGGGTGGGGGAAATAGACAGAGATGGACAATGGATGCAGGTAACGATGAGGGGTGCAGGGTGAATGCAAGTTGTGGAATTGCTATAGTTTCCTTAGTAAAGTGCCAATCTGATTTCGGGTCTCAGGTGACGTTTCACCTGCTTTCTAATAGAGTTCCTCAGGCCAAAGACTCCAGGCTCCACAACCCGGCAGCATTTATGTCCATGCACCCATTTCCAGTCACGTTCTGGTCCAAATAATTAATCAAAGGAATGTGTCTGGACCTCATTCAAAATGGCGTCAGTCTTCGATGGTCTGCTGCTTTTTCTACTGTTGTGATCTAGTACTATATGCATGCAGGTGCGTATATGTATGTGCACCTTTTGGTTGTTGTACTTCTGGGGGCATGACCTTGACTGCCTGTGTGACTGGGTGCTCAGTGGTGATGTGTTGGTTGCCTAATATGTAGATTCAGTGCAGTGTTAATTGTACACAGGTGGGTGTGGTACTGTCAGGTACCGGGCCTGTGAGCTGGGCTGAAGTAAACGGCGTAATGCAGCTTTGCGTTTATGTACGTGTCGTGGCGCTGCCTTTTCGATTCTAACGTCAGTTTTTTTTCCAATTCAAAATAGGTGTGTAATGTGTGGGGGATGTTCAAGGTCTCCCCACTTAAACTATTTTCTCGCCCTTTGGCATGCAACGCCTCAAGAAGCAATCTTTGGCATTTGTTTTCCGCGACGTCCAGAATGCGGGTCTCATCCAGGTCAATTTCACGCCCAGCTTGCAGGACTAATGTGCCACGACCAACTGTGTCATCTTAGGAAGTCGTGCCTCTTTATTATGTCCATCTAGCCTTGTTTGAACTGGAAAAAAGCATCTAAAACAAAAGTTTGATGAACGCAATGGAGCAAAATAACATTTGGCTACAGCACGCTGTAAGGCAGCATTTAGCTATAGCACGCTGTAAGGCAGCATTTGGCTATAGCACGCTGTTCTGATTGGTACAAAAATGGCAGAGTATATCTTAGTATGAATATTGTTTGGATGCCTCCTTTTTCACATCTTACGATAATTCACCAAATGTCCGTCCGTCCGTTCGAAGGTACCGCAAAAACGGCTGAACCGATCGCAACGATATTTTGGGTGGGTATTCCTGGGACCCCTGGAAGTAAAATAAGCTGTATTGTTTTTCCATTTTTTCCCCAAATTTTCCAAGTTTTCCAATTTTCCAATTTTTCCAAACACGATGGAATAATATTTACCGATATGAACAGTGATGTGGCTTTTGTTGAAATTCTACGTATCAGGAGAGAGTAGATCGACTCCTGACAAACTTTTCCTATATAAACGTGCGGCTCCAAAGTAACACGGCAGCGTGTGCAAGGCGACTGAGAAACAGGTGTAGCGGCCACTTCCGTGTTACAGATTTGGCGCGCACTCTTCACACATAAACGTGCGACTGAGAAAGACGTGTAGCAGCCACTTCCGTTTTGCAGAATTCAATCTTTTTTCAAAATGGGTGCCATGTACTGTTTAGATTTTGATGATTTGCGTGTGATATGATTCAACCGATGTTTATATGAATCGTTTAGAATAAAAAAAGCCTTCGATTTCTGATATTTTGCCTTTTCATTTGGGCTTCTCAATTGAAGCCCCGCCCATAGGGTGGGTACCGTTGCTAGTATATAAAATATCTGATTGGATTCAATATTACTTTTCATTTTTAACCAATTCCTCTTTTTGTAGGTTTTGTGATCACTGAAATCCAGAAACAGCAAGCTATTATTGCCAGTAGAAAGGCAAAGTCCCATGGGAAGTGCAAGGGTGAGTTCCACGACAGCTCGACTGGTATGGTAGAGGCCATGTGTCTTCACTGGTATCAATGCCACACTTTAATAAAAATATACTCCACATATTTGCCACTTTCAAATTTCTAAACTCCTATAGAACCTGTTTTACGTATTCCTTTACAATCGTAGGCCAGAACTCATCCCCCAAAATATCACTAACACTCGATTTTGAACTGTTGCACTCCTCTGATCCTTAGCTCAGTTCCTGGATAAGACCTCCGGTGCACCATACCAGCCTGTGTCCATTTGTTCGGCCTACGCAGACATTCCGAGCAGCGTTCCCCAGCAACAGGTGTTTGTGCTCGCTGAGCCGCGGAGAAAACCTTGGCCTCGCAGCACCTTCTTGCAAGGAATAGGGCGGCTGGCACCGTTTCGTAAGTAGCCCAGTGGACGGGCCTGGAACTATCCCAAATGGAAAAAGGTACCGAGCGATTGGCATGGACGGCAGCGTCCACCTGGATTAACCCATACCTGCCTGTCGTCGTAAATCCCATACTGGGAATTCTTCTAACTGGAGCTACAGCAGGCTGGATTTACATGAAAGATTTTCATTTACACTTGACAAGTGCGGGATTGTGATGCTCCCCAATGGATCCGACACAATCCGCAATTCCGGTACAGAACTGGTATGATGTTTATATCTCAATCCCACAAAAGCTGGTATTTTTTTTGGCCTTTTCCGTCATCAATCTCCTTCCACTTTTGTCCAGCTCATTTGGTAACCGAGTCAAATTGAGTCAGGACACAAACTTTGGACCTTCATTGGACATTAGAAAGGTATTGCCAGCTGTTGTTGTGCTACTGGGAAAGTACTAAACCCACAAAAACCTTTTACGGATGTTATTAATGGCCAAGCGTTCATTTTCAGAACATTCCTCATCAATGAGCGCAATTCCTCACTCCGCACTTCGCACGCACGTTTGTTCCACTCTTTGCTTAGACGGTCAGACCTGTGGAGTCTGTGCTTTTCTGCACAGAACCATCAACTCCAGGAACTATAACATTTTTTTTTTGTGGGACGGAAGAGTTTTTTTTGTTGTTGTTCAGTCAGATGATTCTTCGACGTGATGTCAGGACCGAGCCATTGAACACAGTTCGTGCGACATGTTACCTGCACCTGTCGTTTGCCATGTACAGTGGAAAGTTATATTTGTAGGCCCGAATAGAGTCGCTGGAAAAAGGTCAGCAAAAGCTTAGGAGCCATCTACATATTATATATGCAAAAAGGGTGGAATTGTTGATTGCTTCCTCCATAAAATTCCATTCACTTGCTTCCATCTCCTTTAAATATCCCGTTTTTCCCCATATCCTTCCTTTCCACAAACTGTTTTGTTTTCCTAATTCCAATCACCCCACCTTTGTGTCTGTTATCAAGGGTTGCCCCTAAAACCACCACTCTTTTGCTTCTGAGTTGATACGGTGTGGTCATACCTTTCAGTAACATGATGCAATTCCTTGTGTTTACATTTATCAACCATATTCTCCATAAGCAGTCAAATCCATCCTGTTGACCTTCTTTTGATTGTAACCTGTGCATAACGTTAAAGCTTATTCCATAACGTTAAAATTGAGTAAAACACTTGCTTTTTGTGTACAAATAATCCATCCACCCCATGCCACTACCCCCCATGCTTCCTTCACGCCCACCCCCTCTTTGCGTCCCCAGTGTCCTCTCTGCTTCCCCAGCATCCTGCCTCCTTTCTGCTCCCCGTGTGGTCCCCCCCACTGTCCCGTTACTAGTAAACCTGACATTATCTGCCAAACAGAATCTTTCCTCCCATGGGTGGTCCTTCATTCCTTGGTGGCTCTCTCCAGGTATTGTCTGTTGTGGTTTGATAGGCCTGAACCCCATTGTGATGGCGGAGTTGCAGTTTATGTCAAAGACTCTCTTTCCCAATGTCCATGTACTAACCTTCCACCTTCTAACACCCAGGAGTACTTTTGGATGTGCTTTTCCCTCCACAACTACCTCCTGTTCCTGTGTGTGCTGTATCGTGCTCAAATGAGGGAAGACTCTATTTGCATTTCCCTCTCTGCCAACGTGGACCATCTCCGAACCACCCATCCCAACTCTCTCTTCCTCATATGCTGTTATTTCAACAGTTACCATGCCAATTGGCTGGGTGTTGGTACCTCTTCAACCAGCCTTGGCATTGCAGCAAAGGACTTCTGTGACTCCATGGGCCTCACCCAATTAATGAACCTTCCAACCTGGATTTCTCCCAATCACACATCCTCCCTTCTTGACTTGGTAATGATGAATTTTCCTACTAATGTTTACTGTTCCTCTTCTGCTCCAATAGGTTCATCTGATCATGCACTTGTGAGAGACACATCTGACTTTTTTCAGAGAGTGGCCTCATCACCGTATAGCCCGGAAGTTCACTTGAGCTGACTGCCAGGGAGTGCACGCTGCCTTCTCATGTCAAAGCTGCAGTCCTTAATTTCCATCTCTCCTGAAATTAATACTGCCTGGCAATCCTTCCACACAAGCTTGCTTCCACTTATTTACAGATTTATACCATCTCCTCTGCAGTTATCATATCAATCCTCTCGCACCTGCTACAGAATCCTGTGGTGAGGAAGTTGCCTCCAAACAACTTGCCTTCTCTTCCTGGAAGGCAAATCCGACTGAAGGTAGCCTCAGATCAATCCACAAAGCCCAGAACAGGTGTGTCCACTGTTAGAAAAGCCAGAAAACAACATCTGGCCAACCTCAAGGCTTCACTCTCGAACTTGTCTTTCTCTTCAAAGACCTGCTCATTGATGCATTGTTAAGTCTGTCTCTGGAGTATGCTCCCCCTCCATCTCTTCCCTCATTTCAAGTGGCATCACAGCTGAATGCTCTGCTCATGAGAAAGCTGAAGGCTTCAATTCTGTTTACTTCAAAATCGTGTGTACCTAATCCCCCAGTCCCTACTACTCCATTACCCTCTCATACCCAACTGCTCCTGGATACCGTGTCTTTCTCACTTGAGAAGGTAGGGAGGTTTCTGGAAAACCTCAACTCCGATTATGCGACACGCCCAAAGGGCATTAGTACGTGTCCTAAAAACCTGCACTGCTGCTCCTGGTCATCCTATTTCTGCTTAGTTCTCTCAGTCCTCTCTGAGTCCGTTTCGGTCTGTCTGGAAATTAGCAAAATCACTGCAATACACAAACATGATGTGAAAACGGATCCTCTTAACTACAGGCCTATTAGCTTGTTTGCGATTATAAACAAGGACATGGAATCTGTCATCGCAGTTGATGTCAAATCCTTCCTTTTCTCCAACTGCCTGATCGAAGATCATCTGTTTGTTTTCAGACCCGGTCATTCTACCCTGGACTTGCTGCTTCTACATTCCAAACAATGGATGGAAGCCCTCAATCTCAGATGTGAGATCAGGGTCTTCTCTCTGGACATATCTCGAACACCTGATACAGTCTGGCACCTCAACTTGAACTCCAAACTCTCTGCTTATGGAATCCAAGGGCACCTACTCTCACGGACCACTGACTTCCTCCACTCCTGTATTCAGCATGTAGCTCATAAAGGGATCCTCTCATCTCTCCTAGTTGAGGCCGGAGTACCCGAGGCAGTATCTTTGGCCCAGTCCTGTTCCTCAACTTCATCAATGATCTTTCTGATTCCCTGGAAAATCCTATCTTTCTCTTTGCTGACGATTCCCACCTCTATCGTATAATTTCTCATCTTTCACACAGGCAGGCAGTCGCCTCGTCCCTCTCTGCAGATCCTTATAAAAATCACTAAGCCTAAATACTAAGGTCATAAACTTGGAATATGTCTTTCAACTCAAAAAAAATCCCACCCAATCACCCTTTCTCTCCGAAAGTACCATTTGGCAAACCCTTACCTCTACTTTCTAAACAAAGAACTTGAAGAGGTGCGCGCACACACACACACACACACACACACACACACACACACACACACACACACACACACACACACACACACACACACACACACACACACAATCTTGCTGCGAAGCCCACCAAAAGGAGAAGTTTCACATTAATAATGTTTTATCTACCCATGATGGTGTCCTTCGTGAAGAGTAGGCGCAATATTAACAGCACCCTGAACAAATTACAAGTTGCTCCTCTCGCCTGAAAGGGGCACTGCATCAGCGGCACTGACGTCCCCCAACAAGAACAAATGCCAACCTACAACTCCATGCCACGTACAAACGAACGAACGAACGTGCAACTGAAGAACCTAGCAGTGTTTTGGTTTTCTGTAGATTATTATTTGTATTTCTGTAGATGTCTATTTTTTTTATGTAGATTATTCTCGTTTTCAGCTGCATCTTGTTGTGTTTCATCCACTCTGTGTAAATAATAAACTGCACAGGCTGATTACATCATTATATTAATATTGATGCAGTTTGAGTGTTTCGGTTATGGGTATTTAAACCATGATGCAGCACATTTCTCCCAGTCTACTTTACGTATTCACATTCGCTCTCCCTGGTGGTTTCCTTTTGACCATTTTTCGTATTTATCCTAATATTCAGCACCCTAACCCCACCATATCAAAACTTCATGGATGAGATTCTAACCGTATTACTTTAACTGAGGAAATAAATAAAACACCCTCTACCACCTCTTCATTACTTATCCCATCAAACCCCGAGCACTCCGACTGCAAAACTACTTCAACTACAGGATGACCATGATATATGAATTCAGTATTCAAAATGAGATCTGTCTGCAATTTTCTTTTGTAATTACAGTAGTACAGGTATGTCCAGGTGACACGGTATCCTGATAATGCATCCTAGAATCACATTTCCCTTCTTGCTGCCTTGCACTGTGCCGGTTCAATGTTCTATATGTGGTTGCTGTGTCAATGATACAAAACCTTTACATTAAAAATGCTTTCTCTTGTTTTGTGTTTGTGTGTTTATGAATTATGTATTTCTTGATGTCAAATTTAATTTGCCATAAAAAATAATGGCTCATCCTCCACAAGGATACACAAGGAAGTTTTACGGAGGAGGAAGACATTTGGCCAATAAAGCCTCTGCTACGTCTGCACCACATTAATTTAATATATCAATTTATCAAATTAAATTAATAGGGTGGGTGGGAAGTGTAGGGGTGGAGAGGAGAACAGTAGGGAGAGCACACACATCACCAGGGTGATATATACATACACTAGTGGGGTCACCCGTGGGAATCCCACGAGTATGGACGTGTGTGACATTTGGACATCTTCATTTAGTTGCTGGACATTCCGTTTTACAAAATGGTCACAGGCAATTTATCAGATCCACAAATGATGTAATCGACACAATATATTTACTTCTGATAACATGTGAATGCATGTGCGTGCACACACACACACACACACACACACACACACACACACACACACACACACACACACACACACACACACACACACAGTATATGCACACATATACACATACAGAGACACACACACACACACATAGACACACACACATATATACACATACACATCCACACACACGTACACACACACACACACACATATACACATATACACATATACACATTCACACACACATACATACACACATATACACATACAGACACACACATATATATACACACACGCAAACACACGTACACACACAGACACACACGCATACACATCCACACACACACACATGTACACCGACACACATGCATACACATATACACATTACATATGCATTTGTTATATTATATTACCTTTATTTATCAATATTGTTGAAATGAAGATCAAATAGCTGTATGTTGAAATATGTTGAAAAAGTCAAAACTTTACATGGGGTGTACTTACTTTTTCTCGTGACTGTATATACATGTTTAAAGTGTACGTGCACGTAACTAATAAAATAAAAACGAAGAAATATCTCTCAGCAATTTCCTGAAACTCGGTGAAATTCGATGACATTCCTCTCGGTGAATTCACTCGGTTTCTCAGTGAAAAATTTCCTTTGGGCGGTGTATAATCGCTCCGACCGAAATATCTCTCAGCAATTTCCCGTCTGTTAATTTATTTATTTTACATATGTGAATGACACGTCCATGCACACGTGAAATGGTTTGTTTTTCCACACGTGGAATGAACACGTGAACCTTTACTTCCGGATAATAATGTTGAATGAAATAAGAACGAAGAAATATATGTCGGCATCATTATTGAAGTTTTTGTGACGACTGTCATCAAATGGAAAAGTAATATATTTTAATGGAAAAGAAAAAGCGAATTTTTATAGTGAGATACCCATGCTACGCACGGGTGGGAGGCTGGAAGCAAACAGGTAATGCAGATACAGCGAATGCTAAAGCATGAAACCAATAAATTCCACATTCCTGTGGCACCTTCAGTCGCACGTCAGACATGGACAGCAAGTTCGTGAAGGACTTCCATGAAAAACGTACCCGTTCGCAAACAAATGGGTACGTTCACGTATAGAAACATCGATCGTGGGTCCGTGGTGAATCTGCATATGGCGATCGCGAAGTTCACGTTTGGAAAGTAGAAACCATCACGGCATGTCGTCATTTGCTTGAACTCGATATCTTTTTTCATTCCAAACAACATAACTCCAATCACAAAAGAAACTTTAATATATGTTGACATGTTGCTGTCTGTATCATGTTGGGCGGTGTATGATACAGCGTGCGGCGATTTTTTATTTATGTCGGCATTTTCCCGTGTGTGTTTATTTTTTCAATGATTGCTGAAACCGAGTCTAAAACCATCGATAAAAATGAAATCAGATGGTGAATTCGAGATAAAATCGTGAGGGTGACAATGAATGGGCTTTATTTTACAGGCTGGAGAGCCTATTTCAGAGAGCCTCCTCAGCGTCGACGAGTCTGGCATTTCACTCAGGCCAACTGGCACGGTCTTCAAGCAGCCATCAATCATCTGGACTGGTCTCCCATCTCTACTGCCTCTGACATCAACTCATCCTGGGAATTCTTCCAAAGTAAATTGCTCTCTCTCATGCACAGTTTTATCCCTTCTCGTCTTCAGTTGTCATACCCTTCCTCCCGTCCATGGTACACGGAATCTTGTGGTGAGGCTATTGCCCAGAAACAACTTGCTTTCGTCTCCTGGAAAGCAAATCCAACGGAAGGAAATCTCATTTCCTTTCACAAAGCCCGAAACAAGTGTGTGTCCACCCTCAGGAGAGCCAGGAAACAATATCTCTCCGTCCTCAGGACCGAACTCTCTTATCTGTCTCCCTCTTCCAAATCCTGGTGGCGTCTGGTAAAATCTGTTTCTGGTGTTTGTTCCCCCTCCATCCCCTCCCTCACCTTAAATGGCCACACGGCTGACTCTGCACGTGAAAAAGCCGAATGCCTCAACTCTGTGTTTGCCTCTAAATCTTGTGTCCCAAACCCATCCCTCTCTGTACCCACCGTACCCAGTCGTACCCAGCTGCTCCTGGACTCTGTGACCTTTCCTCCTGACAAGGTGGAAAAGTGTCTGTCAACCCTCGACTCTGATTCTGCAACTGGACCTGACGGCATCAGCCCACGGGTCCTAAAATCATGTTCTTCCGCTCTTTCACTCCCTCTCTCTGTTCTCTTCACCCTCTCTTTTGCTCAAGGTCATCTTCCATCTGCTTGGAAATCTGCCAACATCACCGCTTTGCACAAAAAAGGTGCAAAAACAGATCCCAGCAACTACAGACCAATCAGCCTTCTCCCAATTATCAGCAAGGTCATGGAATCCATCATTGCTTCAGATATGAAATCTTTCCTCTTCTCCAATGGCTTGATCTCTGATCATCAATTTGGTTTCAGACCTGGACACTCCACTCTGGACATGCTGCTTCTGCTTTCTCAACAATGGATGGAGGTCCTCAATGCCAAACAGGAAATTAGAGCAGTCTCCCTTGACATATCACGTGCCTTCGATACAGTCTGGCACCCCGCTCTGCTCACCAAACTCTCCTCTTTTGGTATCCATGGAAATCTCCACGCATGGCTGGCGGACTTCCTCTCTAGTCGTAGTCAACGTGTGGCCCTGAATGGGTTTCTCTCATCTCCTCTTCCTGTTCAGGCTGGAGTTCCCCAAGGCAGTGTTCTGGGCCCTGTGCTTTTTCTGGTCTTCATCAATGATCTCTCTGACTCTCTTGAAAATCCTCTCTATCTCTTTGCTGACGACTCTACTCTCTGTCGCTCCATTCTTCATCCCTCAGATCGGCAGTCTGCAGCCTCCTCACTCTCTGCAGACCTTGACAAAATCACAGACTGGGCAAACAAGTGGAACATGTCTTTCAATCCTGACAAATCTCACACTCTTACGATGTCTCTCCGAAAAGACCGACTGGACAACCCTCCCATCCACTTTCTGAATAATCCTCTCCAAGAAGTTCTGTCACTCAAGCTTTTGGGTCTCACTATCTGCCATGATCTTTCCTGGAAAAACCACATTTCAAATCTGGCCTCCAAAGCCAGTCGCCGACTGGGCATCCTCCGTCGTGCGAAGTCCTTCCTTGGCACACCTGAGCTCCTCACCACATACAAGGCTTTCATCCGCAGCTCAATGGAATACTGCTCTCCCCTCTGGGCTGGTGCTCCTGCCTCACACCTAGCTCGCCTTCGCGCTGTTGAAACCAAAGCATTCAGAATCATTGGAATCTCCCGCGATGAAGCTAACTCCAAGGGCCTCTCACTCACTCACCGCAGGCAGGTTGGTGGTCTTTCCGTCTTCTACCGACTCCTCTCTGGCCTTGCCCCCCCAGCTCTCTCTGGGCTCTGTCCCGCAAATATTCCTACAGGTCGCACAAGATCTGCCTGCAACCCTCTTTTGGTTAAACTGCCAAAATCAAGACTCTCTGCTCACCTTCACTCCTTCATTCCTCTTTTCTCCCGCCTCTGGAACAAACTCCCTCACTCTCTTCAATCCCACTCCACCCTCCAAGTCTTTAAAACAGCTGTTCACCACCATCTCTTATCCTCCCCCATCCAAAACCTTGATCTTTTCTACCCCCGCTAATTTCACCCCAATTCCCCTTTTTGAAATACCAACTTCTGTCCTGGAAGTCCTTGGTGTCCTTGTGCTTTATACTTCTCCCTCCCCCCCCCCCCTTCCCATGCCTCCTCCCCCCGGGCCCTCTCCCTTCCACACATCTCTCTGCTCTCGGATGTTGTGTTTGTGTGCTTCCCATTTTCTCCCCATCTTGTCTTCCGCTCCCTCTTTTTGTGTATTTTGTTTGTCTGGTCGATTTGTTTGTGAAGTAAATGTTAGCTCTTTCACGAGCCTCGATTCAGTATACAAAAAGAAAAAAAAAAAGAAAAAAAAAAGAAAAAAAAAAAGAAAAAAAAAAGGCCTTCGAAATTGCATTTCGTTCTATAAACGGAAACTTTCATCGGATTTTCTTCCCGTTTTTTTCAACGAGTCAAACTATGTTAGCGACTGTGAAAAATGAAATGATATATCGAATTAGAGTTTAAAATAAATCTGTGAGAGAGAGCAAGACACCGCGGGCCTAACAAAAGGGTCTCAAAGCTATGCAAGTTAATAAAATGGTGGATATTTGTTTATGAAGACTCTCCCAGAATGGGTGGAGCTACTCTCTAAACGGAGTAAGCCACACCCCCGGACAGACAGACAGAATCACCTACGGCTATTATAATATAGATATTTATATACACGTGTGTACACACACACACACACACACACACACACACACACACACACACACACACACACACACACACACACTGTAAAAATTCAAAAGGATATTGGGATGGTTCCACATGATAATTTATTGTGACCATCCCTACATTCTTTGCACTAGCATATCAGCACTCTGGCCCTCCGTGGTGAGAGTGCCGGTCTCGACCCACCTGCAGTGGGAAATTTAAGGTGGTGATGTTTCCACAAAGTGATAAATTCTTCTTGAGCACACTGTACACCTGGAAATTATTTTTGGGACATACTGTGATGTATTTGACCTTGCTGGACAACCCTGTGAAGTTTTTTGTGATGTAAAACGCCAAGTGATTAATTTTAAAGTTTCTAAAGGTCGCACGAAATGCACTTTATTTGCATGAAGATGCAATCACTTGCGTACAACTTCGGTTTTTATATATTATAATTTTCCTGTAGGTTTGGATTCATTTGAAGCAATTTTTACTTTTTTTTCTCTCTCCGAGGGGGGGTTTCCGTGTTTCAGGATGGGACAGATCGATAGCATTAGCCTACGTATTATATATACACTAGTATAAAGCCCGTCAAAATTGACGGGTTGGAACAGTTTCTGACGGTACAGCCAGGTGAGCATGCCAAAGTCTGAAGTCTGGGTCTCGTATCAGGTGTGCTTATATCATCTTTATTTATTAGACATCCTGCAGACATAAATGAACACTCGTTTTACTCTGCGCACTTTGCACGTCACGTGCAGCAAATTTCACCTCCCTGTTCCTTGTATTTATTGTGTTTAAAAAAATACCGCTTCTGTACACCGACCTTGAGGCTCAGTTTGCAAGCCACCGTCCAGAATTACAATCTAAGAGGCATAATTACTCTTCTTTTGGGTCTTCGGAGTCCTTGGGGTCTTTTGTGTCATCTGGGTTATTTGGGTCCTCGGGATCTTTTGGGTCTTCTGGTTTATCGGTCTTTTTGGGTCATTTGAGTCTTTTGGGTCCTCTAGGTCTTTTGAGTATTTTGGGTCCTCGATGTGGATCTTTGGGGTATTTAAGGGTCTTTGAGATATTTTGGGTCTTATGGGTAATTTGGGTCATTGGGGTCCTCAGGGTCTTTTAGGGTCTTCGGGGTATTTTCAGTCTTTTGGATTGTTTGGTTCATTCGGGTCTTTAAGGGTCTTCGGGGTATTTTGGGTCTTCGGGGTATTTTCGATCTTCAGAGTCCTTGGGAGTCTTCTAAGTCCTTGGGTTATTTTGGGTCCTCTGGGTCCTCAGGATTGTTTGGGTCTTTTGGATCCTCGGGCTCTTTTGGGTCTCTGTGGTCCATTGGTTCTTCAGGGTCTTTTCAGTCGTTTGGGTCTTCAGGGTGTTTTGGGTCTTCAGAGTCCTTGAGGTCTTCTGGGTCCTTGGGGTCTTCATGGTCTTTTGTCTTTAACAGTCTACAGGGTATTTTGGGTCTTCGGGTATTTTGGGTGTTTGGGGTACATTGGGTATTTTGGGTGTTTGGGGTATTTTGGGTCCTCAAAGCCTTTTAGGTCTTTTAACTGTTGGACACGCAGTCGTGTTCAAAGATTTCCCATTAAACCCACCCACTCAAATCCCTCCAAAAGCACTACTCAAACCCTTTAAAACCTACCCTTTCGAAGGGGGACAGACATACAAGCACACACACACACACACACACACACACACACACACACACACACACACACACACACATTGATACACACACACACATTGATACACACACACACACACACACACACTGTGTTTTATATGGTAGATGTATAGAGTAGCATCATATTCTAAAATCATATTTCTTAACAGCAAAGAAAGAAAAAAATTTTGGGGGAGCGGCAGAGGCAGCGGTCTGTTGCCTAATATGTTGCCTAATACACCCCCGCGTTCAATTTTTAGCTGATTGAAAAAATATATAATTTTCTTGTAGGTTTGGATCCATTTGAAGCAACTCCTATTTAATATTTTTTCCTTTCCGAGGAGCGATTCCGTATTCCAGGCCGGACAGAGACGGCATAAGCCTTTCGTATATAGTTACCAGCAGGGGTACCCGGCGTTGCCCGATGCTATTCTAATCATGTTGGCATTTTGAAAAAAATCTATTTTTTGTGGGGGCCTAAAACACTTCCCTACACCCACTTGGAAAGGCGTCGAGGATTACGTAATATTACCTTTCACATAGCTACAAAGGCTCAGGCATTATAGACCGATAAAAAAAAAAAAAAAAGATAAATCCAACTTCCCCCCCCCCCTCCCTCGCCCCCCCCCCCCAAATAAAAAAAAGATTTTTGCCTGAAACACTCCCTGGAACTCCTTGATGAACCGCTGAATGTTTGATGAAGATCTATTCAGTCATTGATGAGAAAATGTGGCACAGACATACACACAAACGGCTCTCTTATAGTACGAGTACGTCCTGGTGCCTACGGGAGCACCAGGAAGGGTCATTATTATCTTCTCTGGAGTGTATAGATTACAGTAGATCTAGGCTCGGGTCTGTTAGTCTGTGGTGGATGCGATAAGCATATTGTGCCTCAAGGACGCCAGGATTCCTCCAGATTTCTTTCAGATTAGTGTTAAACAGGTAATCAGATGTGTTTGTGATTTACAATGGTTTAAAAAAAAAAATTATCATGGGGCGTGCCCCATGATAAGCTATTTATTCATGTTAAGTCGTTAACACAGCCTTTTCCAAGGAAGGCAGAGGGGATATTACAATCTTACTGTAATTCACCAAATGTCCGTCCGTCTGTCCGTCCGTTCGAAGGTACCGCAAAAACGGCTGAACAGATCGCAACGATATTTTGGGTGGGTAATCCTGGGATCTCCTGGAGTAAAATAGGCTATATTGTTTTTCCAATTTCAGCTTTGACCTCTAGCATTTTCAGGTTTGGACTCCCACATAACATTATTTTCCCGGGTGCCACACAAACGGCTGCACCGATCGCTTCACAGCTGCACCGATCGGACTCGGTGACCTCGGACAAAGACCTTTTATAAGGACATGGGTTGAATCCCTTCTTGAGAGAATGCCAACTCCCTCCCCGCCATCACGGTCGTCTCTCCAACTCACAATCCCACGAGATATGCTGAAAGGACGACCCAAAACCAATTATCTTCTTTTTGATTCATATATAAACATCATTAAAAGTAAATAATGACCTCGGCCAAAGTTCAAACGATGTGGGTTTAATCTCTACATGAGAGAATTCCACATAGCTATTTGGGCGGTGTATAAGCCAACAGATCACTGTATCCGTCGATCTTGCCAAGGCCGTAACACCTATCGGCTCAAAATCCTTTTAACTGTTGACTTGGTAGTTTTTACAATGAAGGAAACATTAACAATGTTGTTAAAAGTTTATTTTGTGATTAATTTGTGATTGGAGTTATGCTGTTTGGAATGAAAAAGAGATATCGAGTTCAAGTGAATGACGACATGCCGTGATGGTTTCTACTTTCTGAACGTGACATCGCGGATCACCATATGCAGATTCGCCACGGACCCGCGATCGATGTTTCTATACGTGAACGTACCTGTTTGTTTGTGAACTGGTACGTTTTTCATGGAAGTCCTTCACGAACTTGCTGTCCATGTCTGACGTGTGACTGAAGGTGCTACAGGAATGTGGAATTTATTGGTTTCATGCTTTAGCATTCGCCGTATCTGCATTGCCTGTTTGCTTCTGGCCTCCCACCCGTGCGTAGCACGGGTATCTCACCAGTTATATTAATATTGTTTTGTAGGAAGATTAATATTATGCAGTTATCATTGGTGTTATTATTTTGTTATTAGAAGCTGCTTTGGTTTTGTCCTAGCTCATCCACAACTTTTTGAGATATCGCGCTACCGGTACATATTGTTTTTGGTCCAATCTCTCAATGGAGAAGAATCAATGAAATTCTCATATCTGTATCCGGATCTTCACCAAAATAAAATGAATTAGTCCTTGTCACACACCGAACCTGTCCACCAAATTTTACCTGAATCAGTTTACATCTTTTTGAGGTATCCTGCTCACAAATAGACAGACGAGTGGAAACATGAACTTCGTCCACCTTCAGTGGCGGATGGTAAACAACATCTTATCGATTTATCAGACGTACATTTTATACCAGCAAAGGTACGCAAAGTTGCTTCATGACGGGAACATTAAGAGCTAGAAGAGTGGAAAGGGAGCGGGGGGAGAGAGAAAAGTAGGGAGGGGAGAGGAGAGAGAGGTAAGGGGGTTGGCTGATACGAAGGGAAGGGGAGGAAGCATGGCCGATACGAAGAGCACGAGGAACATTTAAGCATTGTACCATGTAAAGTCACTCGACGTGGTAAATCAATCAAAGGTGAATGGATTTTCACATGATTTGTTTTCGCAGAGTTTTTATCTTAGCGACTACCAGAACTTAAAACAAATCGAATCGGGGTTACAATGATGGTATTGAAGGAGCTGTGCTCCAACTCGAATCGAAAGAATGGACACGACAAAAAGCTGGAATTCGTCCGAATTTCTTTATTGCATCAAATCAACTCGGGTACTCTGAAAAGCCCGTTTATCGGGCAGCATTATATACAAGCACTCGAATATCTCATGCCGGAGCGTTTGCCCTTAAAAGGCGCGACTGGGCGTGTCCGGGAGACCTGGGCGAGTCTGGACATGCCCGGGAACGGCGAGACTGGGTGTCGCCGGACGGGCCGGGCGTGCCTGGACATGCCCGGGAATGGCGAGACTGGGTGTCGCCGGACGGGCCGGGCGAGCCCGGGAAAGGCGAGTCCGGGCATGCCCGGGGAAGGCGAGACTGAGCGTCTCCGGGCGGTCTGGGCGAGCCCGGCACAACGATCGCTCCGTGGTTGCGTCCTCGGCAGGTGTAAGGAGATTGTGTATGTTCAGCGGCAACTGCTACACATGCCCCCCCAGAATCGACTTGCACCGGCAGGGTCAATTTAAGGGGGGTCCTGATGACCTGGCCGAAGCGACCCCTGGAGGGTCGTGGGGGGGGGGGGGGTCCGGTGTGGGGGTGGGTGGTCGAGCGGGAGGCACCGTGGACGGGGGGCGGCCTCGCCGCGAAGGAAGGGCCAACCGAGGTGGTTGGTCGATGTCCACGTGCGCCGGCTTGAGGCGGTCCACCGAAATCCGGTCCGACCTGCCGCCGACGTCGATGACGAAGGACGTGTCGTCCCGTCGCAGGACCCGGAAGGGTCCTGCGAACCCGGAAGCGTCATGACGCACAAAAACGTACTCCGCTGTGCGAAGCGCTGGGGGGACGTAGGCCTGGGGGTCACCGTGGTGGGACGTTGGCACGGGGGCAAACCGTCGGGCGGTCTCCTGGAGGTCCGAGCGCTGGCGAGCTGTGGACCAGGGACTGGTAGCGTCGGGCACGAATTCGCCCGGGACGCGTAGCGGCTGGCCGTAGACCAGCTCGACGGTGGACGCCCGGAGGTCCTCCTTGGGGGCCGTGCGGAGACCCAAAAGGACCAACGGTAGCCGGTCGGTCCAGCCGCCGTCCTGAAGGCCGGCCATGAGCGCGGCCTTCATGGAACGGTGGAACCGCTCGCACAACCCGTTGGCTTGGGGGTGTTAGGCCGTGGTACGGTGGAGCCTGACCCCCAGGTTGCGGGCGACCGCGCCCCACGGCTCGGAGGTGAACTGCGGCCCGCGGTCCGAAGAGATGTCCGCCGGTGCGCCGAAACGGGCGACCCAGGTGGCGATGAAAGCCTGCGCCACGTCGGCGGTGGTGGTGGAGACGAGGGGAACGGCCTCCGGCCACCTGGTGGTCCTGTCCCCCATGGTGAGCAGGTGTGTGAAACCCCGTGATGGGGGGAGGGGGCCCACCAGGTCCACGTTGACGTGGTCGAAACGCCGTTCGGGCACGGTGAAAGGTGCCAGCGGGGCCTGGGTGTGTCGGTGGAACTTGGCCTGTTGGCAGGCCGTGCAGGTGCTGGTCCAATCGCGGACATCCCGTTGAAGGCCGTGCCAGACGAATAGCGCCGACACCAGCTTCTGGGAAGCTTTCCGGCCCGGGTGGGAAAGGCCGTGGAGGGAGGCGAAGATGCGGCGTTGCCAGGTAACAGGCACGATGGGGCGAGGCTGGCCTTGGGAGACATCGCAGAGCAGGACAGTGTCCGCGAAGGGGATGTCGGCCAGGCGGAGGCCCGTGTCCGCCGCCCGGAGGGCTTGCACCATGGTGTCGGTGGTCTGGTCAGCCGCCATAAGCGCGAAGTCCACGCCGAGGTGGACCACATTCGCGCTGGCCCGAGAAAGACAGTCGGCCACGGCGTTGTCTTTGCCGGCGACGTGCCGGATGTCCGTGGTAAACTCCGACACGGCGGAGAGGTGGCGCTGCTGGCGGGCCGACCATGGCTCCGTGACTTTGGCCATTGCGTAAACCAACGGCTTGTGGTCGACGAAAGCCGTGAAGGGTCGGCCCTCCAGGAGGTGGCGGAAATGGCGAACGGCCAGGTGTAGACCGAGGAGCTCGCGGTCAAACGTGCTATATTTGAGCTCGTTCGGCCAGAGTTGCCGGCTGAAAAAAGCGAGTGGCTGCCAAACCCCGTTCACCCATTGCTCATGTACGGCGCCCACCGCGTAGTCGGAGGCATCCGTGGTGAGGGCGATGGGAGCGTTGAGCACCGGGTGAGCGAGCAGTGTTGCGTCGGCGAGGGCCCGCTTTGAGCTTGTAAATGCCGCGTCCATGGCCGCGGACCAGACGACGTCGTATTTGGCCGGCTTGCCCCGGAGGGCTTCGTAGAGGGGCCGCATGAGCTGAGCAGCGTGGGGCACGAAGCGGTGATAGAAATTCACCATTCCGAGGAACTCCTGCAGGGCCTTGATGGAGCGGGGATGCGGAAACGCGGTGATGGCCTCGACCTTGGTAGGCAGCGGCACGGCCCCATTCTTGGTGATGTGGTGGCCCAAAAAATCAACGGCCGTCGTGCTGAAGTGGCATTTGGCCGGGTTGATGATTAGGCCGTGCTCGCTGAGGTGCCCGAACAGTGTTCGGAGATGGAGGAGGTGCTCGGCCCGGGATGCGCTGGCGACGAGGATGTTGTCCAGGTAGACGAAGAGGAACGGCAGGTCACGCAGCACGCCGTCCATCAAGCGCTGGAACGCCTGAGCCGCGTTCTTGAGGCCAAATGGCATTCAAAGGAATTCGAATGAGCCGAACGGCATGATGACGGCCGTTTTTGGGACGTCGGCCGACCTGACAGGTACCTGGTGGTATCCCCGTATCAAATCGATCTTCGAAAAAATGACCCATCCTGCCAAACGGGCGGAGAAGTCTTGAATGTGCGGGATCGGATACCTGTCGGGGGTGGTAACGTCGTTAAGGCTGTGGTAGTCGCCACATGGGCGCCAGCCGCCCCCCGGCTTCGGTACGATGTGTAGTGGCGAAGCCCACGCGCTATCGGAGCGCCGCACGATGCCGATGTGTTCCAAAGCATCGAACTCGGCTTTGGCCACGGCGAGCTTGGCTGGGTCGAGGCGGCGGGCTCTGGCGTAGACCGGCGGGCCCATAGTTGGTATGTGGCGCTCGATACCATGTCGTACCGCGACGGCCGAAAACGTCGGCCGCGTGAGGGCCGGGAACTCCGTGAGCAGGCGAGCAAACTCATTCGCCGCCGGGAGGGCGCATGCTAGCTCGGTCGGCGCAGAGCTGCTCAACGTGCATGCCAGGGAGCTGAAGGTCTCGGCGTTGACGAGGCGACGCCGTTTGACGTCAACCAGCAGCCCGTGTGCGCAGAGGAAGTCGGCGCCCAACAGAGCCATGGGCACGCTTGCAGTCACAAAAGTCCAATGAAAGCGCTGGCTGCCGAAGCAGAGGGTGACGTTGCACGGGCCGAAGGTGCGGATGGCCGATCCGTTGGCCGCCACCAAGGAGGGGCCACAAACCGCGGACTACCTGTCCTGATCGGAGGCGGGTATGACGCTCAGTTGGGCGCCGGTGTCACACAGGAAGCGCCGTCCGGACACTTTGTCCCTGATAAAAAGTAAGTTACCCATGTGGCCGGCGCTCATGGCTGGTAATGAATGCCGGGCCAGCCGTTTCCCGACTTGCCGAAAGTGCACGGGGGTCGGCATGTCCGGGCCTTTTGTCCGAACCTGGCATGGTAGTAACACCACGCCTGGTCAGGTGGAGGCCCCGTCGTCGTGTTGGAGGCAGTCGGCACGGCGTAGCGGCCGCCAATTGCGCCGGCAGTTCGGCCGCCGACCGTGCTGGGTGCTCGGGCGCCATGGGCATTGCTTCGGATGGCGGCGGGCTCCAGGTCGCTGCCCCGATGCGTTGGCCTGTCGAGGAGATCTTGTCGGCTTCCCTGGCGAGGGCGCGGGGATCCGTGATCTGCGTGCTTGCCAGGGCGAGGCGTACCTGGCTAGGCAGCTGACGGAAGAACAGCTCTTGAAAAAGAAAATCCGGGGCGTGCTCCCCGAGCAACGAGAGCATGTAATCCATTCGCTCGGACGGGCACGTGTCGCCGAGCTCGGGCAGGTCGAGCAGGCGCCGTGCACGTTCCGTCGATGAGAGGGCGAAAGCGTCGAGGAGGAGCTTCTTGATCGTGCCGTACTTGTCAGCGGCTGGCGGGTGCTGGAGGAGGCTGAGGGCGCGGGCCGCGGTGGCTGAGCCGAGTGCTGCTACCACATGATGGAAGCGGGTGTAGTCGGCGGTGATGCCTCGCAGGGCAAACTGGGAGTCTGCCTGGGCGAACCAAACCGCCGCGTGAGCCTCCCAGAAGGTAGGCAGTTTGAGGGCAACTGCCGTGTCCATGTCGGTAGGTCACCAATGAAGGAGCTGTGCTCCAACTCGAATCGAAAGAATGGACGCGACAAAAAGCTGGAATTCGTCCGAGTTTCTTTATTGCATCAAATCAACTCGGGTACTCTGAAAAGCCCGTTTATCGGGCAGCATTATATACAAGCACTCGAATATCTCATGCCGGAGCGTTTGCCCTTAAAAGGCGCGACTGGGCGTGTCCGGGAGACCTGGGCGAGTCTGGACATGCCCGGGAACGGCGAGACTTGGTGTCGCCGGACGGGCCAGGCGTGCCTGGACATGCCCGGGAACGGCGAGACTGGGTGTCGCCGGACGGGCCGGGCGAGCCCGGGAAAGGCGAGTCCGGGCATGCCCGGGGAAGGCGAGACTGAGCGTCTCCGGGCGGTCTGGGCGAGCCCGGCACAACGATCGCTCCGTGGTTGCGTCCTCGGCAGGTGTAAGGCGATTGTGTATGTTCAGCGGCAACCGCTACAGTATGAGGCCACTCAAAGCAAATACCACGTTTACACCAAAGTAAATCCTTGACAACGTCTTAAAATGTGATTTGTAAGCCATGCATCTATAAATCCTTATCTAATCCAGGAGCTTATAACTTCAGGCATGTGATGATATGCACAACTTTAAACAAAAACAATCATTCAGACACCTTTATGAGCAGAAAATGGCATGGCCTAACAGTAGACAAGGCCTACAACATGCACCATGTTAGATCATTCCACACCGTGAATTAATCAAAAGTGAACTGATTTTCACAAATTTTTCTTTTCACCGAGTCTAAATCTACTTTAACAACTGACATAAATTAAAGTAGAAATCGAATCAGAGTCCCAATGATGGTGAGAGGCCATCGGTAAGAAAAACTACATTTTCACCAAAGGTAATTCTCCACAAAGTCATAAAACGTAAAGTGACATAAAAATGAAAATCAGACATTCGATGATTTGAGTGAGAAAGTGAAAAAATAAATATTGAGCACTTAATCGTGTAGAAACCGTTGCAGCCTGTTCCAAGGCAAGGCGGTTGGAGGAGGCACAAAAAGCTGAAGACCCCTGTGAGAGATAGAGAGTGACCAAGGATAAAGTCCGTTTTTGTTTTAATTAAATAAGCCGGTAAATTATCTTTAGAATGGGGTGCTTACACACACCCAAACACCCAGTTTTCATTCATGCACTCCCTTGGAGTTCGATAAGTATGCATGCAAATTTTGGGGCCGCTAAGTTTCATGGTTTTGGAGTTATGGAGGACACACACACACATACATATATATATATATTGTTGCGGATATGGCATTTGGCCTCCATATCCGCTTGTAAATATTCCCCTATTTCCCCAATACTCCCCAACTATCCCCAATCCCCCATTCCCTAGTCCCATTGCCTGTAAATAACACTCTGTAGAACCGACCTTCCCCTTTTTCCCCCATTAAATGTCGTGCCCAGGTCCACCGCATCTCACGTAGACAACTTTCGGACATCTTGCTAGTTATTCTTAGTCTATGTCAGTTAAGGACTCGTTTCCATTAATTCTGACTCTTCGTTGCACCAGAATGTGATCGTATGGCACCAGTAGTGAGTTTAGGACCTCCCCATACCTCCTCCCATCTTCCCCATGAAACAACAACAACAACAACAACAACAACAACTACAACAACGGCGTGCGGGGAGTGTGCGTCCTCACACCGGCTTGGTTAGCCGCCATTGACCATGCGCTCCGACGGGGTTACCACGAAGGGGCTCACTGTCGGCTCCTCGTCAAGGGCGGAGCCCGGTAACCCCCCCGCACCCAATAAGAAGGGCGGACCGATTCCATCTGGGGCGGAGCTAACTAGCCGAGGGCGTGTCACTCCCCGCCGGATATACGCAGCGACTTACCGGATGTGAGATCAGATGCGCCCCGAGCTTGAAGAAGAGACAAGTCGCGACCTCCGAGCGCTGAGCGACCTCCCCGCATCTACTGGACCGGACCGGGTCGATTCTGTCCCTGAGCCAAGGTGCACCTTGAGCCATCGACTACCCGCTTTCCTTGCCATCAATCCCCGTGTGAGTCAGTTTTGTCCGGTTTATCTGTCGTCTGTCGGGGCTATTATAAGACCGTAATTAAGTGCCTACCTTACAATGCTGTCTCTCTCATCCCTGTAATCTGACCTTCCGCAATATTATAACCTCCTCCGGAGGTCTTGAGAACTGAACCCTTGGTGTCGTGTCATTTTAAACCCAGCCGTTGTGTCCTTTTCCTCAATTGATTTAGCGTAGCGCGACTCGGCCAAGGTTCGAGTATAATCGGGTAAACGTGCAGACGCGGTCATACCAAACCGCTCGGTAAACCAACATCCACAACCGCGTCTGTAACAATTGGTGTCAGGAGTGTCGGATTCGGACCTGGGACTAAATTTATTAGGCCCAAATTTTGGAACACCAATTGTACCACTAGGGTAACAATTGGTGTTGGGAGGTTGAATTCGTTCCGGAGCGCGTTTCCCGCGCTCGAAATTATAACGGCGAAATTTGATTTTGTTTTACGAAAATAAAAACCCGAATTTTGAAAGTCGCGCTATGGCAGACCAAGTCGGCTGGGTTCCGGTAGAGGAGAGTGAGGCAGGGTCGGTCCAGGACCAAATTGAGGGACGTGAGGAGAGCGAAGCAGCGAGGGTAGCAGACGCACAAAATGGCGCCTCGCTGGTCACGGCGACCGCGCCCGCGACCGTGGCAGCGCCCCTGGTGGATTTGAACCTTTTTTTTCTACAAATGAAGGCCCTTATGGACAAGAATAGCGAAGAAATGGAAAGCAGAATGATGGGGGTAATGGGGAACCGGATGGATGCTCAGAGTGAGCGATTGGAGGGCCAAATGGGGGTAATGGGAAACCAATTGGGGGTAATGGGAAACCAAATGGGGGTAATGAGGGACGAAGCGAGGGGTACCGGTGAGGGATTAGACAAGAAATTAGAGGGGTTAGACAATGGGATAGAAGGGGTGAAACATGGGTTAGGAAGTAGAATAGAGGGATTAGACAATAGATTAGGGGAAATACAGGAGGGGTTAATGGGGGTAGAAAACAGAATGGCCGCTCAAGAGAATCAAATGGAAGGGATGCAGAAGGGGTTAGAGGGGTTAGAAAACAGTATGGAAGGCAAATTGAGGGACATGAGGGACCAAGCGGAAAGGGAAGTTAAACAAATGGGGCAGCAGATAGAGGGGGTCAGAATGGGGGTAGAAACCAAACTGGATGCTCACAGGGAGGAAATGGAGCAGATGAGGGTGGCATCTGGGCAGGAGATGCAAGTGATGGGAGAGGAGATCAGAAGAGGGGTGAGTGAGGAGGTCGGAGGAGTGCGCGAGGAGGTGAGGCACTGTAAGAAGCGCATGGAGAAGGAGGTGAGAAAGGGGACTGTAAAATTGCAAGGGGGTATAGAGGAGTTGACGCTGGGAGTAGAACAACTGACAGTGGGACAAAAGGAGTTGGGGGACCAGGTAAAGAAGAACACAGCGGTAATAGAGGGTTTAAAATCGACACAGAAGGAGATGAAAAAGGACGTAGGGGTAATTAAAAAAGAGTGTCAGACGGTACATGAGGACCTGACGAGGAAAATGGACAAGGTGGTAGAGGTGATGGAGGTTAAAGAGCGGGAGGTGCGGGAGCACATAGAAAAAAATTAAGTGGAGTTAGAGGAAGAACTTAAAGGGGCGCACGAAGAGATGAAGGAGGTGAAGCAGAAATTAGAAGAAGTGGAAGAAGGGGTGAGCGAAATTAAGAAGCGACGGAGAGAGGATAAGAAAGAGATAAAGGAGGAAGTAAAAGAATTGGTCCAAAGTCTGTGTTCGGATCGTGATGATGTGCTCATTAACCGGATGAGGGATTCGCAGGTGATGGAGGAGAAGCGAAGAGAAAGAGGACCCGGTGTAAGTGGTGACCAATATGGTCGTGCGTATGATGCGCCAGGTGATTTAATAAGCTTGGGGGTCGAGATAGACCGGGATGTTCGTGAGAGGCCACGAGTGAGGTGTATGGCTGGTCCGGAGGGTATGGAACGAGAGGTGCGAGGTGTGGGTGAGCAAGGTTGTGGTGGTATGGAATGGGTAGCGGGTTGCGGAAGTGTGACCCATGCATCGACACCAACAGGGGTAGTTGTTGGAGGGACCGGGGAGGCACGAGGGCCCCTTGGGGGTAATGTACTGTGGGGGCCCGGCCGGTTCGGCCCCGCGCTGACCCCGCAAGGGGCGACGCACGGGGTCCGGCAGGCGGGCAACGACTCGCATACGAGGTGGTCCCACAAGGTCCCACTCGCGCCGTATGACGGCAAGAGTGATCTACGCGCGTACCTGGCGCAGTTCGACTGTGTGTGTAAGGGCAACGGTTGGGGTGAGGACGAAGGTGGAGTACACCTGGTGGCCGCATTGCGCGGCGTGGCGGCGGAGGTGCTGACGGCATTACCAGCGGGTGCTCTCACCCTGCCAGCCCTCCGCGACGCCCTAATTAATCGATTCGGCATTGAACAGCAGAGCGAGCTTGTTAAAGCTCAGCTCGCGCTGCGAAAGCGCAAGCCCCAGGAAGCCATCGGGGAACTTGCCCACGACATTCGCCGCGCAGTGGGGATCGCACATGCTAGCATGGCAGCGGATTCCCGGCAAAGCCTGGCGCTGGACCATTTTATCCAGGCCCTCCCGGATATTGAGCTCCGGCAACAGCTCGCCATGTGGCGCCCGCAGACTCTGAGCCAGGCGGCTGACGCTGCGGCCCGTTGGGAAGCAGCGAGGCCCCTGGCCCGGGGGGGGCGAGCGTCTCGCAATGGCGGTCCGCCAGGTGGGACCCCCGATGCAGGGCGGACCCCTTAGGGGGCCCGCCCCGACGTGGGTCCTGACCTGGCGGGCATGGTCCGGAGGCTGGTGGACCAGCGCCTGGCGGGACCTGGACCATGGCAGGCGGCCCCGGAGGTGGCCCGCGGTGGACCACGAGCGGGTAATCCAATTCGGACCTACAGGGGGGGAAATTTGGAATTCCGGAGGCAAGCACCTTATCAGGTGAGGTGCTATACCTGCAACCGTCTGGGTCACCTGGCGCGGCACTGTCGAGCCGCGCGCCGGGATGATCCCCGGCGGTTGAGGTCCTCAACGCCGCCCAGGGGGGAGCGGGTTAGCCGACCCCAGACACCCCCCCGCCAGACCCCAGGAAACTAGAAGGTGTCGGGCACGTAGGGCGGTGTTCGGCAGCAGAGGATGGAGGAGAGCCCTCATTGACGCGACAGGTCATTTATTGTGGCCAAATTGGAACCGGTAGCCTGACAATTAGATGCAAAATTGCCGGCGTGGGGGTAGACGCCGTAGTGGACACAGGAGCTAGCGCCACGATCATCAGCCCTGTGGTCCTTGATTCGAGCGCAGGTGGCTGGGATAAGATCCAGCGCCTGCAAAATTATAGTTTGCAGCTTGCTACTGGGGTAACGGCCCCGATCATAGGGCGTGGTTCTGTGACCCTCAAGTTAGGGTCGGTAAGGAGGGAGATAGATGTTTGGGTGGCGGAGGTGTGCGACCCATGTTTAATAGGGTTGGACCTGTTGACTGCCAGCGGCTGTAAAATCGACTTGTGCCGGGGGATCCTGCAGGTGGGAGTAGAAGAGCTGCCGTTAGGGGGAGTGAGCACGGCTGAGAGAGCGGAGCTGGAGGCTTCCGAGGCCGTGACCATCCCCCCAAGGGCCGAGGCGATAGTGCCGGCCCGGTGGGCAGCTCGCCCAACGTGGCAGGAGTCCTGCGGCCTGGTCGAACCGGTGGCAGCACAGTCCATACCGGGTTTAATCGTGGGCCGCACCCTTGTAAAAACGGACGGACCGGTAGTGGCCGTCCGAGTAATAAATATGAGTACAGAACCACGCACTATAGTAAGGGGCACGAGGGTAGCTGGCTGCACCCCAGTTGAGGAAGTCGCGACAGTGAGGGGCGAGAACGTCCAGCCGAGCCGACCCCGGGGGGAGCCTTCAATAAGAAGTAGGAATTGGCCCGATCCCATTTGCGAGATGGTAAATCGTAGTAGCGTAGAGTTGGGAGGTACCCAGAGGGAGGCCTTACACAAACTGGTTGGGTCCCATTTGGACCTCTTCTCCCTGTCCACCGAGGATATTGGACGTACGGGCCTGGTGAAACATCAGATCCACACCGGTGAGGCCCGGCCTATTCGTCAGGCCGCCCGACGGCTCCCTTGGAGCAAGAGGGCGGAAGCTGACGAGCAGGTTGAAAAAATGCTCGATGCAGGTGTGATCGAGCCCTCGGGAAGTCCTTGGATGTCACCTGTTGTGCTGGTCAAAAAGAAGGATGGGACCACGCGGTTCTGCGTGGACTATCGCCAGCTAAACAACGTGACACTCAAGGACTCATATCCCCTGCCAAGGATTGATGACACCCTCGATGCCGTTGCGGGCTCAAATTGGTTCACAACTTTGGACCTCAAGAGTGGGTATTGGCAGGTGGAGATGGATAGGGCAGGGAAGGAGAAAACGGCATTTTCCACAGGTAAGGGACTGTATCAGTTTACTGTGATGCCGTTTGGTTTGTGTAACGCCCCCGCCACCTTTGAAAGATTGATGGAGCATGTACTAGGCGGCATGCCATGGCAATCATGCCTGGTGTACCTGGATGACGTCCTGGTACATGCCCAAACGTTCCCCCAGGCAGTAGCTAATTTGGACCAGGTGTTCGGGTGCCTCAGACAGGCAGGGTTGAAGCTGAACCCGAGTAAGTGCACTTTGTTTGCCAGAGAGGTGGCCTATCTAGGTCACGTGATCGGCCGCGAGGGGGTAAAAACGGACCCAGACAAAATTAAAGCGGTAGAGGAGTGGCCCGCACCACGTACCATCAAAGAGGTGCGGGGATTTTTGGGACTCTGCTCCTACTACCGGCGCTTTGTGGCGAAATTTGCGGAGTTGGCCCGTCCCCTCCACCGGCTTACGGAGAAGGGGACGCGATTTAATTGGACACGGGAGTGCCACGAGGCCTTCCAAAAATTGAAGGGGTGTCTGATATCCGCACCCCTTCTAGCGTACCCCACTAGCAACGGGGCATTTACCCTGGACACGGATGCGAGCCAGGAAGGATTGGGCGCAGTTTTGTCTCAGACACAGGAGGGCGTGGAGAGAGTGATTGGTTATTATAGTCGGGCCTTAAGTAGGCCCGAGAGAAATTATTGCGTCACTCGCAAAGAGTTATTGGCTATGCTGGCTGCCATGAACCATTTCCACCCGTACTTGTACGGGCGGAAATTTTTGGTGAGAACTGATCATTCCTCCTTGCAATGGCTCCTTCGGTTCAAGGAACCAGAGGGCCAAATTGCAAGGTGGTTGGAAAAGTTGCAGCAGTACGATTTTGATGTGGCCCATAGGGCCGGGAAGGCCCATGGTAATGCGGACGCACTCTCTCGGCGTCCTTGTCTGGGGGAAAACTGCAAATTTTGTGCGAGACACGAGGAGAGGGAACAATTGGGCGATTCGGACCCGACCCTCGTTGTCCGGGCAACCCGGGTGAGAGGGCCAATTTTGCCACTAACCGCAGATGAGGAATTCGGAACTTTGGCATGGAGCACGGCCCAGCAGGAGGATCCTGTTCTGGGGCCAGTGTTCAATTGGGTCAAATTGGGGCAAAGACCAAAGGGGGAAGAGGTCACCCCCCTCGGGGCACAAACAAAGGCATATTGGGCTCAGTGGCAGACCCTGGAATTGAAGGATAACATCTTGTATCGCAAGTGGGTGGAGGTTCCCTCTGATAGAACTTCCTGGCTGGTGATAGTCCCTGACAAATTCAAGAACGTCATATTGCAACAGGTGCATGGTACCCACTCCGGCGGCCATTTGGGCAGGACAAAGACAATATCGCGGTTACGCCGGAGGTTTTATTGGGTGAATATGGGGCGCGACATACAGGACTGGTGTCGGAGATGCGACGCCTGTACTGCCAAAAAGGGACCAGCACGGAGGATGAGGGCCCCCCTTCAATTACACCAGGTGGGGGCCCCCCTAGAGCGGGTGGCCATGGATATCCTAGGCCCACTACCCCGCACCCGCCTAGGTAATAAGTACATCCTCGTTGTGATGGACTACTTCACCAAGTGGCCGGAGGCCTACGCCCTCCCTAATCAAGAAGCAGGGGTGGTAGTGCAGGCCTTCGTGGAAGGATTTGTGTGCCGGCATGGGATTCCACAGGAGTTGCACACCGACCAGGGACGAAATTTTGAGAGCAAATTGCTAAAAGATGTGTGCAGTCTCCTGTCAATTCGGAAAACCAGAACAACGCCTTTAAGACCTCAATCTGACGGGATGGTGGAAAGATTTAACCGAACTCTAATCCAACAACTGGCACTGTTCACCGCCACCCGTCAGGATGACTGGGACGAACATCTCCCTTATTTGCTTATGGCCTACCGAACCAGCCAGCACGGGGCCACCGCATGCAGTCCAGCGTTGCTTATGTATGGGCGGGAGTTACGGGCTCCCGCCGACTTGCTATGCGGTCCCGTTCCAAACACAGTGGTTAACCCGCCGAGGGAGGGGTACGCACGTCACCTAGAGGAAGGCATGGAGCTAGTCCATGCCTTCGCCCGCCGCCAACTCCATCTGGCGGGGGAAAAGATGAAGCGCAGGTACGACGACCGGAGCCAGGGGAGTCAATACGCTCCGGGGATGAAGATTTGGTTCTTTAATCCCCGGAGGCGGAAGGGAAGGTGCCCAAAGCTCACCTCCCCCTGGCAAGGCCCAGGAGTCGTCCTGTCGCAAATCTGTGACGTGGTCATTAAGATCAAAATGGGGCCACGAGCCCTCCCTCGGATCGTCCACGCCGACCGGATAAGACCTTACACCGGCGAGCAGGCGCCCCCGTGGATTGCCTCGGCTTTAGATGCCGAGGCGGGACCCAGTACCTCTGAATAAGGGGGGCTTATTAGTGCCAGAGGACTGGGGGATTGAGGAGCGATGGGCCCGGTGGGTAAGGGTGGCATGCTTGCCACCCTTCCCATAGTGGGGCAAATGCGCTATAGTTTATGGGGTGTATGGCAGTGAAAACTAGCCCGGGTGGGTTAGGATATTGATAGGGCCCTAGAAGATGACATTAGGTGACGTTAAGGTTAGTTAGTGACTGATACCTGTAGTGGGGACACAGGTAGATTAGTGTGGATTATAAAAACGAGGGAGCGCAATAGTTTAAAGGGACGACTGGGACGCGCAAGTTTCAGAAGGGAGTAGTTAGCTGAGATGATGCCGTGTGTGTGAGAATTGAACAGGTGTGATTGCACAGGTGTGCAACTGGACAGGTGTGTGGAGCAGTGTATGCGTAGTGAGTGTGTGGATCAGCGCGAATGCGCTTGGAGAGAGAAGGGTGCAGGCGGCACCAAGAATGAGAGCACAGGTGTGCAAGTACAGGTGTGTGGAGAGAGTTGGAGTAAGTGGTACGGAGTGGTGTGCATGGTGCGAAGGTGTGGATGGGGGAAGAGTGGACCCCTTTCACGAGTACCCGGGGCGGGTAGTGTAAGTGTTAGGTAGAGGGTACAGGTAAATTGTGGTTGGATATTGGCATCTGTGGTGCGAGGTGAAAGAATGGTAGTTGGATGGGTGCATTAGTGTTGTGGAAATGGCTGGGCGTGTAGCCTGTTAGTGTGTGTAGTTGGTTGGGCACTCCACCACTGTGAGGATGTCGGCCAGGTGAGGCCGCAGGTGGGCTCTGGGAGCCGTTAGTGTCAGTGGGTGCCTGAGGATCCCGGGTGTGGATCGGGTAGCCCAGTGCCAGAGAGGGCACCGAGTGGGGAGAGCGCCAGAGGGCCTTCCCCAGGTAGTTAGGTTAGGGTAAGGAGCAGGTAAGCTCGGAGGCAACTGCAGTGGTGGGGGTGTGCAGGTGGGTAGACCGGCTGGGAGAGCTACACGTCGCGGCCCAGAAATTGTGCGAGGGCACCGGGAGATGAATCGGGGGAGTGAGACCCCAAATTGAAAGGCACCACATTTTGGTCAATGGGAATTGGTTGTTAGAACCCATAGTGTAAGAGGGCCAATGGTTTGGCAGGAGAAAGACCCCGGGTAATGTAAAGTTGTTAAAGTCATTTAGGAAATAGTTAGGATTGATGAACCTGTCGCACCATACGCAGCCACTTACCTGTGGTGATGATGATGACTCCACACCTGTGTTCCTTTGTTCTGTGTTGCAGGAAGTGAGAATTGCTGTTGGATTTGTGAGACGCATCACGACGTGGATGAGACATTGGGGTGATTCCATCTCTCCCTCCCTAGGAGGGACTGATGATGAATTGGTGATAGCAAATTATGATGTTGAGTTGGAGATGGCAAATTTTGATGAGAGTTGAAAATGGCAAATTTGATTGGTTAGGAGGGAGAGAAGACGAATTTGGTTTATGGGAGGAACGGGGAAGACAGTAGGGACATTTGTTGATTGGTAAAGTAGATGTTTATGGGTAGTGTTGTGTTTTGTGGATGCAGTAAGGGGTAAGGGAGGGGCCATGTAGGTTACCTGGTGGGGGGGGGGGCGTACGGTAGGAACGTACCTGTCTCACCTGGTTCCCATGTGCCCCCAGTGTGCATCACCTTACATTGCGTGCACTTTTGCGCCCTTACCACCTTACTCACTTGTCTGCTTCTTTTGTCTCCCACCTCCGAGGATCTGGCTTTGGGGCAGAGAGAGAGGAGAGAGAGGTGCTGGCTCCGCAGTTGTGGGCCTGCACTTTCGCTGCTTGCTGCCTGGATCGATACACCATATGGACCGCAATTTTGGGGGCCACCCACAATGGACCGCAGTTCGTTTGCGGCCAAGCACCACCCGTGGATGGACCTATGGGTCAATGTGGCACCTATGCCATACAGGTGAACCACTAATAGTTGGCCCCTGACGGCCACAATACAGAAATGGACGCGGTTGGCGCCTTTCTTTATTTTTGAAAGCAGTAAGAAGGCCAAGTGCACCACACGAAGGCAAGACCAGCGGCAGACCATCGGCCGGCTGCGACACCACACCGTGATTTATAGACACTTTATTGGTGCACCGGATGGTGCTGACTGTGTGATGGGGTGGTGCTTTTGGTGCTTGGAAGGGGTGCTCTGCACATTATTAAAGGCCGTAAGGCCACAGAGCACTCGTGGGTTGGTGTATCGATGCTGGCATGCGTGCTCTCTTTATGCATAACATCTGCATGTGTTCCTCCAAAAACAGGTCCTGGATCGTAGTGTAAATATCAGCGTAGTCTTGTGTAAATAATGCTCCCTACCGGCTGTATGTTTAGTTTGCGAATTCTTTCCGCAATTCGGTTATCCTGTGGGTGTGCTTCTGTGAGGAGAAGGGTGCAACGTCGCAGGGGGACATATTTACTCATATGTGAATATCTGTAAAACTGTCGCACTCAGGGTAGAGTTAATAGTAGAGGGAACTACATCTGAGT
This sequence comes from Myxine glutinosa, assembly GCF_964187855.1. Lineage (NCBI taxonomy): Eukaryota > Metazoa > Chordata > Myxini > Myxiniformes > Myxinidae > Myxine > Myxine glutinosa. Next base: position 105,464,595 of record NC_136269.1, on the reverse strand, counting down.
GCCACACTAAAATAGGTAAAAATTTATCGGGTCGGGACGCCCCGAGGGTAGAGAAGGGTGCAGTGTTGCGGATATGGCATTTGGCCTCCATATCCGCTTGTAAATATTCCCCTATTTCCCCAATACTCCCCAACTATCCCCAATCCCCCATTCCCTAGTCCCATTGCCTGTAAATAACACTCTGTAGAACCGACCTTCCCCTTTTTCCCCCATTAAATGTCGTGCCCAGGTCCACCGCATCTCACGTAGACAACTTTCGGACATCTTGCTAGTTATTCTTAGTCTATGTCAGTTAAGGACTCGTTTCCATTAATTCTGACTCTTCGTTGCACCAGAATGTGATCGTATGGCACCAGTAGTGAGTTTAGGACCTCCCCATACCTCCTCCCATCTTCCCCATGAAACAACAACAACAACAACAACAACTACAACAACGGCGTGCGGGGAGTGTGCGTCCTCACACCGGCTTGGTTAGCCGCCATTGACCATGCGCTCCGACGGGGTTACCACGAAGGGGCTCACTGTCGGCTCCTCGTCAAGGGCGGAGCCCGGTAACCCCCCCCCGCACCCAATAAGAAGGGCGGACCGATTCCATCTGGGGCGGAGCTAACTAGCCGAGGGCGTGTCACTCCCCGCCGGATATACGCAGCGACTTACCGGATGTGAGATCAGATGCGCCCCGAGCTTGAAGAAGAGACAAGTCGCGACCTCCGAGCGCTGAGCGACCTCCCCGCATCTACTGGACCGGACCGGGTCGATTCTGTCCCTGAGCCAAGGTGCACCTTGAGCCATCGACTACCCGCTTTCCTTGCCATCAATCCCCGTGTGAGTCAGTTTTGTCCGGTTTATCTGTCGTCTGTCGGGGCTATTATAAGACCGTAATTAAGTGCCTACCTTACTATGCTGTCTCTCTCATCCCTGTAATCTGACCTTCCGCAATATTATAACCTCCTCCGGAGGTCTTGAGAACTGAACCCTTGGTGTCGTGTCATTTTAAACCCAGCCGTTGTGTCCTTTTCCTCAATTGATTTAGCGTAGCGCGACTCGGCCAAGGTTCGAGTATAATCGGGTAAACGTGCAGACGCGGTCATACCAAACCGCTCGGTAAACCAACATCCACAACCGCGTCTGTAACAATATATTGTTACGGACCGCGGATTAGATGTTATTTTGACCGAGCGGTGGTGTAGCCGCGGCCGAACAGTTATTCCCCGACTAAAACCCGATTCAACCCAAACGTTGGCCGTATCGCGCCACCGCTATTCAATCGGGAAAAGACTAAGACGACAAATGCAAAGAGGAAAAGGAATAAGACGAGAAAAGGGTTGAAAATACTACTAAATTTATTTACTATTTACAGGCTCAAAATAACCAAGGAGAAGGAAAGATAATTAAATAATATACAGAAGCTTTTAGAGACACAGGGAAAATACTAGCTTATCTAACAGGCTTACTTACTACCCAGGACAGAACAAACAAAGACACTGACTCACGCGGGGAATTGCAGAGTGGATTGCTGGAAGGAGGTGTGTGGCTGGAGGGGGGAGGACGGCACGGAGCTGGCTGGAGCTTGATCCCGCACGGGACGTCGGGCTGGACCTCGACGGCCGCTGATGCCACCGAGCCTGTCGTGTGCGCGGAGTCACGGGTCGGAGCTGCTTGTCTCAGTAAAAGCGCATCTGCTCTGGCGACCCAGCTCTTTCTTTGGACTCAGTAAAAGCGCAACTCTCTGACGACCCAGCTCTTTCTTTGGACTCAGTAAAAGCGCAACTCTCTGACGACCCAGCTCTTTCTTTGGACTCAGTAAAAGCGCAACTCTCTGACGACCCAGCTCTTGTCTCCTCCCTCCTTGTCTCAACTGCTTGGGGAACGCCCCGCCGGCGGGTTATATAGGCCCCGCCCCTCAACCTTTGCGAACCTCCCCCAAACGCTCTTCCTCCGCCCTCTCAAACCAAACCCCTCGTGCTTAGTTGGTTGTTCGGGGCTGGCTCACTCCTCCCCTCTATGACGAGGTGGAGACACGCCTTTCTTCCCCAACCCTGCCTCGTGGCCAATGGTGGTTGAAGAAAACCGCCCAAAATGCAGTTGGCCATCGAAATGAAATGAAAGGGGACCTATTCTTATTTCACTCGGCGCAATGGAGTATTTCAATTAATGGGAGACACAGCCTTACCCTAAGACACATAATAAGATATAAGCTACTGAACAAGGGTTTTATCGGGTCCTGCAATGTGGTGTTTATGGAATAACTACCGAGACGCCCTTTTTATCTTTACACAACTCCGGAGGCAGGAGGCGCAGAATAAACAATAATAATAATAAAACACACAATAAAAAAAATACAGTCCTCATATCCGCAACAATATATATATACACACACACACACACACACACACACACACACACACACACACACACACACACACACACACACGCTGACTGACTGATGGACACCCATTGCCTTTTATTATTATAGACGTGCAAATGTACACGACATGACTAAAAGTATGTGGACACCCGAACATCAAACATTTCATTCCAAAATCATGGGCATTGATATGGAGTTGGTCCCCCATTTGCTGCTATAACAGCCTCCACTCTTCTGGGAAGGCTTTTCACTAGATGTTGGAACATTGCTGCGGGGATTTGCTTCCATTCCGCCACAAGAGCATTAGTGAGGTCGGACACTGATGTTGGGGGAGTAGGCCTGGCTCGTAGTCGGCGTTCAAATTCATCCCAAAGGTGTTTGATGGGGTTGAGGTCAGGGCTCTGTGCAGGTCAGTCAAGTTCTTCCACACCGATCTTGACAAACCATTTCTGTATGGACTTTGCTTTGTGCATGGGGGCCTTGTTATGCTGAAACAGGAAAGGGCCTTCCCTAAACTGTTTCCACAAAGTTGGAAGCACACAATCCTCGAGAATGTCGTATGCTGTAGCGTTAAGATTTCCCTTCACTGGAACTAAGGGGCCGAGCCCGAACTATGGAAAACAGCCCCAGACTATTATTCCTCCTCCACCAAACTTTACAGTTGGCCCTATGCATTCGGGCAGGTAGCGTTTTCCTGGCATCCGCCAAACCCAGATTCGTCCGTCGGATTGCCAGATGGTGAAGCGTGATTCATCACTCCAGAAAACGCATTTCCACTGCTCCAGAGTCCAATGGCGGTGAGCTGTACACCATTCCAGCTGATGCTTGGCATTGCGCATGGTGATCTTAGGCTTGTGTGCGGCTACTCGGCCATGGAAACCCATTTCCCGAAGCTCCCGGCGAACAGTTGTTGTGCTGACGTTGCTTCCAGAGGCAGTTTGGAACTCGGTAGTGAGTGTTGCAACCGAGGACAGATTATTTTTACGCGCTACACGCATCCGCACTCGGCGGTCCCATTCTGTGAGCTTGTGTGGCCTACCACTTCGCGGCTGAGCTGTTGTTGCTCATAGACGTTTCCACTTCACAATAACAGCACTCACTTACAGTTGACCAGGGCAGCTCTAGCAGGGCAGATATTTGACCAACTGACTTGTTGGAAAGGTGGCATCCTATGACGGTGCCACGTTCATTGAAAGTCACTGAGCCCTTCAGTACGGCCAATTCTACTGCCAATGTTTGTCTATGGAGATTGCATGGCTGTGTGCTTGATTATATATACCTGTCAACAATGGGTGTGGCTGAAATAGCCGAATCCACTAATTAGAAGGGGTGTCCGCATACCTTTGGTCATGTAGTGTACCTTGCAGTGCTGGGTAACATGGAGTCACTTCCTGACGGGACCATAAAGAGATTGGGGGAGAGAGAGGAGAGGGAGGTGAGGTGAGAGGAAGGGGAGGGGGTGAGGCAGAGGGGGAGTGAGAGTGGGAGAAGATGGGGGGGGCAGAGAACAGGGTGGGGGCTGGAAGGGGAGGGAGAGGGGAAAGGGAGGGGCGGGGCAGAGGAGGGAGAGGGGAGGCATATGCCTTTTATTATTACATATAGTAGGATGTACCATTCAAAATTTACGTTATCTTAAAAAAAGACATCATTTGCCAATTTTTACTTCACGTGCTTAGTGCTATGTGGGGTTGAGCAATTGGTTCACTCTGTCTGTCTGTCCAGCCATCAGTCTTTGATTGAGGAATTACTTAATTTCAATTGCATGTTACATTTTGAACACTGTCGAACACAAGTAGGAACAAGAACCTGCCTTTTAGCATTACTTTAGCTATGAGTTTGGCAAATTGTATGGAATCTCATCCCAAGCACGCATGTATACAGAGGAGAGGGGTAATTGTGTTAGTCTACCTCCCTGGCAGTCAAACAAAACTGAAAATCATCCCAAACAGGAAACTTACTGTTTTTAGTGACGTCAAAGGACACAAACAACAGGCACGAGGAACGAATGTAATGTGTTAAATAAGGTGTTGTAAAAGCGGTGTATAAACGATGGTAAACTTCCGAAAATAATTTTTTTTCTACAGCTTTTAAAACCTTTATTTTATTTCAATTGAATTCCATACTTCAGCACTAGAACACAAATTGCCTGGTTTTCACTTCCTAAAGAATTCCTGTTTAGCAGTACTTGGACATAATATGCCGTTTTATGCCATCTCGACCTGAGCACTCTCCAGGACACCACGTGCGTTGTCCTCCGTCTCACTGAAGCTCCCGCCCTCGGTGCGGTCTTCGCTCCCATTGAAGCTGTTGTATTCAGCATGGTCTTCGGTCCCACCCATCCCGGACGAGAGGTTGGCGGCAAAGCGCACCACTCCCCCTCCGCGCCATCACAATCACATCACAAATACCTCAGCTACCTACTATTGCTGCCAATATCCACGTACCTATTTAGCTCAAATTTAAACCTATACACTGCTTTTTATATGGAATTATCCAACTGCCTCGCTGATGTTCTCCATACCTTCAAACTCGGTGAGGTGATGAACCGTAAATATGCCAAGTAATAGAAATATGATGTGCTGTGTATTATAATTATAATATTTAATTATCCACAACATATAGTTATCCCCACGCTTTTTGACAAAATAAAACCGGGGGAATATAAATATTGTAATTGGCTCCATCTGTCTGTCTGTCTGTCACGCTATCTCCTCCTAAACGGTTGGGCAGAAATTCACCAAACTTGGTAGTTATGATCACCACCATGGCATGAGGGTCCAAGAGCAGTATCATTTTTCAAATACCGGTGAAATACCAAAAAATGCCATTACGAGCACTTTTTAAAACGAGATGGTATTCATAGAATACTTACCCTGCGCAGTCAACTTGGTGCGAGCCAACTCTTCTGTTTTTGAACGGTTTTTTTTCTTTGATCCAATATGGCTGCCAGACCACGTGAGCGATTACATCATAAATTTCAAACTGATCAGACTAAGCGTTGTCCCTGTCAAATTATGACATCATAATTACGACACCAATGACGTCATCGTTAACAACACTTATTCACCATGTGGAGTTCTTTTACAATGAGCCATGTTCTAATTTTTTCCATGGAGTGGTTTTGGAGATATAGAGGTGTAACGTTTTTCAATTTTTCCAAGATGGCGCCCGTACCACGTGACCTATGATGTCATAATTATAATTCAAATATTCTACAGGAGGAGGCGCTCCTATGGTAAAATTTCGGGTCAATCAGACCAACGGTTGCTGAGAAAATGAATTTTTAAAATGCAGACACGTATGCCACATGTACACACGTGGGCACGTATGGACGCACCCGAATGCCTAACCCTGGTTTTCGCTTCATGAGCACAGGGTAATGAAACGTTGTATCTGTAACAACGTCGGGAGACACATGAAATATGTAACGAATTTTGAGAATTTGACCCCTAGTTCATGGCTCGGGAGGTAGTTACGGACTTCGAGTCACAGGGATCAAAACGATAAAAATTGAGCTATTGCGATGACGCGCCATCGACTTCACTCCAGTTTTGTTTACGAACAGAACTGCAATCACTTCCAACACTCTTCTGAGATATTTGAAGAGTATCTGGCACACAAAGTACAATTATTTATCATGTTAACACTTCTGCTGCTAGACATCTTTAGGACTTACCAGCATTGCGTACGAGAGGCTTAAAGGAAAAACAAAAGGTCGACAAAGACACCATGAGATCTTCAACTAATGCTAGGCCAAGAGACACCCAACTTGGCGTGTATGTAAGGTAAGGCCCCCTGATTATGTGAAGCACCATTCCGACAGTTTCTAATCGACAATGGTTCTGTTTTCTGCCTCACATCACTGATGACTCCATTATTTCTCAATTAATTGCTAAATTGTATTCTTCACAAATTGTTCTGTGTCCGCGAAGACCAAAGATATTTTTGACAGCGTGATATTTCTGGGAAACTGTCGAGAGAGACTGAAGAATAGCAGAATGCATGGTACATTCAGCACAAACATTTATTGATGAAAAATGTTACAAATGGACGCCTGGAATAACGAGATTACACTTGAAGGATTACAAAACTCTTATGAACAATTATTCATCAACTTAAAAATGATTTTCCAAACAGCTTGGCGTGTCTGAGCATCCCGCCACTGTGCAGTGGATGAACGGATCAGTTTGAACCGAATCGTCATTCCACGGAGCTGCCACTGCGAATTATAAACTTCTGCCGTTAACCTCTGACCTCTGCATCGTTTTACCGCCACGATTAAAACCCAAGGAGGACTAAGCTCTATAAACTTCCATCTGGTATTATCCATGGATGAGTTACAACCATTCAAAAGGCTTTTCCCAAAAGTCTAATTATGAAGCTCAGCTTGTTCACATTTTCATTGAAATGGTTTTGTAATGGAAACGTCGCAAGATCTTATGATGCCATGCCATGCCATGCCATGCCATGCGATGTAAAACATGCTTGCCGCATGGCCAAAGTCACCCTGAATGCTATTACACCGATACATGCTTTTGCTCCCATTGGGTAAAATCAGCTACCCAACTGGGAATAAGCATTTGGATTCAGCAATATCCGTTTTACAAAGCTAAAATCACTGTTTATGAAACCTTTTTTCCCCCCCTAAGTGCAAACTAAACTCTCACCAAGACACACACATCCAACCACCTATTCTCTCGCATGGGGAGAACTGTCTTCCTGAGTCCGTTGTCTTATGCTCTTCCCTCTAGGCTTTCAACCCTGCTGCTCATCACCATCTCCTGGTCTCTCCTATTTCCACCTTTGAGCTTTATTGCACCTGCAACCCCCTCGACTCCTTTTGCTGTGGTGCATCTGCGTGTTCTTGGCCACCTGTTCCACCTTCATCCTGCTGTCCGTTTGTTATCCCTTTGCCTTGCGTTGTTGTTCTGCTCTTCCATGAGCCTTGAGATTTGTATTAAAAAAAAGAAGCTTTTACCTAGTTATCAAATTCTCACAACAAATATCTTGTTTGTGACAAAATTTGTCAAAACCGTCAGGTGGAATGAAAATCAGTTGAATTAATCAAACACGTAGATTAACCAAACCAACTAAACCGTACAGAGTATAAGGAAGCAGTGAGCCAGTGCACCACAAGCTGACGAGGATACCGTATGAGAGGTATATACAGATGTACTGCTCCCAGAGACTCATAGGGCTTAATGAATAATCAGCGGATGATCCAAGGGCAATCACATGTGGAGGGCATTGAGGCGCTGCCGAGCAAAGTTTTCAAAAACGATGTCCTCATCCTGTTGCTCGACCTCATCTGAGCTGCACACAACATAAAGGGTACACAGTCATTAACCAATGTATCGAGTGAATATTGTATTATATATACATTCACGTGAAAAAGTAAATACACCCCATGTAAAGTTTTGAATTTTTCAACATATTTCAACATACAGCTATTTGATGTTCATTTCAACAATATCAATAGATGAAGGTGATATAATATAACAAATATCATGAAACATTTACATTTTGTAGTCCATTGTATAATTTAAATAAAGATAAATGCAAATTTCACATGTGGAAAAAGTAAGTACACCCTTGACTCCAACAGCTGGTATTGCCCCCTTTGGCAGAAACAACCTCAAGTAGACGTTTCTTATAACTGTCTACCAGTCTCTGACATCGACTGGGAGAAATTTTTGCCCACTCCTCCATGCAGAATTATTTCAGCTGTGCGATGTTTGAGGGGTTTCTTGCATGCACAGCTCGTTTCAAATCCCCCCACAACATCTCGATGGGATTTAGATCCGGGCTTTGATTTGGCCATTCCAGAAGGCTCCATTTCTTTCTTTTCAACCATTCCTTGGTGGATTTACTGGTATGTTCAGGGTCATTGTCATGTTGCAAGGTCCACCTTTGGTTGAGCTTCAACTTTATGACAGATGGCCTCACATTATCCTCAAGCACCCTCTGGTACAATGAAGAATTCATAGTGGATTCTATGATGGTGAGCTGCCCAGGCCCTGATGCAGCAAAGCTGCCCCAAACCATAATATTTCCACGACCATGCTTTACAGTTGGTATCAGGTTCTTGTGGTCAAATGCTGTCTTTGGTTTTCGCCAAACATGTCTTCTGGTACTGTGGCCAAATAGCTCTACCTTTGACTCATCTGTCCAGAGCACATTGTTCCAGAAGTGCTGGTCTTTGCCTCGGTGTTCATTGGCAAACTTTAGTCTTGCCCTGATGTTCTTTCTGGACAGCAAAGGTTTCCTCCTGGCACACCTCCCATGTAGATCAATTTTGTGCAGCCTCTTTCTAATGGTAGACTCGTGCACTTTCATATCAACAGTGGAAAGAGCTACCTGTAGGTCCCGTGATGACATTCTGGGGTTCTTAGAGACTTCTTTCAGCATCTTGCGGTCTGCTCTCGGGCTGAACTTGCTGGGGCGGCCTGGCCTGAACAAGTTGGCAGTTGTTTGGAATCTTCTCCAGTTGTAGATGATCTTCTGGACAGTCGAATGATTGATTTCAAATTGTTTGGAGATCTTTTTAAATCCCTTCCCAGACTTGTAGGCATCTATAACCTTCTTTCTGAAGGCCTCAGAGAGGTCTTTTGATCTAGGCATGGTGACGCCACACACTTCAACAACAAAGAGCAAACCAAACTAAATGTCTGAGGTTTAAATAAGACAGGTTCCTCCAAGATCCTCTCTAACGATGTTCTAATCATTTGCACCTGAGCTGGTGCACCTGATTCTAATTTTAGGTATTTGAAGTAGTGATAAATGTCGGGGTGTACTTACTTTTTCCACATGCGAAATTTGCATTTATGTTTATTTAAATTATACAATGGACTACAAAATGTAAATGTTTCATGATATTTGTTATATTATATCACCTTTATCTGTCAATATTGTTGAAATGAAGATCAAATAGCTGTATGTTTTTAATATTTTGAAAAAGTCAAAAGTTTACATGGGGTGTACTTACTTTTTCACGTGACTGTATATACAGACTTGGCATTTAATATGGAATATTTTTTTTGTGGGGGTGAACTTACTTTTCAAGATGTCTTAGAACCAAAAGTTCATTGGAATTATGTTGAAATTATTCTAGATTTTGTTAATGTGACCTTTAAAAGAAACAAGGGCCCTGTGCTTTTTCTGGTCTTTATCAATGATCTCTCTGACTCTCTGGAAAATCCTCTCTATCTCTTTGCTGATGACTCCACTCTCTGCCGCTCCATTCCTCTTCCCTCAGATAGGCAGTCTGCAGCCTCCTCACTCTCTGAAGACCTGGACAAAATCACAGACTGGTCAAACAAGTGGAACATGTCTTTCAATCCTGCCAAATCTCACTCTCTTACTATGTCTCTCCGAAAAGATCGACTGGACAACCCTCCCATCTACTTTCTCAACAATCCTCTCCAAGAAGTTCTGTCACTCAAGCTTTTGGGTCTCACTATCTGCCATGATCTTTCTTGGGAAAACCACATTTCCAAGCTGGCCTCCAAAGCCAGTCGCCGACTGGGCATCCTCCGTCGTGCGAAGTCCTTCCTCGGCACACCTGAGCTCCTCACCACATACAAGGCTTTCATCCGCAGCTCAATGGAATACTGTTCTCCCCTATGGGCTGGTGCTCCTGCCTCACACCTGGCTCGGCTTCACGCTGTTGAATCCAAAGCTTTCAAAATCATTGGAATCTCCCGCGATGAAGCTATCTCTGAGGGCCTTTCACTCACTCACCGCAGGCAGGTAGGTGGTCTTTCTGTCTTCTACCGACTCCTCTCCGGCCTTGCTCCCCCAGCTCTCTCCGTGCTCTGTCCCCCAAATATTCCTACAGGTCGCACAAGATCTGCCAGCAACCCTCTGATGGTTAAACTGCCGAAATCTCGGCTCTCTGCTCACCTTCACTCTTTCATTCCTCTTTTCTCCCGCCTGTGGAACAAACTCCCACACTCCCTTCAATCCCTCTCCTCCCTCCAGGTCTTTAAAACAGCTGTTCACCACCATCTCTTATCTTCCCCCATCCATAACCTTGATCTTTTCTACCCCCACTAATTCACCCCAGATCCACCTTGTTTGAAATTCCAACTTATTTCCTGGAAATCCTGGCAGTGTCCATATGTTTATACCTCTCCCACCCCCCCCCCCCCCTTCACATGCCTCCCCCCCTTCACATGCCTCCCCCCTTCACATGCCTCCCCCCCAAAGCCCTCTCCCTCCCACAGATCTCTCGATGTCTCCATGTCTCTCGGTCCCTGCTCTCAAATGTTGTGTTTGTGTCCTTCCCCCTCTCTCCCCATCTTGTCTACCGCTCCCGATGTTATTTGTTTTATGTGTCTGTTTGTCTTTCTGTGTGATTAATTTTCGCTCTTTCACGAGCCTCGATCTTGTATACAAAAAAAAAAAAAAAAAAAACACATTTGACATTTCGAAACAAATAAATCCTTGAAATCCTTGAAAGTGATGTAAACTGATATCAAACTCAATTCATGGACAGTACTGTGTTAAACTTCTGTACGTTTTCCAGAAGTATCTCTTTATTTTGCACATTAGCCAAAAATGTTTTTAACAAAAACAAAAGTTAAATTACGACTGGGATTACTGACAGTAAAATTACAGTTCAGTACTTCGTGTAACCCCCACGAGCATTCAGGAGAGCATGTACACGTTGAGGCATGCTGTTCACGAGATTTGCCAAGGTTTGGACAGGAATCGCTTGCCATGCAGTGACAATAGCCTGCTACAATTCACGCACAGAGGTCGGCTGCTGGTCCAAGTGGTCGATTTGACGCGTTAATTCTGCCCACAAGTTCTCGATCGGATTCATATCCGGGGACATGGCAGGCCACTCCATATGCTCTACACCACGGTCAGAAAGAAAGTGTTGGATCATGCGAGCACGATGAGGCCGTGCATTGTCATCTTGGAAGACAAAGTTTCCTTGAAAGGCTGCACGAGCAAATGGAAGCAATGTTTCTTCCAGAATGGCCCTGTGCTTGAACTGGTTCAGGTTTCCATTCAGAACAACCAGGTCAGTTTTGCCTCCTGCATGAAAAGCAGCCCAAACAGTCACCCCACCACCTCCAGCTTGGACTCTTGGCACTATACAATCTTTGTTGTAGGCTTCATGCATTTGTCTGCACACTCGGACGCAACCATCTTGACGATAGACCATAAATCTAGACTCGTCACTGAAGATCACGTGATTCCAGTGTCCTGGCTGCCATTGACGGTGCTCTCTGGCCCACTGCAATCGGCGCTGGCGGTGTTGTCTGGTCAGGCGTGGCTTTCTCAGGGGACGCCTGGCACGATAGCCTGCTTGAACCAGTCGTTGGTTGACTAGCCTTCTGGATACAGGCACATTTGTCAGTTGTTGCCACTCAGCCCTAAGCTGATTAGCTGACTTGGTACGGCCATTGCGGACTAACCGGTGCAGCTGGCGACCATCCCTCCTTGTGGTTCTGCGGGGACGTCCTGGCCTCGGTATTGGAGTAGGGACACCCCTCTGAGCATTTCGTTTCAGGATCTTTGACACCTGACCTTGAGTGATGCCATACTGCCGAGCAATAGCACGCTGTTTCATGCCGTAATTTCGTAAAGGCACCACTCCATGACAAACAGCATTGTCGAGTTGACGGACCATCTCCAGAGGAAGCGGCAATAACTTTTGTAGACGTGCAGCAGTTGTTTTCCACTAATACAGAACGCAACAACCCTTATATACCCGATTGTGAAGCCAATCGTCAAATGTACCTGTCCGTACATTTTGCCACGCCACCTGTGATATAATCCTGTTGTTGACTTCTTGCTGCGACAGACAATCAGTGACATGGTTCTTTTAACAAATAAATCACCAAAGTGTAAAAGAAACTCACTAGATTGATATACTGAGTTAAGAAAGTAAACCCAAGTCAAGAAAAAAAAAATATTCCATATTAAATGCCAAGTCTGTATATATAACACCCATGAAATAGCTCAGTGGAACTACATCAGCTTTTGACTGCCATTTTGGTGTAGCAGAGGGTCCTGCATCCATGGAACATGAAGCCTTCAATAGGAAAATGTGGTTATGTAGTCGGTTTCTTTGCCCACTCTTATATGATTAATTCACTTGAGGTCGGACTTACTTGGTATCAAACTCAATCAGGTTCTTGTCTCCTGTTTCCTCCATTTTCTCCACCTCTGTGTCCAACAGTTTGGAGATCATACATGGCAGAAGGCGAGAGATCAAAGCAGATGGTTTGAAAGAATAATCAAACATTTGGCGAACACTATTGAGGCAAGTCGGTAGAGGGGAAGTTGAAAGAAGAAGACCGACATCAAATGAGGGTGAATGTGGGAAGATGCATACTGGCTTGCAGGGCAGAGATGGGTGGATGGGTGGGTGGGTGAATAATGAACATGAAGGAGCGACTATGGGAATTAGGATTTGAGTACAGGCAGAAATAATGAAGGACATGAAAGAGAAAATTACCGGGAGATTGAACAGGTGGTTTTGGGTGCATAAGGGTGAAAGGAAGCTCGACAGAAAGTCCCCGAGGAACACTGGCGAGAAAAGTAAAGGTCATCAGATAGTATTTTACAACAGATAATAATAACAATGTAAAGTCAAATATTAGGAATACTAAAGATACTTTTGAGATTATTAATGGGGTAAAAGGAAGAGATAATTAATGCATATTTGCAAATAATACTTTTTTTCAACAAAAAGAGAAGATTGTATTTAACCATATATGGTGGCGTGTTGAAAAGTAATGCTTCCTGTACTTTTATCCAAAACAAGTGAAGATATTCGAATGAAACAAAGTGCAGTCAGCACATTAGTTCTTCCCGCTACTGGGTGCGAAGTCTTGCGATTCCGACACGAGAAGTCTCAGTGCTACGTTAGTCAAGATGCCACAGGGCAGCACAACGTTGGCAATGCTGTGAAGCGCTGGTGATTAGAGTTGGGTGCACCATTACGATCCTGAGAGTAAGAGACGGTCAATGGCGTAGCACCACAAAGGATAACCCGCACCGTGGCGCACCACCACAAAGGATAACCCGCACCATGGCGTACCACCACAAAGGATAACCCGCACCATGGCATACCACCACAAAGGATAACTCGCACCATGGCGCACCACCACAAAGGATAACCCGCACCATGGCGTACCACCACAAAGGATAACCCGCACCATGGCGTACCACCACAAAGGATAACCCGCACCATGGCGTACCACCACAAAGGATAACCCGCACCATGGCGTACCACCACAAAGGATAACCCACACCATGGCGTACCACCACAAAGGATAACCCGCACCATGGCGTACCACCACAAAGGATAACCCGCACCATGGCGTACCACCACAAAGGATAACCCACACCATGGAGCACCATCACAAAGGATAACCCGCACCATGGCGTACCACCACAAAGGATAACCCGCACCATGGCGTACCACCACAAAGGATAACCCGCACCATGGCGTACCACCACAAAGGATAACCCGCACCATGGCGTACCACCACAAAGGATAACTCGCACCATGGCGCACCACCACAAAGGATAACCCGCACCATGGCGTACCACCACAAAGGATAACCCGCACCATGGCGTACCACCACAAAGGATAACCCGCACCATGGCGTACCACCATAAAGGATAACCCGCACCATGGCGTACCACCACAAAGAATAACCCGCACCATCACAAAGGATAACCCGCACCATGGCGTACCACCACAAAGGATAACCAGCACCATGGTGTACCACCACAAAGGATAACCCACACCATGGCATACCACCACAAAGGATAACCAGCACCATGGCGTACCACCACAAAGGATAACCCGCACCATGGCGCACCACCACAAAGGATAACCCGCACCATGGCGTACCACTACAAAGGATAACCAGCACCATGGCGTACCACCACAAAGGATAACCCGCACCATGGCGCACCATCACAAAGGATAACCCGCACCATGGCGTACCACCACAAAGGATAACCAGCACCATGGCGTACCACCACAAAGGATAACCCGCACCATGGCGCACCACCACAAAGGATAACCCACACCATGGCGTACCACCACAAAGGATAACCAGCACCATGGTGTACCACCACAAAGGATAACCCGCACCACGGCGTACCACCACAAAGGATAACCCGCACCATGGCGTACCACCACAAAGGATAACCCACACCATGGCGTACCACCACAAAGGATAACCCACACCATGGCGTGCCACCACAAAGGATAACCCGCACCATGGCGTACCACCACAAAGGATAACCCGCACCATGGCGTGCCACCACAAAGGATAACCCACACCATGGCGTACCACCACAAAGGATAACCCACACCATGGCGTGCCACCACAAAGGATAACCCGCACCATGGCGTACCACCACAAAGGATAACCCGCACCATGGCGTACCACCACAAAGGATAACCCGCACCATGGCGTGCCACCACAAAGGATAACCCGCACCATGGCGTACCACCACAAAGGATAACCCACACCATGGCGTGCCACCACAAAGGATAACCCGCACCATGGCGTGCCACCACAAAGGATAACCCGCACCATGGCGTGCCACCACAAAGGATAACCAGCACCATGGCGTGCCACCACAAAGGATAACCCGCACCATGGCGTACCACCACAAAGGATAACCAGCACCATGGTGCACCATCACAAAGGATAACCCGCACCATGGCGTACCACCACAAAGGATAACCCACACCATGGCGTACCACCACAAAGGATAACCAGCACCATGGTGCACCATCACAAAGGATAACCCGCACCATGGCGCACCACCACAAAGGATAACCAGCACCATGGTGTACCACCACAAAGGATAACCCGCACCATGGCGCACCACCACAAAGGATAACCCACACCATGGCGTACCACCACAAAGGATAACCAGCACCATGGTGTACCACCACAAAGGATAACCCGCACCATGGCGTACCACCACAAAGGATAACCCGCACCATGGCGTACCACCACAAAGGATAACCCGCACCATGGCGTACCACCACAAAGGATAACCCACACCATGGCGTGCCACCACAAAGGATAACCCGCACCATGGCGTACCACCACAAAGGATAACCCGCACCATGGCGTGCCACCACAAAGGATAACCCACACCATGGCGTACCACCACAAAGGATAACCCACACCATGGCGTGCCACCACAAAGGATAACCCGCACCATGGCGTACCACCACAAAGGATAACCCGCACCATGGCGTACCACCACAAAGGATAACCCGCACCATGGCGTACCACCACAAAGGATAACCTGCACCATGGCGTACCACCACAAAGGATAAACCGCACCATGGCGTACCACCACAAAGGATAACCCACACCATTGCGTGCCACCACAAAGGATAACCAGCACCCCACAAAGGATAACCCACACCATGGCGTGCCACCACAAAGGATAACCCGCACCATGGCGTACCACCACAAAGGATAACCAGCACCATCACAAAGGATAACCCGCACCATGGCGTACCACCACAAAGGATAACCCACACCATGGCGTACCACCACAAATGATAACCAGCACCATGGTGCACCATCACAAAGGATAACCCGCACCATGGCGCACCACCACAAAGGATAACCAGCACCATGGCGCACCACCACAAAGGATAACCCACACCATGGCGTACCACCACAAAGGATAACCAGCACCATGGCGCACCACCACAAAGGATAACCCGCACCAACTTGGCTCGGTCAGATTTCCATCTCTTCCCTAAACTTAAGGAACATCTTCGTGGAGAACATTTTCTTCCGACGATGATGTCAAGGCCGCTGTGAAGCGCTGTTTAAGTCAGGAGGATGATGGCAACACAAAACTACTTGAACGTTGGCAGCGATGTATTGACCACAGTCTTGTTATGTGATGTGGTAAAAGGTCAGTGATCATTATTAAATTTAGGATTTTAAGAATGCTGCTGCAACCGGTCTATCACTAGGGCGAGGGTATACAGTGCAGGGAGGAAACACCCACAAGTGGGACAGAGGGTTGCCCAACAAGACTGAAATGTTCAGCTCTTCCATGGCCCTCGATCATGTGAACAACAACAACAACAACAACAACAACAACAACAACTAGAACGGCACTCAGTAGAGAGCATACGTCCGCCTGGTTGGCCATATCACTCAATGGTAAAGAATCACTTTAAAAATTAGATAATTCTCATATCCGAATCCATATTCAGATCTTCACCATAATCGAATCTATTTGTCCTTGTCAGACACCCAACCGGCCCACCAAGTTTCGTCCAAATCCATCCATAACTTTTTGAGATATCCTGCTATGTATCGTTTTTGGCCCTATCTCCCAATGGTGAAGAATCACTTTAAAATTCTACTATCCGGATCCGGATCTTCACCAAAATCTAATCATTTCGTCCTCGTCACATCCGCTACATCTCTGCCAAATTTCGTCCGAATCCATCCACAACATTTTGAGATATTTTGTTGAAACAGACAGGGGTGAAAACATCACCTCCATCCACCTTTTGGGTGGCGGAGGTAACAACAAAAAAGAATAATTTAAACCAACAAGAAAAATGTTCCCTAGTAACTCCCTTAAAGGACACCTGCTTCAACAGGAAGGGTATAAAATATTATTAAGAGTATTATAGTTGATGCATCAGGGCTGACAGGATAGCCTAGCGTTCCGCACACTCACCTCGAAGCCATCTCACCTGGGTTATAATCCCGACCCAGCTAAACATTGACGTGTCCCTCAGGTGGACGTAAAATGGGCATCCCGTCTGCCGACATTCGTTGGTGGACATTAAAGATTCCACGGTGTCCTTCGCGAAGAGTGGGTGAGCTATCACCGGCACCCTGAACCAAATTCCTGCCATAACCGTTGTCGAACCTGGCGGGCCTGGCGGTTTGTGAAAAACTTGGGCCAACAACTTCCACCCTAACAACCCCACAATAACGTGACAATGAATGTTGCAGCTAAGGAAGAAGAAGATGCTGCATGCGTCTGTGCAAATGAAATATATCAGCCAAGTGAAGAGAGTCCGATAGGCACAATCACTACCAGGGAGCTAAGCAAAAAAAAATTAGTGTCAGATCTTGTAAAAGGTGCAAGGTACATCTCGAGAGAACAAGTTCACTTGTCTGCTGACTTGCCCGTAAGCAGCGGCTTTGGTATCTCTATTGATGTTTGGCATCTCCATTGTTTGGTCTTAATAGAGGAGCAAAAGTCAACATAGGCCAAAGGTCAAAAACAATTTCAAATTTCTAAAATCCTCAATTTTCATCAAATTGACTTGAAAATTGAATGGGATTTACATATCAGTTAACTGAATTCAACCATCAACTATTTTTGAGGTCAACATAGGTCACAAGGTCAACATAGGCCAAGGGTCAACCACCTTTTTCGAATTTCTAAAATCCTCAATTTTCATTCGATTGACTTGAAATTTGAAAAGGATTTTCATATCAG
Source organism: Myxine glutinosa (assembly GCF_964187855.1). Classification (NCBI taxonomy): domain Eukaryota; kingdom Metazoa; phylum Chordata; class Myxini; order Myxiniformes; family Myxinidae; genus Myxine; species Myxine glutinosa. The sequence goes on along the minus strand of NC_136269.1, from coordinate 105,446,738 downwards.
CTTACTGAAACCAACCACCAACTATTTATGAGGTCAACATAGGCCAAAAGGTCAACATAGGCCAAAGGTCAACAATTTCAAATTTCTAAAATCCTAAATTTTCATCCGATTGACTTGAAAACTGAATAGGATTTTCATATCGGCTTACTGAAACCAACCACCAACTATTTTTGAGGTTAACATAGGCCAAAAGGTCAACATAGGCAAAATTTCTAAAATTGTCAATTTTCATCCGATTAACTTAAACTTTGAAGACGATTTGCATATCAGGTCACTGAATTCAACCACTAAATATTTTGAGGTCAAAAGGATGCTCTACCGAGTGCCCTTCTACTTTGTTCTGTTTTGCCACGTGTCGCTCTATGAGTGATTTTTCATTTGTGTGTTTGTCTGTCCGCTCATTTATACTTGCCTACATGTCACAATTTCAAACCGATCTTCACGAAACTTCACCAAATGGTAGAGTTTTTGGTCCTACAAAATCCTATTTATTTTTGAGGTCAGGAGGAAAACATAGGCCAAAGGTCAACTACTTTTCCCGAATTTCTAAAATCCTCAATTTTCATCCGATTGACTTGAAATTTGAATAAAATTTACATATCGGCTAACTGAATTCAACCACCAACTATTTTGGAGATCAACATAGGCCAAAAGGTCAACAACCTTTTCAAATTTCTAAAATTCTCAATTTTCACCCGATTGACTTGAAATTTGAATAGGATTTTCATATCAGTTTAACTGAATTCAACCAACAACTATTTTTGAGATCATCATAGGGCCAAAAGGTCAACATAGGCCAAAGGTCAACCACTTCTTTCAAATTTCTAAAATCCTCAATTTTCATCCGATTGAGTTGAAATTTGAATAGGATTTTCATATCAGCGAACTGAGTTCAACCACCTACTATTTTTGAGATCAAAATAGGCCGAAAGGTCAACATAGGCCTAAGGTCAACCACTTTTCCCAAATTTCTAAAATCCTCAATTTTCATCCGATTGACTTGAAATTTTAATCGGATTAACATATCAGCATACTGAAACCAACCACCAACTATTTTTGAAGTCAACATAGGCCAATAGGTCAACATTGAGCAAATTTCTAAAATTGTCAGTTTTCATCCGATTTACTTAAAATTTGAAGACGATTTGCATATCACGTCACTGAATTCAACCACCAATTATTTGTGAGATAAAAAGGATGCTTTACTGAGTGCCATTCTACTTTGTTCTCTTTTGCCAAGTGTTGCTCCATGAGTGATTTTTCATTTTTTTGTTTGGCTGTCATTTGTTTCATTTTGTTTCATTTTTGAGCAGCAGATCTCAAAAGTTGTGGACGGATTCGTCCGAAATTTGATGGACGAGTTGGTTAGGTGACAAGAACAAGATGATTCGATTTTGCTTCATTTCTGAATCCAGTTCCGGCCTTCAGTGGATACAAAATAAACTGTTGAGCCTTGCGGAGGTATGTGCTCTAACGAGTGCAGTTCTAGTTAATTCTGCAATGAAAGTGATAAAGGTCAAGAAAAAATTACAAGTTAAATTTACAAGTTAAATTTACAAGTTAAGTTTACAAGTTAAATTTACAAGTTAAGTTTACAAGTTAAATTTACAAGTTTAGAAGTTAAATTTTACCTAATTCTTCCATTACAAAGAAGCCAGGACTTTAGGCCTGTAATGCAGCCTAACTGGGCACAGCTTTTGCAGTACGTTAACAAATCTAGAACACACATGGACCTTCGACTTGTCCACAGTGCAGCTTGATACCTGTCTTCATGACTCACCCAGCCCGCCAAGTCAGTGCTTTCACTTTGACTCGATAAGACACAAGAATACCCAGCATGTCTTTATTCGCACCTTCCTGCCACCTGGGGAATAAAATAAGTGAATAGGATGAAATTGCAGTGTGGTTAACAAAAAACCGCAGAGGTTACGGGCCACCGATGTAACCACAACCACAATGTGCACTACCCGCAAAAGCCAAACCACAGATGCATACACCGATTCTACAGGTACTCCCATACTTGTGAATGTGGTGGTTTCCTGATGGTGAGGACATTGGACAGGAAGAAGAGTAAATGCCAGCTGTTGTGAGTTAAAATCCAGCTGAAGGCAGCAGTGTGGAGTATATAGGTTCTAAGATTCTGGAAATGATTCTCGTCTTAAAATAATCACTTAGCTATCAGATTATGAGTAGAAACAGAGAGCTCACTAATGACATTTAAGGAGGAGTTAATCTGTATGCCCAGCTGGTGTAGTGAACATCAGGTGTCATTGCACATTTTGAGTTTACCCTTGAATATCTTAGCAAAATCTGGGATGGGCACCAAAATGATATTTTAAATAGTAGTTATAGTAAATCTCTTCTGATAGTATTAAATAGTAAATATCTTCTGAAAATAGTATTTTAAATAGTATTTTAAACGTCCACGTCCTCCAAACCAAATTAAATAAAAAGGTCTTTAAAAAACAAAAGAGAAAAAGCAACTGTGCTGCTCACACTGTGCTGGAGGCCAGGTTTGTGTCCTCGTGCTTGAGTTTGCCATCGAGTGCAAGGCCCTGCTTGTTGCGGTTGTTGCTGAGGAGCGGGGTGAGTGTGAACACCTTGCACAACGTTGAGCTGGGGCCAACCGATATGCTGGGAGTGTCAGAAGATTTCAAAGGGACGGGGGAGGGGAGAAGCAATGGGTAGAAAGGTAACATTAACGTTTAACATGCACGAGGAATCTTGTCTGTTAACCTGACAGTGTTAACCACTCCGAGTCTGTGAGGTCGGCGGTTCCAATCCCAGCTGAGCAATATGAAGATTTCAAAGGGACGGGGGAGGGGAGAAGCAATGGGTAGAAAGGTAACATTAACGTTTAACATGCACGAGGAATCTTGTCTGTTAACCTGACAGTGTTAACCACTCCGAGTCTGTGAGGTCGGCGGTTCCAATCCCAGCTGAGCAATATCGAAGACTTAAAAAATGGTACGTGCTGCTTCCTCGTTTGATGCTCAGCATTTAAAAGGACAGAGCATGATCAAACAATCATAAGTTGGCAACACTTGCACAAGCTTTTATGGGCCTAATGGCTGGCCTTCTCTTGCGTTTAACTTCCTTGTAAGGGAACTCGTATTAAATATGACCTTGAAGGTTAACATTGTTAGGGTGAACTTAATGCTCACTCGGCCTCTTCTGAAGCTACGGAGCACTTGTACTGTGCCGTGTTGAAGAGGCAGATGTCCGTGTACTGTCTCACTAAGGGGGGAGAGGGAGGAACATGAAGGGGGTAGGGGTCCAAGATTAGGTCTAAGATTGCTTCAGGTCTAACATTCTGAGATCTAAGATTAGGAAAAACAAAAGAACTGGAAACATTGCAAAACACAGTACATACTTGATATTTCAATTACTAAATGGTCAGACTCTTTTCAGGATAAAACACAAGTGAGTGAGTGAAACTGAAACAGTGACTCTGTGAGTGACAACTCTGTAATCTGCATGGTTTGTGTGTTAGGGACTTGTGACCCACCAGAGATAATGATCCTCCGCACAGTTTTCATTGTGTGGTTCCTGATGTGGACATTAATGCTGATTGGCTTTCCATGGTAATAGATCTATGGGAAACAAAGCTCATTGCATCATGATCATATGATTGCATAACCATTATACATTGAAAAATGCCCCAAGGGTTTGTGCAAAGAGGTAAGGCTGTTGGTGGGATTGGGGTGAAAGGGCTAGTGAAGTGGTTCGACATGTGTAAGGTTTCTCAAGAAGTTGATACCGATTTACACAACAAAAAAGTCCATTCGGTCTACCGTGCCCATATCACTGAGGTAATGAAAACAAACAAAAACTAGATGGTATTCATAGAATACTTACCCTGCGCAGTCAACTTGTTGTGAGCCAACTCTTCTGTTTTTTAACCTTTTTTTCTTTGATCCAATATGGCTGCCAGACCACGTGAGCGATGACATCATGAATTTATGTTTTCCAATATAATTGTTGCATAGATCATGCTCAATACGTTTCAAACTGATCAGACTAAGCGTTGTCCCTGTCGAATTATGACGTCATAATAATGGCACCAATGACGTCATCGTTAACAACACCTATTCCCCATATGGAGTTCTTTACAATGAGATATGCTTCAATTTTTTCCATGCAGCGGTTTTGTAAATATAGAGGTGCAAAGTTTTTTGGTTTTTCCAAGATGGCGCCTGTACCACGTGACCTATGATGTCATGATTATCATTAAAATATTCTACAGGAGGAGGCACTCCTATGGTGAAAATTTCGTGCCAATCAGACCAACAGTTGCTGAGAAAAAAAATTCACAATGATCGGTTAAGTGTTGTACTTGTCGAATTATGACGTCATAACGAAGGCACCGAGGACATCATCATTAACATATCGTATTCCCCAGGGGCAGTACTTGACAATGAGCCATTTTTCAATTTTTTCCATTGAGCAGTTTCGGAGATATAGAGGTGCAACCTTTTTCGATTTTTTCCAAGATGGCGTCTGTACCACGTGACCTATGACGTTGTAATTATCATTAAAAAATTACACAGGAGGAGCTGCACATATTCTGAAAATTTTGTGTCCATCGGACTAACAGTTGCAGAGGAATTTTTGTTTTATTCATACTGATCAGATCAAGCATTGTACTTGTCGAATTATGACGTCATAACGAAGGCACGGATGACATCACCATCAACATATCTTATTCCCCATGGAGAGTACTTGACAATGAGCCATGTTTAATTTTTTTCCATTGAGCAGTTTGGGAGATATAGAGGTGTAACGTTTTTCCAAGATGGCGTCCGTGCCACGTGACCTATGACGTCATAATTATGAATAAAAAAATTCTACACGTGGAGGCGCTTCTATAATAACATTTCGTGTCAATCGGACCAACTGTTGCTGAGAAAATGAATTTTTAAAATGCAGACACGTACGGCGCACACACACGTACGGCGCACGGCACACGGCACACAGCACACGTACGTAACTGAATGCTTAACCCCGCTTTTCGCTTCGCGAGCGCAGGGTAATAAATGAAATAGCCAAAACAACAACAACAATACCTAGAACGGCACTCGGTAGAGAGCATACCTCCGCCAGGCTGAACAGTTTACGTTTTGTAACTCACTGGTAGGCCGGATCTGGATTCGGACCTGAACCAAAATCTATTCTGCTTGTTCTTGTCACCTAACCAACTCGTCCACCAAGTTTAGGCCTAAGGTCAACACCGATAACACCAGAGAGATACACCAGAGAGACACCGATGCTGGGAGGAGGACAAGGACAAAGTGGGACATAACCGACACAGGCAACTAGGATAACAAAACACAATACACCGCTCAAACACGCACAAAACACTGGCAACACAAGCCTATCAAAGGATAAATTATCCTTTGTAAGTCTTACCCTATGTGATTTATCCTTTGTCCTTTTTGGCACTGCACCATAGACGCTAGTGAGGAAATGCCCATTAATTGCACTAAATAATAATCATAAAAACCAACCGGAAGCCAGTTCTGGGCACGGCCATTTGGACGCACCAGCTACATCGCCACGGAAGACAGGCAGGCCGAAGACATGCCCCGAGGAGCCGGAATTGGCCAGGGCAGAGCAAGAAGCAACTCGCTATTGGGCGGGAGTTGACCAACGGGAAGGCCGGGGTAAGAAGGGACTCGTGATTGGCCAGGGCGGAGCAAGAAGCAGCGTGCTGATTGGTGGAGAAGCGCTGATGACGTCACGGCCCCGACGATAAAATAACTCGAGGACCGACATTTTCGCTCTATTCCTATTCGCCCTTCACGCTTTGATCTTGCCCTCGACGATCTCTTGCCCTTCCTCGCCTCTCGCATACTCATCTGTCCCTCGACGTTCCTGCCTCTCGCTCACCCCTGGTCCTCGACACTCTTGCTGACACCATCCCTTGGCGTGCGAGGAGAACAGAGGCAGACGCGGCTGGGGAGACAAGCTGCACACCTGCCGTCAGAGACGGACCATGCAGTGAGGCCTGGCTTTGTGCGCGCGTGCCAAACAATGAGCAGTTTCCCACCAAAACCAGAGCCGCATCATGACTGTGCGCTGGGGCCTGGACGATTGCTGACAAGGCACCGATTTGAGTTGAGTGCCACAAGTAAACTACACACCATTCTTTTCCAGTTCTTTTATTCCCCATTTGTCTGTGTTATAAGTCTGGTGTGAAGGATCCCGTAGGAATTTAGTTTTACTATCGCGTTTTTCTTGTTATCGGCATCGTTTTAATAAATCCTTTTGTTATTTTCCTTGTACATTTCTAAACCCAGTTTTTGTTCGAGTTATTTTCTGCAGGTTGAAGACTGTCCAGCAGGATCGCTCAGGTAAGCGCTTCAGCTTCCTCTCCCCTTTCTTCCCCCGCATAGATAGAGTCCACAATTGAACTGAACGCTTTGGAGTAAAAGCTCGCTATTGGCCATTCGTGATCCCTGTGGTGTTCACCGAAGAGAATCACACGACAATATACATATATACAGTATATTAGCAAAGGTACCCGTCAATGACGGGGGTTCGTAGATGTCTCACCTGAAATGAGCAATTTCCTTTGGAGTGTGTACTGATAGAAACGGGAATTCAGTGTAAATATTGAGTGAGCAAATGTCGCAATGGGTGCAGCTGGGAACCTCGACAACCTTGTTCCATTCTATCAGCTAAGATTTCCAATTCATACTTGTTCTACCTCCGAAGTACTGCTCAGTAGTGAGGGTGACATTATAAAAGCTCAGCTGGGAAATGGGTTTAGGCATATTTTGGGCCTACAACCTGACAGAAGATCACCAAAGTTCTTTCCATACCAACCGACCACTTCTAGGCACCTATCCCTCTCCACATCGTTTCTTCAGCTCCGACCTCCCTCCTCCCCCCTCTCTCTCTATATTCACCATAGCTTTGCTTTCAGCAATTTCCCACAGCATTTCATTCTGGTTTCCCATTCGATGATCCATATATCAGTAGTTTCAGTTTCACGTTTCAACATCAGTTTCACTTTGAGATATCCGTTTAGATTCATCATCACAACTTGTGATGCGACGTGAATAGTGCACAGAAAAGGTTGTCAAAACCGATTTTGGGAGGAAATTTATCGAATTCTCCAAGGGGTCCAAAGTTTTTTTTAGGGTCATAAAGGGGTCTAAAGTGTTTAAAGAATCAATGATCTTAAAAGGGCCAAATGGGGTCTAAAGGTGTCTAATGACAAAAGAGCAAAAGGGGTCAAAAGTGTCCAAATGGTCTTAAATTGGTCAAAGTGTCTTAAAAAGTCAATAGGTCTGAAAAGTGTCAAAAGGTGTATATATCTCAAAAGGGTCGAAATGGGTATGAAAGGATCTAAAGGGGGTAAAGGTCTAAGGTGCGTAAAAGGTCTAAGGGGATTAAAGGGGTGTAAAGGATCAAAAGGGGTGGAAAGGGTCCAAGGAGTGTAAGGGGTCTAAACATGTGTAAATGGTCAAAGGGGATTAAGGGGTGTAAAGGGTCTATAGGGATCGAAGCGGTGTAAAGGGTCAAAGGAGTGTTAGGGATTTAAAGGGGGTGTAAATGGTCGAAGGGGTGGGTCTAAGCTCTAAGGGGTGTAAATGGTCAAAGGGGTCTTAGGAGGTGTAAGGGTCTAAAGGGTTCTAGGGGGTTCTAGCATCTAAAGGACAATGGATGGAGGTCCTTAATGCCAAACAGGATATCAGAGCTGTCTCCCTTGACATATCACGTGCCTTCGATACGGTCTGGCACCCAGCTCTGCTCTCCAAACTCTCCTCCTACGGTCTCTAAACTCTCCATGGAAAATCTCCATGCCTGGCTTGCGGACTTCCTCTCTGGTCGTAGTCAACTTGTGGCCCTGAATGGATTTCTCTCATCTCCCGTTCCTGTTCAGGCTGGAGTTCCCCAAGGCAGTGTTCTGGGCCCTGTGCTTTTTCTGGTCTTCATCAATGATCTCTCCGACTCCCTGGAAAATCCTCTCTATCTCTTTGCTGATGACTCCACTCTCTGCCGCTCCATTCCTCATACCTCAGGTCGGCAGTCTGCAGCCTCCTCACTCTCTGCAGACCTGGAAAAAATCACAGACTGGTCAAACAAGTGGAACATGTCTTTCAATCCTGACAAATATCACACTCTCACTATGTCTCTCCGAAAAGATTGTCTGGAAAACCTCCCCCATCTACTTTCTGAACAATCCTCTCCAACAAGTTCTGTCACTCAAGCTTTTGGGTCTCACTATCTGCCATGATCTTTCCTGGGAAAACCACATTTCCAAGCTGGCCTCCAAAGCCAGTCGCCGACTGGGCATCCTCCGTCGTGTGAGGTCCTTCCTTGGCACACCTGAGCTCCTCACCACGTACAAGGCTTTCATCCACAGCTCAAAGGAATACTGCTATCCCCTCTGGGATGGTGTTCCTGCCTCACAACTAGCTTGGCTTCACGCTGTTGAAACCAAAGCTTTCAGAATCATTGGAATCTCCCGCGATGAAGCTAACTCTGAAGGCCTTTCTGGGCAGGTTGGTGGTCTTTCTGTCTTCTACCGACTCCTCTCCGGCCTCGCTCCCCCAGCTCTGTCTGTGCTCTGTCCACGCAATATTCCTACAGGTCGCACAAGAGCTGCCTGCAACCTTCTTATGGTTAAACTGCCAAAATCAAGACTCTCTATTCACCTTCACTCTTTCATTCCTCTTTTCTCCCGCCTCTGGAACAAACTCCCTCTCTCTATTCAATGACACTCCTCCCTCCAGGTCTTTAAAACAGCTGTTCACCACCATCTCTTGTCTTCCCCCATCCAAAACCTTGATCTTTTCTACCCCGTTAATTCACCCCAGATCCACTCTTTTGAAATTCATACTTCTTTCCTGGAAGTCTTAGCAATGTCCATGTGTTTTATACCTCTCCCGCCTCCTCCCCCCAAACCCTCTCCCTCCCACAGATCTCCCGATGTCCCTGTTCTCTACTGTTGTACTTGTGTGCCTCCCTCTCTCTCTCTCCATCCTGTCTCCGGCTCCCTTTATTTTATGCTTTATCTGTCAGTTTGTCTTTTTGTGATTAATGTTAGCTCTTACACGAGCCTCGATGTTGTATACCAAAAAAAAAGAAAAAAAAGTCTAAGTGGTTTGAAGGGTCCAAGGTGTGTAACAGGTCTAAACATGTCTAAGGGGTGTAAAGGGTCTAAAGAGGTCTAATATTACGGCAGACAGGTGAAATATTTGGGAGAATTGTAACTTTGATGATACAAGCACGAGAGTTGGCACGAGATACAATTCGTTCGTTGGCACGATGATACAAGCACGAGAGAGTCTGGTTATAGTATGCCCAAAAGGAAAATATTTGGCTATAGGGCCATTGCAGATTTGTCCTGTGACAACAATGGCGGCCATTTTTTTTTTAATGGCCTCCATTGCTTGTTATTACTCCCGCCAGGAAGTAATGCATTCGCTCGTGTCAGTCGGTGTGTGTGTGTGTGTGTGTGTTCGTGTGTTTGTGAACAAGATATCTGGAAAAGTTCTGAACGGATTTGGATGAAAGTTGGTGGAATAATTGCCCTTGGGATAAGGAAGAATTGATTAGTTTTAAGGTGAACCTCAGGATATTATTCCGGATCCAGGAAAAAGAAAATTTGGGATTTTTTGGGGGAATATTTTTTTCTGTTTTCCTTTAAAAACCATTTTCTCTGCAACAATTGGACCGATTGAGAGCAAATTTTCACCATAGGAGGGACGCGGTCTGAAGAATATTTTAATGGTAATTATGACGTCACAGGTCACGTGGTTCGGCCGCCATATTGTTTTGAGCAAAAAACACTAAAATCCAATTTTCTCCAAAACTCCTGAACATATTGAGGCCAAACTTTTCAGGCAGAATCGCATTCCCATGACGAACAAAAAAGTCAACGAGCATGACGTCATGCATCACATGGCTTCAGAGTTATGACGTTTTCAAGCACAAACCTTTAAAACCTAGCTCCTTCCTCACTTGTGATCCAATCGAGGGGAAACTTCACAGATCTGTTCAGCATATCAGTCCACTAAAATCTCCTTTTGGAATTTGCGATAGGTCACGTGGTTTGGCAGACATCGTTAATTAAACGAAAATAATGAAAACATTTATATTTCTTGAACCATCATTGATCGACGTGAAACTTCATACTGTAGTTTGAAGTAACAAGTGTGCAAAATGAATAGTAACATGAACAGTAACAAATGAATAGTAACATGAATAGTAACATGAATAGTAACAAGTGTGCAAAATTTGAAGATGATTGGATGTACGGTCTGGAAGCTAGAAGTTGTTTTTTGCGTGAAGAAGAAGAGTCTTCGACTGTGGACAATTAATTATTATTTATCACATGTACAGACTTGCAGGCATCGTTTGACACAATCTCCCGGGTTAATTTGAACCTCAAATAAAATTATAATTCCAGATTTGTCAATGGGTGAGGTATATTAACAAACGATTGAAACAGATTTGGCAAAATTCCAACTTTTTTTTAAAAGATCGCATATTCACCCAGGGTTGTGAGAGGCTGCAGAAGAAGAAACCTCACATGGGTTTCCCAGACCAAATAAATAATTCTGGTTCTGGCTCTGCGATTTTCAGGTTTATTACTCCCGCCAGGGAGAAATGCATTCGATCGTGTCCATCCGTGTGTGTGTGTGTGTGTGTGTGTGTGTGTGTGTGTTCGTGTGTTTGTGAACAAGATATCTGGAAAAGTTCTGAACGGATTTGGATGAAAGTCGGTGGGATGATTGCCCTTGGGATAAGGAAGAATTGATTAGATTTTGGTGAAGCTCAGGATATTATTCCGGATCCAGGAATTTTTTTGGGGAATTTTTTTGGGAAAGATTTTTTTCTGCTTTACTGCATTAAAGCTTTTATTCTTATTCTTAAATGATGTTTTTCTCCTCTAATTCCGAGATATATCAAAATAAATTCTCTGACAGGGCCTACTTTCTTTTTCATTTATTGTTTTGGGGAGAGGGGATGTTAAACAAAACGTATTATTCCAATTCAACCCACGGCGGGAGTATGCACTCTACTGAGTGGCGTTCTAGTTTTACATATATTTGGTACATTACTGTGTATAAACTGTTGTGGTCATACAAGCTTGACATTTGGCACATAATTAAAGGCCCCTAACTATAGGGTTATCATATATTTGTCCTGTGACAACAATGTTTTTAAAATGGCCTCCATTTATGTGGTATATTATGGTATATGGTATATGGTATAATATATAAAAAAATAACCACCTTTAGAGGCCATTTTTCCCCGCAAAGCGGGGGTTGGCCTTTTTCGGGAACCGTGGTTGTTGTTGTTTTTTGGTCCCCTTTTTGAAGCAATGTTTTACGGCCGGATGCCCTTCCTGCCGCCAACCCTTTTTGTCGTCTTTTACGACAAGCAGGGAATTACCAGTGAACTGGTACTCAATTAGCTGACCTCGGAAGGATGACAGGCTGAGTCAACCCCCCATGCGTTAATTCAGCAATCGACCGGGATTCGAACCCAGGATCCTAGGATCCTAAGGCGGCACCCTAGCCCCTAGCCCAACACCAGGGTATATGGTATGTGGTATATTAATTTGTATAAACTGTTGTTTGAATCATACAAGCATGGTATTTGGTGCACAGTTAATATTCTGACTATTAGAGTCATCACAGATGTGTCCAATAAAAATGGCGCCCAATTTTTAGTACGGCAGATAGGTGAAATATTTGGGAGAATTGTGCCTTTGATGATACAAGCACGTGAGTTGGCACACAGTTAGAGTATGCCCTAAGGAAGATATTTGGCTATAGGGCCATCGCAGATTTGTCCTGTGACAACAATGGCGGCGATTTTTCAAAAAAGGACAAATCTGCGATGGCCCAAAAGCCAAATGTCTTTCTTAGGACATACGCTGACTGTGTGCCAAATGCCATGCTTGTATCATCAAAGGCACAATTCCTGCACCTATCTACCATACTACTAAGGGGTGTAAAGGGTTAAAATGGGTCTAAGGGGTGCAAAGGGTTAAAAGGGGTCTAAGGGGTGTAAAGGGTTAAAAGGGGTCTAAATATGTTCTCAGGGGTGTAAAGGGTCTAAGGGGTGTAAAGGGTCAATGGTTTCTAAGGGGGTGTAAATGGTCAAAGGGGTCTAAAGGAGTGTAAATGGTCAAAGGGATCTAAGGGGGTGAAAAGGGTCTAAGGGGGTGCAAAGGGTCTAAGGGGTATAAGGGGTGGAAAGGATCTAAAAGGTTCTAAGGAGTGGATAGGGTCTAATGGGTGGAAAGGGTCTAAAAGGGTCTAAGGGGTGGAAAGGGTCAAAGGGGTGGAAAGGGTCTAAGGGGTGGAAAGGGTCTAAGGGGTGGAAAGGGTCTAAGGGGTGGAAAGGGTCTAAAGTGTGTAAAGGAGTGAAGGTGTAGTAAAGAAATTACCTCGGCTTCGTAAATAAATTAACTCGGGAGTGCAACGCGACAATAACGGGCCACATGACCTCCTCATCACTGTCACGGTATAGACCCCATTTTCAGGTATATCGTGGTTAAAAATCTGACGGTAGAAAGTTTCGTTGTGATTAACCTTGGGAGCTCAAAGCAGTTTGATCCCAAACAAATCAAAACAACAACTCACCTTGTTGTGAGCATGAGGTAATCATTGAAGGTTCCCCCGTTGTCAAGTGGCGGTTTGGAGGTGGTGTCACGTGGGTCCTTTTTTCTACAATATATGTTTTCCCACTTGAGAGTGAAGTTAGATGAGCAGTAAAATTACCTTTAAAACGATGTATAAGTTGTGTTTGTACTATTTTCGGTTTTTGAATAATTAGCGCATTTGAGAGGTTACGTGACGCCTTATTTGCAGAACTTATCCATCATGGTAACGTCTTAATTAAGAGTTGTTTCTCACATATGATAACATATTTGATGATTGGAGCTCACCATCAAACTAATTATATCGATATCCGTGTTTAAATCCAATAAAAATTGGGCTTTTTATGAAGATTTGTATATGTGGATCGACCCTCGGAGATCATGGCGACAGAAGGTGGCTCGGATGGTTTTAAGTCATGAATTGTGAGAAAATAACTGTTTTAAAACCCCTATTTAAGTGCAGGGTGGTAAAAGATGTTATCCTATGAAGTTTTGTGCCGATTAACCTTGGGAGCTCAGAGGAGTAGGTTCACAAATTAACAAACAAACGGACATTTCACTTTATATATATATATATATATATATATATATATATATATATATATATATATATATATATATATATATATATATATATATATATATATATACATATATATATATATATATATATATATATAATTATATTTATATATATATATATATATATGTGTGTGTGTGTGTTTGTGTGTATTGATTGTGATGTCTGTGAAAGGGTCTCATCAAAAAGTGAACATGCTGTCAATGTTTTTTCTTTCCTCACCCTACAACCCAGCCCAAAAAAAACTCTGAGAAGAAACACCTGGTGATGTTCTTGTGCCTGCTCAACTGTTGTCTTCCTCACTTCCCTTGCTCCCCAGTGAAATTAAGTAAATAAACTGATAGATTGAATTCACATGATGTTGATAGAACACAGACATGGTGGGCTAAATGGCCTCTTCCCATGTCCAAGTTCCTTGTATATCCTTGTACTTTCTCAGAAGTGTAGTCAATTAATACATTTATTCGTGCTTGAGCATATCTTCACACTTCAGTGATCTTCAATCTCTTGGAAGTTTGAGACTGCACACTTTTTGCATTCATGACCCAATTTTAATGGAAGGTTTAACCTGAAAAATGCAACTCGTATAAATCTGTGTGCAAACTGAAGCTTACGCGAATGATCGATAAATATTGCATTGAAGCAGGAATATGGGGCATCATCAGCTGTTTCCTTACTTTCACGTTTTCCCATGCTATTCTTTTACAGAAGTGTGTACCAGGCATGCTGACGGGCTTGATTAAACCTTGATAATAATTTTTATTCGACATATGATTAAATTTTTCAGGGACCCTCATCGTGAATAACACTCGACCCAAACAAAGCCAATGGAAATCTGACAAAACAAACTTGGACAGGCCTGATGTTTAGGCCCACCAGAAAACCAAGATGGCGGCCATATTATTAGTCCCCTACCGGTGCATACCGGAGGGGACTATAGGTTTGCACTCCGTCCCTCCGTCTGTCAGTCTGTCAGTCTGTCAGTCTGTCCGTCCGTCCGTCCGTCACGCAAAGAACAGTTTTCCGGATTTTTTTCTAAACTCTTAATGCTAATGATTTCAAACTTGGTACATGGTTTCCTTATGATAAGTTACAGATCAAGTTCGAACTTCATGACGTTTCGATCATTTTTGACAAAGTTATGGCACTTTGAACTTTGGTAATTTCCCCAACAGTTTTCTGGACGACAGACTGCCGGTAGGGGACATGTATTGCAGCGCAATACTCAGAATGCTTGTTTTGTCTGGGTGCCATGGTGGGTGTTGTGATGGAGTCAAGCGACAAATGTGGGTGGGGTCTGACAGCTAGCTGTCCAACCAATGAGTGCACATTTCAAAAATCGACCTCCAACAAGAACCACAACAGCAACAACAACCATGTGGAGCTCATGTGCAACTGTGACACACCTTAGGTAAAAACTAACAGTAGCAACTGTTTAAAAAGGTAATCATACATTGGAAAGAATTGACAGAATAGTTTGTGGTTGTAATAATTTTAACTTCCAGTGGTACTGTACCCCACCAAACACCACGCCGAGCTATTTATACACCTAAATACAGAGTCCGTCCAAGGTGTAAATCCCCCTGTTGGAGTGGGGCATGTTACGTTGCTACAACTGCCTTTTGTGGCCCTTAGTCCCCCTGGCAAGTTTGATTGAGATTGGCTAATCAACGACCAAATGTATCACGGTCAGACAGACAGACAGATAGACACCAAATTGCATATTTGAATATGGTGATATGAAAGGCAGCACGTCCTTAAGATATTATAGCTTGCATCGCTAGATCGTCAACAACAAAAAAAGAAAAGGCCAGTTTCCTCATGCTTGTTCACATGGGTTGCTGGCAGTCTCTACATCTGCTTTTCTTTATCTTGTTTGAACAAGACAGGAGCCATCTACGTATTATGTATGCATGGGCTGAGTGGTCTACATTGAGAAAATTAAAACAGAAAAGGCAGAGAAGGAAGGATGATGGGAGAGAGTATGGAGGAGGGGAAAGTGTGGGAGAAGGAAATAAGAGGAGAGAGAAAGAAGTGTTGGAGTATTATGATTGTAAGGGGAGGTGAGAGAACAGGCATTCTGGAACGTATTGCTACGCTTTTGAGATTGGCACATATTGATCATTAAAGGTTAAAGGGGGGTTACCCCCCATAGTTAGTCCACAAGCAACACGTAGGCCACCTGTAGTATTAGTTATGTCATAGTATGTGTAAGTATAGGCCATTTCCCCTCGTAATATCTGCGCTGTGTAAAGACATGAGTTTAGGTCCCTTCATTTTGCGTCCACCCTCCAAGTTCCACTTCTATGGGCATAATTGTTCCCGCGCCCCATGTGGCTGCCCGCAGCATTTGTTACGCTTTGGCTGCCCGCAGCATTTGTTACGCTTTGGTTGCCCGCAGCATTTGTTACGCTTTGGCTGCCAGCAGCATTCGCTGCCATTTGCTCGCTCACTAGTCGAGTAACACGAGGTAGGCCTAAGAGGAGGAGTGCGGGGTCGGGTGGGGCGGCATCAAGGCAGTGCGTCAGAGGTGATGACGGTAAGGGCCACCAGCCAACCAGGACTCTAACGGCATGGCGTGACAGGGTGTGGTAAGGCGCATCTGGTAAGTGCTAGAAGGTTCGCGGGGCATGCCTATAAAGGTCACTGCACAAAGGACTCGCAAGGAGAGAGAGTGAGTGGTGAACAGGACTCGACTGAAGCAGAGAACTCGCAAGGGGAGAGCGCACGCGAGAGGACTGTGAAGAACGTGATTCGCAGCACTCGCTTTGGAGGCATTGTGCTATATCTCAGTATTACGTACGTGCCAAAGGAAAGGCAGCCAGACGCGCCGGTGGCGAATATCGCATACTCAGCCATGCAAGTAAACGCGGTAATAACGCGAGTGATTAACCGCCAGAGCCCAGACCCTACCGTTCGCCCCGCATTAACCCGTGTGCGCCAAACGACACGCGGAGAGCTCCTGCCCCTCTACTTACCATCTGCCCGGGATGAACCGGAGGCCGGAGAGAGCTGCACGAGAGCCATCCCTGGATGTGGTGAACCTCATCCTGCAGTTGCAAACTCCGTGTGAGTGTGTCTGTGTGTGAGATGGGCCCGTTTGTCCTGGGGATTAAGTTAAGACTGTTTTTAAGGCTGCACTGTGTCCCCTCTTTTCTGGAATCATTGTAAATAGTGTAAATAAATCTTGTTATTCCTTTCTTCCCAATTCGATCGCCTTTGTGATTTCTCCATTGGCTAAGCGTGGTACGAACGAGATCGCTAGAACCAGGGTCACCAACTACACGGCACGGATCGCGTGTACGCACCGCTCGGCGTCTCAACACGCGTGATTCATGCGGCGCCTATTTCCTCATTTCTGGGCAGCGCGAGTAATTAGGTAATAGTGATTCTAGTCCTACGACCCTTTTTCGCGCTGTCCGGGAAGGACGTCATAGGTCCTGGGTCCCGTCGGCCAGTCAAAGACAAGGGGACTAATCCCCCCTTGGTAAGGGGAGAAGGCCAGCACTGAGATCCGCAACAGTATTTAGGATTGGAGGATCAAAAATTCTGCCATTTTGTGTACATAATAATTACATGGCTTAAATTAACTGCCTTCTTTTGTCAAAAGCAAAACCTCATCACAATTAAGTTTTGAAATAACAAGTACGTTTTGAAGTATGTCAAGTACGCTTAATGACATAAACATTCAAGTACGCAGCGGTACAAGGTTGACCTGGGATCTAACATGCGTGTGGACAAATGTGTACATGGCTTACGGCTTTATCGAGAGATGCCTCAATGTGCAGCGGTTCATCGGACATCATGAACTGGCGTGTTGCTTCAGCCCTGGGCTGTGGGCCTGGCCGCTCCGGAGCAAATTGCACTTTCCGAATCACGAGTCTCACAGTGTCCCTGCGAACATGACAAGCCATCACTCGATCACCCACAATGACTGACAAACAGGCTGCACGGCCCAATGTTAAAAAATTGCTGCACTCTATAGGTATGTCCTCTTCCTGATTCTTCAATCCTTAAAGCAAAGCGTTGATGCTGTGATTTTAGAAAAATGCATACATAAATGATCAAAGTGTGTTGTTGGTTGTCCTCTCAATATGCAGGTCTCAAAAGGTCTAATGGAGCCCTCCCAGGTCTCGAAGTATCCCATTAATGTGTTTTGTGTATCCTTTGATGCAGAGTTAAATTTCTACAGAGGAATATTTAAGGTGGGCAAGCACGAATGGCAGCAGACAACAAATCAGGGTGAACACCACCTGTAAAAGACAAGATACTCTTTGAGAACCGTCGATTCAATTAGAAATAAAATCGAGCCGAGAAATTTCAAACTTGAGTAAACCATTTCTGAGCTTATCCCATCAGAGTCTCACATTGATGACCAGCAGGTACCACCAGTTTAGCTATAATTGAAGTGAAGATGCTTTCCTTTGTAGCTCACCTCCAACAATGGAAACTTGATGACGCTCCAAACAGGATGTTGCCTGCCTATCACCGAGGGACCACTTTAAATCCAATTACGAATGAGAATATATTAAAAGTGGGATTAGTCATTCCTGCTTGTCACGGTCCTTATATTGGACAAGAATATAGTGATTGACGTCAAGAGCCATTTTGCAGATTAAATAGCAGACTTTAAACAAGCAATCAGGCCTGCGTTGGAGTGGCGACTCGTTCAGCAATTATTTTCCCTGGGATAATTGATAAGCCATCTTTCATCAATCTATTGGAGTCGTCTGCTGCTAGACCAGAGCAGGAGAAGTAATTCTTTCCATACTTGTGATTCAGCAGTTTGACGCATTTCATAAGAGCCGAACATTGTGTGCTGCGGAAGCATAAATTTCCCACCTCACCCTTTAACCGTTGAAATTCCATGGCCAACAGAATGCATTTATTTCAAATGGACTTGGCACCGTGATGCGGAATAATAGAGGTTTCTGATGAAAACTACATGGATGCCCTTTTGTGCCAAACAGAATGAACTCGCTGGCTTCGCGCACCACCTTGCACAAAAGCTTCAAATTCTCACCATTTATCAGATTTCTCCTCCGTCCTATCTCCACAAAATGCTTTGATTTCATAATCAACTCCACAGGCCTATAGAGAAATGTTGGGAATGGAAAGGAGAAAAAAAGACAAAATGAGAGGATTGATTTGAGCTGTTGATCAATGACAGGGTACATCAAGATGTGGTGAAACAGCCAAGAGAGCAAAACGGCAGCTGATTTTCGGTTTACTGTTTAATTTACTCATCAGGAATATCTAAAAAGCTTTCTTAATCTAAAAAGAATACATATTAAAGGGAACAACGTGCATGCACAGAGTGAGCTTAAAGGCAACCTTTCCTGTGTCTTCAGGCCCCGGCTGCAACGTAACAGAGCATGGGAGGCTTTGTGGTATCTGCAGAGTCAAGAATAAGAGAATAAGAAAGTTTTCTTTCAAACATGAGGTTGTGCTAAGATTTACATGAATCTATCCATGAGTCCAGTTTTGAAATTGTTTCATGAGGATTAAAAAAAAATCGTTAAAAAAGAAGCTGATACGTGTCTTGTTTGTTTGTTTGTTTTTTTTTTGGTTTTTTTTTTGTATACAGAATCGAGGCTCGTGAAAGAGCTAACATTTATTTCACAAACAAATCAAACAGACAAACAAAATATATAACAAGAGGGAGCGGAAGACAAGATGGGGAGAGAAGGGGAAATACACAAACACAACATTTGAGAGCAGGGAGATGTGTGGGAGGGAGAGGGCTTGGGGGGAGGAGGCGTGGGGAGGGGGTGGGTGGTGGGGGGGGGGGGGGGGTGTCTTCTGTAAATTTCAGACAAGGAGGGATAGACCTGGGAAGTGTTGTGAACTAGTTCCTGTAACAAAGGATCACAATGCCAAACAGAAATTATCCGCATCCATATTGTTATTCACTCCAGGCACAAAAATTTCCATTCAACATGACAGATGTGGAGGAAGTAAAAACAAGACCGAAAGTCAAACAGCGGCGTAGCCGGGCTTGTAAAATATTATAAACCACAAACACATATGATTCGCTTTTTTAACGGTTGCTTCTGCTGTGGATAACATCAAACAACGACATTTGGAGGAATCCCGACATCCGTGAGGTAAGTTTTACTTAGAGAACTGAGCGAAGATCTACTGTAATCTATATAACCCACAAGGGTTTTTTAATATATTTTTTGTATACAAGTTCTAGGCTCGTGAAAGAGCTAACATTAATCACACAGAAAGTGGGGACACAAACACAACATTTGAGAGCAGGGACTTCGAGAGATCTGTGGGAGGGAGAGGGCTTGGGGGGAGGAGGCGTGGGAAGAGGGGAGTGGGGGGGGGGGGGTATGGGAGAAGGATAAAACACAAGGACACTGCAAGGACTTCCAGGAAAGAAGTTCGAATTTCAAAAAAGTGTATCTGGGGTGAATTAGCGGAGGTAGAAAAGATCAAGGTTTTGGATGGGGGAAGATAAGAGATGGTGGTGAACAGCTGTTTTAAAGACCTGGAGGGAGGAGTGAGATTGAAGGGAGTGGGGGAGTTTGCTCCAGAGACGGGAGAAAGAGGAATGAAGGAGTGAAGGTGAGCAGAGAGTCTTGATTTTGGCAGTTTAACCATAAGAGGGTTGTTGGCAGATCTTGTGCGACCTGAAGGAATATTTGGGGGACAGAGCCCAGAGAGAGCTGGGGGAGCAAGGCAGGAGAGGAGTCGGTAGAAGACAGAAAGACCACCAACCTGCCTGCGGTGAGTGAGTGAAAGGCCCTCGGAGTTAGCTTCATCGTGGGAGATTCCAATGATTCTGAAAACTTTGAAAACTGACCTTGAAAAAAGGGACCGTCTGGTAACTGTCCTGCCCCCCACTCCCCTCCCCATGAACTTTCTTCACAATCCACAAGAGGAAGTTCAGCCATCCAAACTTCTGGGTCTCATTATAAACTCCTGGGTGTAATTATCAGCCATGATCTTTCTTGGGTAAACCACATTTCAAAGTTGGCCTCCAAAGTTCGCCACCAACTGGGCATCCTCTGTCATACAAAGTCCTTCCTTGGCACACCTGAACTCCTATCCACCACAAGGCCATTGTCCGCAGTGTTATGGAGTATTGTTCTCCCCTCTGGGCTGGCTCCCTCGTCTCACATGTTCCTCAACTTGACGTCATGGAAACCAAGGCTTTCAAGATTATTGGAATCTTCCACGATGAAGCCGAGTATTATGGACCTATCACTTCACCATTGCAGACAGGTTGGTGGTCTCTGTCTTCTACCCCTCCTTTCTGGTCTTGCACCCTCTGCTATTCCTGTGCTTCCCCTCCCCCCTTCCCTCTCCAGGTTTCTGCATGGCGCACGGTCCTCCATCAACTCCCTTCTCGTCAAAGTTCCTAAATCCAGGATCACAGTTTACCTCCACTCATTTGTTCCTCTGTTTTCCCCACATGTGGAACCAACTTCCACATCCTCTTCAATCTCATTCTTCCCTCCAGATCTTCAGAGCAGCTGTTCACAACCATCTCAGATCATCCCCTATCCAAAACCATGATCTTTACTAACCTCGTTAACCACCACCCTCTGCCTCCCCCCTATCCGCACCCCCACCACAATCCCTCCTCTTTCCAAATTTCCAGTTTCCCCTCCTGAGAGTTTCCTTCTGTATCCATCTTGTCCACCTCATGCATCCTCTCCTGCCCCCCTCCCCATTCATTCCCACACCCATTCTTTGTCGGTCTCCTTCTGTCCTAGTCTTCACCTCTGCTTTTGTGTCCCCTTCTGTCTGCTCTTCCTTTATGTCCTGCTGCGTCCTGATCTGTTCAGTGCACTAGTACAGTTAGCTCTTACAGGAGCCTTGACTATATAAAAAAACACCAATCCACTCCCTGCCCCCCCCCCCCTCCCATAGGTGATGCATAGATAGTTATTGAACTTAAATTCGAAAGATATGACTACGATCAGTTACTTTGTGTGAATGCAAACTGAGATACAATTCGCATTTGCCTACCTGGAAGGTGAATGGGAAAGAACCAGGGCCTAGCTTTCGCAAAAGCCTCTCTTGCAGGTGTGATGGTTCCAGGTGGCTGTCGGGTGCCTCTGAAGGTGGGTAGACCTTGAGGGTTGTGACAAAGAGATCCTTACGAAATGTGAGGCCCAGCACATCCAGGTCTTCACGTCCATAACGAAATGCACAAGTGAGTGTCACAAACGCTGGAAGGGAAGACACATTGGTAAGCAGTGGAGTGGCCATATTAGTGACACCAACGAAGAGTGTGGGGATGAATGCATATTAAAGCAGAGCAGAATGAAAGAGTCAGATTCAAAACCAACCAAATAAGAGTGGCTGATTTTCCAATTATCCGATACTTTTGGAACAACACTACATTTGTTTTCAACCCTCCATTGCAGCATTGTGAGCTCAATGCAGAGTGCATCATGATTAAGTAAATAAAAACAAGCCAAAGATTGCTCATGTTCCTTCTTCCCTGTAATTTATACCACGAGGCACAGAATGACATTTTAATGCAAATGAGAGTTGGCATTGCAATGACGAGGCAAGGGAAAAGGTGCTCCTTCAGTGTGATAATACTCCTTGGGGGGCTCCGCGAAGAAGAAGAAGAAGAAGAAGAAGAGAAAGAGGACCAGAAGGAAGAATGGGAGCAATAAGAGTATAGAGACCGAGAGCATTAAGGAAGTTACCAGAGATTACACAATACTGTACATTTGGTTCATGAGAACTGAAAATTGCAGGAACCTTGTGATGACTTTCACCAGATAGAAATTAAAAAGTGGAATGGATGTTGTATTATTAGAGGCTAGAGTTGGGTTCCATTATGAACGGATACGTTCCATGGACTGGTGCATTGAGTGAAGATTTATTAAAATGGAATTCATGGTTATTAAAGTGATAAATTACATTATTCTTTAATCGACTTGGCAAAGCTCAAACAGAGGGTAGCATATGCAACATAGTTTTAGGATAATATTCAAGAAAAACCCGAGATTTATTGGGAAGCTAAGCCTGGAATATTGAGAAACTTTCTCTCTGTTAAGGCTG
This sequence comes from Myxine glutinosa, assembly GCF_964187855.1. Classification (NCBI taxonomy): domain Eukaryota; kingdom Metazoa; phylum Chordata; class Myxini; order Myxiniformes; family Myxinidae; genus Myxine; species Myxine glutinosa. The sequence continues at coordinate 105,424,494 of NC_136269.1, read as the reverse complement.
GAGTATCCCCAAGGCGTTTTCCTAGGCCCAATCCTATTCCTGATCTACATAAATGATTTATTTGACTCTCTGGAAAATCCCCTTTATTTATTTGCTGATCACTCCACCCTGAGCCGTGACATCCCTCATCCTTCAGACAGGAAGGTTGCAGCCTCTTCCCTCTCTTCAGACCTCACGATCGGCCATGATCTTTCTTCGGCAAACCACGTCAAAATTGGCCTCCAAAACCAGCCTCTATCGTCCTTCCATGGCACACCTGAACTCCTGTCCACCTGCAAGGCCTTCATCAGCAGCTTGATGGAGTACCGCTCTCCACTCTGGCCTGGTTTCCCTGCCTCAGTGCCTCACCTCCCTGCCTCATCTTGCTCAGCTTGACGCTCAGATAGAAACCAAGGCCTCCAAGATCATTGGAATCTCCCGCAATGAAGCTGTCATGGGCCAATCACTTCCCCCGTGCAGATAGGTCGGTGGTCTCTCTGTCTTCTACCACCTCCTTTCTGGTCTTGCACCCTCTGCTCTTTCAATATTCTGTTTCACCAAGGTTTCTGCAGGACACTCACGGTCCACCATTAACCCCATTCTGGTAAAACTACCTAAATCGAGGCTCACTCCTCATCTCCACATTTGTTCCTCTTTTTCCCACCTGTGGAACCAACTTCCACACCCTCTCCAATCTCATCCTTCCCTCCAGGTCTTCAAGACAGCTGTTCACCACCATCTCAGATCCCCAATCCAAAACCATGATATTTTCTACCATGACTACATATATATATATATATATATATATATATATATATATATATATATATATATATATATATATATATATATTGTTACAGACACGACTTTGATGTTAAGGTGGGCCGAGCGGAATGGCCGTCGTGTCCGCACAAATTACCCGATTATACTCGACGTTGACGGAGCCGCGCTACGCTGGATCAATAAAGGAAAAGAAGACACCCGGCTGGATTATAATGACAGACACCAATGTTTCGATTCTCAATTATATTCGTACGGAAAGGTTAGATTACAGGGGCTAGAGGTATATCACAGGAAGACAGGCACTTAGACACACTCTTATATTGACCCCGGACAGACGACAGATAAACGGGACAACGGCTGACTCACACGGGGGTTGATGGCAGGAAAGCGGGTATCGATGGCTCAAGGTGCACCTGGGCTCGGGGCAGAATCCACACGGTTCGGTCCGGTCCAAAGATGCGGGGAGGTCACAGCGCTCGGAGGTAACGTTCTTTCCCAGGCGGGTTCGCTTCCTCTCAGCGATCGCAGGCAACGTTCTTTCTCAGGCGGGGCGCCTCTGACTCAGCGCGCGCAGGTACTTCTTTCTCCAGCTGGGGGCGCATCTCTCGTCACGTCCGCTAAGTCGCCACGTATATCCGGCGGGGAGTGACACGCCCTCGGCTCGTTAGCTCCGCCCCAGATGGAATCGGTCCGCCCTTCTGATTGGGTGCGGGGGGGGTTACCAGGCTCCGCCCTTGACGAGGAGCTGACAGCCAGCCCCTCTGGTAACCCCGTGGAGCGCCGAGCCGGTGTGAGGACGCATCCTCCCCCGCGCCGCCGCGCCGCCCCCATCTCCTCTGTTGTTGTAGTTATAGTTGTGGAAGAAGATGGAAGGAGGTATGGAAGATGGAAGGAGGTATGGGAAAGGTCCTAAACTCACTACTGATGCCATATAATCACATTCTGGTGCAACGAAGAGTCATAATTAATGGAAACGAGGCCTTAACTGACATAGACTAAGAATAACTAGCAAGATGTCCGAAAGTTGTCTACGTGTGGTGCGGTGGACCTGGGCACGACATTTAATGGGGGAATAAGGGGAAGGTCGGCTCTACTGATTGTTGTTTACAGACAATGGGACTAGGGAATGGGGGATTGGGGATAGTTGGGGAGTATTGGGGAAAATAGGGGAATATTTACAAGCGGATATGGAGGCCAAATTCCATATTCGCAACATTGCACCCTTCTCTACCCTCGGGGCGTCCCGACCCGATAAATTTTTACCTACTTTAGTGTGGCACGCAATGTAGTTCCCTCTACTATTAACTCTACCCTGAGTGCGACAGTTTTACAGATATTCACAAATGAGTAAATATGTCCCCCTGCGACGTTGCACCCTTCTCCTCACAGAAACACACCCACAGGATAACCGAATCCGGAAAGAATTCTCAAACTACACATACAGCCGGTAGGGAGCATTATTTACAAGACTACGCTGCTATTTACACTACGATCCAGGACCTGTTTTTGGAGGAACACATGCAGATGTTATGCATAGAGAGAGCGCGCTTGCCAACATCGATACACCAACCCACGAGTGCTCTGTGGCCGACGGCCTTTAATAACGTGCAGAGCACCCTTCCCGAGCATCAAAAGCACCACCCCACCACCAATCGGTGCAGTCACCATTGTTCATTGGAATAAAAATAAATTCGACAACCCCTAACCCTGCAGGTGTCTCTTGCTCTTCTTGTGGTGCACTTGGTGTTAACTAAAAGTGGTTCACCTGTATGGCATAGGTGCCACGTTGACCCATAGGTCCATCCCCGGGTGGTGCTTGGCCGCAAACGAACTGCGGTCCATTGTGGGTGGCCACAAACATTGCGGTCCATATGGTGTATCGATCCCGGCAGCAAACAGCGAAAGTGCAGGCCCACAACTGCGCAGCCAGCACCTCTCTCTCCTCTCTCTCTACCCCAAAGCCAGATCCTCGGAGGTGGGAGACAAAAGAAGCAGACAAGTGAGTAAGGTGGTAAGGGCGCAAAAGTGCACGCAATGTAAGGTGATGCACACTGGGGGCACATGGGAACCAGGTGAGACATGTACGTTCCTACCGTACGCCCCCCCCCCCCCCCCACCAGGTAACCTACATGGCCCCTCCCTTACCCCTTACTGCATCCACAAAACACAACACTACCCATAAACATCTACTTTACAAATCAACAAACATCCCTACTGTCTTCCCCGTTCCTCCCATAAACCAAATTCGTCTTCTCTCCCTCCTAACCAATCAAATTTGCCATTTTCAACTCTCATCAAAATTTGCCATCTCCAACTGCACATCAAAATTTGCCATTACCAATTCATCATCAGTCCCTCCTAGGGAGGGAGAGATGGAATCACCCCAATGTCTCATCCACGTCGTGATGCGTCTCACAAATCCACAGCAATCTCATTTCCTGCAACAAAACAAAGAAAACACAGGTGTGGAGTCATCATCATCACCACAGGTAAGTGGCTGCGTATGGTGCGACAGGTTCATCAATCCTAACTATTTCCTAAATGACTTTAACAACTTTACACTACCCGGGGTCTTTCTCCGGCCAAACCATTGGCCCTCTTACACTATGGGTTCTAAAAACCAATTCCCATTGGCCAAACTGTGGTGCGCTTCAATTTGGGGTCTCACTCCCCCGATTCATCTCCCGGTGCCCTCGTACAATTTCTGGGCTGCGGCGTGTACCTCTCCCAGTGGGTCTACCCACCTGCACACCTCCACCACTGCAGTTGCCTCCGAGCTTACCTGCTCCTTGCCCTAACCTAACTACCTGGGGAAGGCCCTCTGGCACTCTCCCCACTCGGTGCCCTCTCTGGCACTGGGCTACCCGGGTCCGTCCTCCGGATCCTCGGGCCCCATCCACAACTCTACCGGCTCCCAGAGCCCACCTGCGTCCTCACCTGGCCGACATCCTCACAGTGGTGGAGTGCCCAACCAACTACACGCACTAACAGGCTACACGCACAGCCATTTCCACAACACTAATGCACCCATTCACAACACCATTCTGCAACCGCACCACAAATGCCAATATCCAACCACAATTTACCTATACCCTCTACCTAACACTTACACTACCCGCCCCGGGTACTCGTGAAAGGGGTCCACTCTTCCCCCATCCACTCCTTCGCACCATGCACACCACTCCGTACCACTTACTCCAACTCTCTCCACACACCTGTACTTGCACACCTGTGCTCTCACACCTGGTGCCACCTGCACCCTTCTCTCCCCAAGCGCATTCGCGCTGATCCACAACACTCACTACTCATACACTGCTCCACACACCTGTCCAGTTGCACACCTGTGCAATCACACCTGTTCAATTCTCACACACACAGCATCATCTCAGCTAACTACTCCCTTCTGAAACTTGCGCTTCCCAGTCGTCCCTTTAAACTATTGCGCTCCCACGTCATTATCATCCATACTAATCTACCTGCGTCCCCACTACAGGTATCAGTCACTAACTAAACTTAACGTTACCTACTGTCATCTTCTAGGGCCCTATTGATATAACCTAACCCACCCGGGCTAGTTTTCACTGCCATACACCCCATAAACTATTGCGCATTTGCCCCACTTGGGCAGGGTGGCAGGGATGCCACTCTTACCCACCGGGCACATCGCTCCTCAATCCCCCCAGTCCTCTGGCACTAATAAGCCCCCCTTATTCAGAGGTACTGGGTCCCGCCTCGGCATCTAAAGCCGAGGCAATCCACGGGGGCGCCTGCTCGCCGGTGTAAGGTCTTATCCGGTCGGCGTGGACGATCCGAGGGAGGGCTCGTGGCCCCATTTTGATCTTAAAGACCACGTCACAGATTTGCAACAGGACGACTCCTGGGCCTTGCCAGGGGGAGGTGAGTTTTGGGCACCTTCCCTTCCGCCTCCGGGGATTAAAGAACCAAATCTTCATCCCCGGAGCGTATTGACTCCCCTGGCTCCGGTCGTCGTACCTGCGCTTCATCTTTTCCCCCGCCAGATGGAGTTGGCGGCGGGCGAAGGCATGGACTAGCTCCATGCCTTCCTCTAGGTGACGTGCGTACCCCTCCCTCGGCGGGTTAACCACTGTGTCTGGCACGGGACCGCATAGCAAGTCGGCGGGAGCCCGTAACTCCCGCCCATACATAAGCAACGCTGGACTGCATGCGGTGGCCCCGTGCTGGCTGGTTCGGTAGGCCATGAGCAAATAAGGGAGATGTTCGTCCCAGTCATCCTGACGGGTGGTGGTGAACAGTGCCAGTTGTTGGATTAGAGTTCGGTTGAATCTTTCCACCATCCCGTCAGATTGAGGTCTTAAAGGCGTTGTCCTGGTTTTTCGAATTGACAGGAGACTGCACACATCTTTTAGCAATTTGCTCTCAAAATTTCGTCCCTGGTCGGTGTGCAACTCCTGTGGAATCCCATGCCGGCACACAAATCCTTCCACGAAGGCCTGCGCTACCACCCCTGCTTCTTGGTTGGGGAGGGCGTAGGCCTCCGGCCACTTGGTGAAGTAGTCCATCACAACGAGGATGTACTTATTACCTAGGCGGGTGCGGGGTAGTGGGCCTAGGATATCCATGGCCACCTGCTCTAGGGGGGCCCCCACCTGGTGTAATTGAAGGGGGGCCCTCATCCTCCGTGCTGGTCCCTTTTTGGCAGTACAGGCGTCGCATCTCCGACACCAGTCCTGTATGTCGCGCCCCATATTCACCCAATAGAACCTCCGGCGGACCCGAGATATTGTCTTTGTCCTGCCCAAATGGCCGCCGGAGCGGGTACCATGCACCTGTTGCAATATGACGTTCTTGAATTTGTCAGGGACTATCACCAGCCAGGAAGTTCTATCAGAGGGAACCTCCACCCACTTGCGATACAAGATGTTGCCTTTCAATTCCAGGGTCTGCCACTGAGCCCAATATGCCTTTGTCTGCGCCCCGAGGGGGGTGACCTCTTCCCCCTTTGGTCTTTGCCCCAATTTGACCCATTGGAACACCGGCCCCAGAACAGGATCCTCCTGCTGGGCCGTGCTCCAAGCCAACTCTCCAAATTCCTCGTCCGCGGTTAGTGGCAAAATTGGCCCTCTCACCCGGGTTGCCCGGACGACGAGAATCGGGGCGGAATCGCCCAATTGCTCCCTCTCCTCGTGTCTCACACAAAATTTACAGTTTTCCCCCAGACAAGGACGCCGAGAGAGTGCGTCCGCATTACCATGGGCCTTCCCGGCCCTATGGGCCACATCAAAATCGTACTGCTGCAACTTTTCCAACCACCTTGCAATTTGGCCCTCCGGTTCCTTGAACCGAAGGAGCCATTGCAAGGAGGAATGGTCAGTTCTAACCAAAAATTTCCGCCCGTACAAGTACGGGTGGAAATGGTTCATGGCAGCCAGCATAGCCAATAACTCTTTGCGAGTGACACAATAATTTCGCTCGGGCCTACTTAAGGCCCGACTATAATAACCAATCACTCTCTCCACGCCCTCCTGTGTCTGAGACAAAACTGCGCCCAATCCTTCCTGGCTCGCATCCGTGTCCAGGGTAAATGCCCCGTCGCTAGTGGGGTAAGCTAGAAGGGGTGCGGATGTCAGACACCCCTTCAATTTTTGGAAGGCCTCGTGGCACTCCCGTGTCCAATTAAATCGCGTCCCCTTCTCCGTAAGCCGGTGGAGGGGACGGGCCAACTCCGCAAATTTCGCCACAAAGCGCCGGTAGTAGGAGCAGAGTCCCAAAAATCCCCGCACCTCTTTGATGGTACGTGGTGCGGGCCACTCCTCTACCGCTTTAATTTTGTCTGGGTCCGTTTTTACCCCCTCGCGGCCGATCACGTGACCTAGATAGGCCACCTCTCTTGCAAACAAAGTGCACTTACTCGGGTTCAGCTTCAACCCTGCCTGTCTGAGGCACCCGAACACCTGGTCCAAATTAGCTACTGCCTGGGGGAACGTTTGGGCATGTACCAGGACGTCATCCAGGTACACCAGGCATGATTGCCATGGCATGCCGCCTAGTACATGCTCCATCAATCTCTCAAAGGTGGCGGGGGCGTTACACAAACCAAACGGCATCACAGTAAACTGATACAGTCCCTTACCTGTGGAAAATGCCGTTTTCTCCTTCCCTGCCCTATCCATCTCCACCTGCCAATACCCACTCTTGAGGTCCAAAGTTGTGAACCAATTTGAGCCCGCAACGGCATCGAGGGTGTCATCAATCCTTGGCAGGGGATATGAGTCCTTGAGTGTCACGTTGTTTAGCTGGCGATAGTCCACGCAGAACCGCGTGGTCCCATCCTTCTTTTTGACCAGCACAACAGGTGACATCCAAGGACTTCCCGAGGGCTCGATCACACCTGCGTCGAGCATTTTTGCAACCTGCTCGTCAGCTTCCGCCCTCTTGCTCCAAGGGAGCCGTCGGGCGGCCTGACGAATAGGCCGGGCCTCACCGGTGTGGATCTGATGTTTCACCAGGCCCGTACGTCCAATATCCTCGGTGGACAGGGAGAAGAGGTCCAAATGGGACCCAACCAGTTTGTGTAAGGCCTCCCTCTGGGTACCTCCCAACTCTACGCTACTACGATTTACCATCTCGCAAATGGGATCGGGCCAATTCCTACTTGTTATTGAAGGCTCCCCCCGGGGTCGGCTCGGCTGGACGTTCTCGCCCCTCACTGTCGCGACTTCCTCAACTGGGGTGCAGCCAGCTACCCTCGTGCCCCTTACTATAGTGCGTGGTTCTGTACTCACATTTACTACTCGGACGGCCACTACCGGCCCGTCCGTTTTTACAAGGGTGCGGCCCACGATCAAACCCGGTATGGACTGCGCTGCCACCGGTTCGACCAGGCCGCAGGACTCCTGCCATGTTGGGCGAGCTGCCCACCGGGCCGGCACTATCGCCTCGGCCCTTGGGGGAATGGTCACGGCCTCGGAAGCCTCCAGCTCCGCTCTCTCGGCCGTGCTCACTCCCCCTAACGGCAGCTCTTCTACTCCCACCTGCAGGATCCCCCGGCACAAGTCGATTTTACAACCGCTGGCAGTCAACAGGTCCAACCCTATTAAACATGGGTCGCACACCTCCGCCACCCAAACATCTATCTCCCTCCTTACCGACCCTAACTTGAGGGTCACAGAACCACGCCCTATGATCGGGGCCGTTACCCCGGTAGCAAGCTGCAAACTATAATTTTGCAGGCGCTGGATCTTATCCCAGCCACCTGCGCTCGAATCAAGGACCACAGGGCTGATGATCGTGGCGCTAGCTCCTGTGTCCACTACGGCGTCTACCCCCACGCCGGCAATTTTGCATCTAATTGTCAGGCTACCGGTTCCAATTTGGCCACAATAAATGACCTGTCGCGTCAATGAGGGCTCTCCTCCATCCTCTGTTGCCGAACACCGCCCTACGTGCCCGACACCTTCTAGTTTCCCGGGATCTGGCGGGGGGGTGTCTGGGGTCGGCTAACCCGCTCCCCCCTGGGTGGAGTTGAGGACCTCAACCGCCGGGGATCATCCCGGCGCATGGCTCGACAGTGCCGCGCCAGGTGACCCGGACGGTTGCAAGTATAGCACCTCACCTGATAAGGTGCTTGCCTCCGGAATTCCAAATTCCCCCCCCTGTAGGTCCGAATTGGATTACCCGCTCGTGGTCCACCGCGGGCCACCTGCCATGGTCCAGGTCCCGCCAGGCGCTGGTCCACCAGCCTCCGGACCATGCCCGCCAGGTCAGGACCCATGTCGGGGGCGGGTCCCCTAAGGGGTCCGCCCTCCATCGGGGGTCCCACCTGGCGGACCGCCATTGCGAGACGCTCGCCCCCTCGGGCTAGGGGCCTCGCTGCTTCCCAACGGGCCGCAGCGTCAGCCGCCTGGCTCAGAGTCTGCGGGCGCCACATGGCGAGCTGTTGCCGGAGCTCAATATCCGGGAGGGCCTGGATAAAATGGTCCAGCGCCAGGCTTTCCCGGGAATCCGCTGCCATGCTAGCATGTGCGATCCCCACTGCGCGGCGAATGTCGTGGGCAAGTTCCCCGATGGCTTCCTGGGGCTTGCGTTTTCGCAGCGCGAGCTGAGCTTTAACAAGCTCGCTCTGCTGTTCTATGCCGAATCGATTAATTAGGGCGTCGCGGAGGGCTGGCAGGGTGAGAGCACCCGCTGGTAATGCCGTCAGCACCTCCGCCGCCGCGCCGCGCAATGCGGCCACCAGGTGTACTCCACCTTCGTCCTCACCCCAACCGTTGCCCTTACACACACAGTCGAACTGCGCCAGGTACGCGCGTAGATCACTCTTGCCGTCATACGGCGCGAGTGGGACCTTGTGGGACCACCTCGTATGTGAGTCGTTGCCCGCCTGCCGGACCCCGTGCGTCGCCCCTTGCGGGGTCAGCGCGGGGCCGAACCGGCCGGGCCCCCACAGTACACTACCCCCAAGGGGCTCTCGTGCCTCCCCGGTCCCTCCAACAACTACCCCTGTTGGTGTCGATGCATGGGTCACACCTCCGCAACCCGCTACCCATTCCATACCACCACAACCTTGCTCACCCACACCTCGCACCTCTCGTTCCATACCCTCCGGACCAGCCATACACCTCACTCTTGGCCTCTCACGAACATCCGGGTCTATCTCGACCCCCAAGCTTATTAAATCACCTGGCGCATCATACGCACGACCATATTGGTCACCACTTACACCGGGTCCTCTTTCTCTTCGCTTCTCCTCCATCACCTGCGAATCCCTCATCCGGTTAATGAGCACATCATCACGATCCGAACACAGACTCTGGACCAATTCTTTTACCTCCTCTTTTATCTCTTTCTTATCCTCTCTCCGTCGCTTTTTAATTTCGCTCACCCCCTCTTCCACTTCTTCTAATTTCTGCTTCACCTCCTTCATCTCCTCGTGCGCCCCTTTAAGTTCTTCCTCTAACTCCACTTTATTTTTTTCTATGTGCTCCCGCACCTCCCGCTCTTTAACCTCCATCACCTCTACCACTTTGTTCATTTTTTTCGTCAAGTCCTCATGTACCGTCTGACACTCTTTTTTAATTACCCCTACGTCCTTTTTCATCTCCTTCTGCGTCGATTTTAACCCCTCTATTACCGCTGTGTTCTTCTTTACCTGTTCCCCCAACTCCTTTTGTCCCACTGTCAGTTGTTCTACTCCCAGCGTCAACTCCTCTATACCCCCTTGCAATTTTACAGTCCCCTTTCTCACCTCCTTCTCCATGCGCTCCTTACAGTGCCTCACCTCCTCGCGCACTCCTCCGACCTCCTCACTCACTCCTCTTCTGATCTCCTCTCCCATCACTTGCATCTCCTGCCCAGATGCCACCCTCATCTGCTCCATTTCCTCCCTGTGAGCATCCAATTTCGTTTCTACCCCCATTCTGACCCCCTCTATCTGCTGCTCCATTTGTTTAACTTCCCTTTCCGCTTGGTCCCTCATGTCCCTCAATTTGCCTTCCATACTGTTTTCTAACCCCTCTAACCCTTTTTGCATCCCTTCCATTTGATTCTCTTGAGCGGCCATTCTGTTTTCTACCCCCGTTAACCCCTCCTGTATTTCCCCTAATCTATCGTCTAATTTCCCAAATTTCATGTCTAATCCCTTAAAATTATTGTCTAATCCCTCACTGGTACCCCTCGCTTCGTCCCTCATTACCCCTATTTTGCCCTCCAATCGCTCACCCTGAGCATCCATCCGGTTCCCCATTACCCCCATTTGGTCCTCCAATCGCTCACCCTGAGCATCCATCCGGTTCCCCATTCTGTTTGCCATTTCTTCATTATTCTGGGCCATAAGGGCCTTCATTTGTATAAAAAACAAGTTCCAATCCACCGGGGGCGCTGCCACGGTCGCCGGCGCGGTGACCAGCGAGGCGCCATTTTGCGTGCTTGCTACCCTCGCTGTTTCGCTCTCCTCACGTGTCTCAATTTGGTCCTGGACCGACCCTGCTTCACTCTCCCCTACCGGACCCCAGCCGTCTTGATCCGCCATAGCGCGACTTGCAAAATTCGAGTTTCGTAAAACAAATCCAAATTTTTTTTTTTTTTTTTTTTTTTTATAATTTCGGCGAGCGCAGTAACCGCGGGACCGCGCTCCGAATCGATTCGGTCGAGCGCCGTACGCGCTCCGGCTCGATTTTCCCTCCCAAAATTTGGGCCTAACTAATTTAGTCCCGGGTCCGAATCTCACTCCTCGACACCAATTGTTACAGACACGACTTTGATGTTAAGGTGGGCCGAGCGGAATGGCCGTCGTGTCCGCACAAATTACCCGATTATACTCGACGTTGACGGAGCCGCGCTACGCTGGATCAATAAAGGAAAAGAAGACACCCGGCTGGATTATAATGACAGACACCAATGTTTCGATTCTCAATTATATTCGTACGGAAAGGTTAGATTACAGGGGCTAGAGGTATATCACAGGAAGACAGGCACTTAGACACACTCTTATATTGACCCCGGACAGACGACAGATAAACGGGACAACGGCTGACTCACACGGGGGTTGATGGCAGGAAAGCGGGTATCGATGGCTCAAGGTGCACCTGGGCTCGGGGCAGAATCCACACGGTTCGGACCGGTCCAAAGATGCGGGGAGGTCACAGCGCTCGGAGGTAACGTTCTTTCCCAGGCGGGTTCGCTTCCTCTCAGCGATCGCAGGCAACGTTCTTTCTCAGGCGGGGCGCCTCTGACTCAGCGCGCGCAGGTACTTCTTTCTCCAGCTGGGGGCGCATCTCTCGTCACGTCCGCTAAGTCGCCACGTATATCCGGCGGGGAGTGACACGCCCTCGGCTCGTTAGCTCCGCCCCAGATGGAATCGGTCCGCCCTTCTGATTGGGTGCGGGGGGGGGGTTACCAGGCTCCGCCCTTGACGAGGAGCTGACAGCCAGCCCCTCTGGTAACCCCGTGGAGCGCCGAGCCGGTGTGAGGACGCATCCTCCCCCGTGCCGCCGCGCCGCCCCCATCTCCTCTGTTGTTGTAGTTATAGTTGTGGAAGAAGATGGAAGGAGGTATGGAAGATGGAAGGAGGTATGGGAAAGGTCCTAAACTCACTACTGATGCCATATAATCACATTCTGGTGCAACGAAGAGTCATAATTAATGGAAACGAGGCCTTAACTGACATAGACTAAGAATAACTAGCAAGATGTCCGAAAGTTGTCTACGTGTGGTGCGGTGGACCTGGGCACGACATTTAATGGGGGAATAAGGGGAAGGTCGGCTCTACTGATTGTTGTTTACAGACAATGGGACTAGGGAATGGGGGATTGGGGATAGTTGGGGAGTATTGGGGAAAATAGGGGAATATTTACAAGCGGATATGGAGGCCAAATTCCATATTCGCAACAATATATATATATATATATATATATATATATATATATATATATATATATATATATATATATAACAGCTCAAAATATTCCCAACTTCTTGTGGGATTGGCTTCCACACCTTTACTTTACACAACCTTTGGATGATTGTTTACACTGACGACTCCTGCAACATCGGCCAGGCAACCACACACACAATAAAACACATTATGGAAGACGACACGGTCCAGGGGTGTGTTCCATTACCAATCAGCTTGTTATCGCTTGCCAAGCTAGCCTTGTCAGTCGTTTCATTGGAGTGCTTGCTTGAGTACTTACGTTTGGTAACGGAACACACCCCTGGCTCCACAAAAGGCAAGAGTAAAGCGCGGTGTTACGCGCGCTGTTTGTTAAACAAGGAGGAAGCGGACAACGCGGTAATTTGTAAGAGTCTTTATTCAAGAGCTCACTGTAACACTGAGCTGCTCAGGGCTGCGCGCCCCATGTATATCGTGAGGCCACGCCTCTCTCCCGGGCGTGGCCCACCCCCACTTGGTGTGCGGGGTGATGTCACCACGTCAGTGCTTTCGTGTCCGCCACACGCCCCCCCCCCCCGCCCCCCCCCCAGAATCCCCGCGCACCTGAAGGGTCAGTTTGCGTGGCAAACGGCTGACCCGGCCGAAGCGCCCCCTGGCGACTGGCGGCGTCTGGGATGCAGGGATGCCATCTGGGATGCCTCCGGCTGCCCCTGGGATGGGTGCAGGACCGGGGGGTGGCGTGGCGGCGGGGCTGGGCGGTGCCGGGGGTGCGCCCGCAGGGGGGCGGCCCCGACGTGGGGGTCGGGCCACCGGCGGTGGATGGTCCACGTCGAGGTGGGCCAGCTTGAGGCGGTCCACAGAAACGCGGTCAGGAGTACCGCCGATGTCGAGGGTGAAGTGTTTCACCCCGGTCTCCAGCACGCGGAAAGGCCCGTCATACGGGGGCCGCAGTGGTGTCCGATGGGCATCGTGGCGGACAAAGACGTACTCCGCCGTGCGAAGCTCCGGGGCGACGTGCGTCGGTGGGTGCCCGTGGCATACCGTCGGCACCGGGGCGAACCTCTGGGCGGTCTCCTGCAGAGCGGAGCGCTGCTGCGCAGAGCGGACCACCATGGAGCGACCATGGTGCCGTGGAGTCGGGGAGGAACTCGCCCGGCACCCGCAGCGGTTGCCCGAAGACCAACTCCGCCGCGATTGCGCGCAGGTCCTCCTTGGGCGCCGTCCGGAGGCCCAGCAGGACCCAGGGGAGCTTGTCGACCCAGCCGCCGTCGCGGAGGGTGGCCCGGAGCGCGGCCTTCAATGAGCGGTGAAATCGCTCACACAGGCCGTTAGCCTGGGGGTGGTAGGCTGTGGTTCGGTGCAGCCGGACCCCGAGCCCCTGCGCGACAGCCCCCCAGAGCTCCGAGGTGAACTGGGGGCCGCGGTCGGACGAGATGTCTGAGGGGGCACCGAACCGGGCGACCCAGGTGGCGATGAAAGCCTGCGCGACGTCCGCCGCCGTCGTCGACGCCAAGGGCACGGCCTCCGGACACCGGGTGGTGCGGTCCACCATGGTGAGGACGTGGGTGAAACCCCGCGAGGGGGGCAGAGGTCCCACCAGGTCCACGTGGACGTGGTCAAACCGGCGTTCCGGCACCGTAAACGGGGCCAACGGGGCCTGGGTGTGCCGGTGCACCTTGGCGCGCTGGCACGCGAGGCACGTCCTGGCCCAGCCGCGGACGGCCTTCCGGAGGCCATGCCAGACGAATTTGTCAGCGATCAACCTTTGGGAGGCCCTCGCGCCCGGGTGGGACAGGCCGTGGATGGCGTCAAACACCTGGCGCTGCCAGCCCGCGGGCACGATGGGGCGAGGCCGCCCGAGGGAGACGTCGCACAAGAGGGCCGCGCCCGCGCCGTCGAACGGCACCTCGGTGACGCGGAGGCCCGTGACGGCGGTCCGCAAGGCCTGGACGTCGGGGTCAGCGGCCTGGTCCGCTGCCATCCGAGCATAGTCGATGCCGAGGTGGACTGCGTGGGCGACGGCCCGGGAAAGGCAATCCGCCACCGGGTTGTCCTTCCCCGCGATGTGCCGGATGTCCGTCGTGTACTCGGACACGGCCGAGAGGTGACGCTGCTGCCGGGCCGACCACGGCTCGGTGACCTTGCCCATCGCGAAGACCAGCGGCTTGTGGTCGATGAAGGCCGTGAACGCACGGCCCTCGAGCAGATGGCGGAAGTGTCTGACCGCCAAGTGAAGCCCGAGCAACTCGCGGTCGAAGGTACTGTAACGGCGTTCGGGCGGGCGAAGCTGCCGGCTAAAGAACGCCAGCGGTTGCCAAGCTCCACGCACCCATTGCTCGTGCACCGCGCCCACCACGTAGTCCGAGGCGTCGGTGGTGAGGGCGATCGGCGCATCGGGCGCCGGGTGCGCGAGCATGGTGGCGTTAGCCAAGGCGAGCTTCGCGCCCGTGAACGCCGCGTCCATCTGCTCGGTCCAGGTGACGTCGCCTTTGCCCGGCTTACCTCGGAGAGCTTCGTGCAGGGGGCGCAGGAGCTGGGCGATACGGGGCAGGAACCGATGGTAAAAGTTCACCATGCCCAGGAACTCCTGCAGCCCCCTGATCGTGCGGGGGCATGGAAACCCCTTCACCGCCTCCACCTTGGCCGGCAGGGGGACGGCTCCGTGCCTGGTGACGCGGTGCCCCAGAAAATCGAGTTCGGTGACGCCAAACCGGCACTTTGTGGGGTTCACAATCAGGCCATGCTGGCCCAGGCGTTTGAAGAGCGTGCGGAGGTGGTGTAGGTGCTCTTCGCGGGACGCGCTGGCGACGAGGATATCGTCCAGGTAGACGTATATAAAATCCAAGTCGCGCAGGATGCTGTCCATCAGCCGCTGGAATGCCTGAGCCGCATTCTTCAGACCGAAGGGCATCCGCAGGAATTCGAAGAGTCCGAACGGCGTGATGACCGCCGTCTTCGGGACGTCCTCCGGCCTGACGTGGACCTGATGGTAACCGCGTATGAGGTCCACCTTCGAGAAGAAGGACATGCCCGCCAAACGGGCAGAAAAGTCCTGAATGTGGGGGACGGGGTAGCGGTCGGGGGTGGAGGCGTCATTGAGACGGCGATAGTCCCCGCACGGTCACCATCCCCCGCCGGGCTTCGGCACGATTTGCAGCGGCGACGCCCAAGCACTCTCCGAGCGCCGAACGATGCCGAGTCGCTCCAGGGTAGCGAACTCCGCTTTTGCTACCGCCAGCTTCGTCGGCTCGAGGCGGCGTGCCCGGGCGTAGACCGGTGGCCCGACGGTGGGGATGTGATGGGCCACCCCGTGCTTGACGGCCCCCGCCGAGAAGGTGGGCCGCGTGAGGGCCGGGGAGGAGGCGGGTGAATTCGTCCGCTGCCGGAAGCATACAGATCAACGTGGCCGGAACCGAACCATTCAGCAAGCCGCTTGGCAAGCCGCTCGGTGAGCCGCACAGTGGGCTGCTCGACGAGCTGGGCAGCGCACAAGCGAGCGAGCTGAACGTCTCGGCCTGGACAAGACATCTGTGCTTTACGTCGACCAGGAGCCCATTTGCGCACAGGAAGTCCGCACCAAGCAATGCCATGGGCACGTCGGCGGTGACGAACGACCATCGGAAAACCTGCCCTCCGAACCGCAGAGAGAGGCAGCGTTTTCCGTACATACCGATGGGCGTCCCATTTGCGGCAAGCAGCGCGGGGCCCCCGCCCGCGGCGTGCTTGTCCGACGTACCGGCAGGAACGACACTCACCTGCGCTCCTGTGTCGCACAGGTAACGGCGCCCGGATAAGGTGTCCGTGATGAACAGCAGGCTGTTCGAACGGCCGGCGCTCATTGCCACTATCGTGCGCCGGCCCGGGCGTTTCCCGACCTGTCGAAGGAGCATGGCGGATGACACTGTCGAGCCTCGTGGCCGAACCTGGTGTGGAACCGGCACCAGGTGGTGGAGCTGGAGGAGCGCGGCTGGCTCCGCCAGGCCGGTGGAGCCGGCGGTTTTCCCCGCGGTGGCGGTTTTCGCCACGGCGGTGGGCGGGGCGTGGCAGCGGCCACGAGGTGCGTATCAGCATGCTGTGTATGCTGTGGAAGCTGATGCTGTGGATCAGCATCGGCCTCGGGATCCACGAGGTGGGCCGCACCGACTCTCGCCCGCGTGTCCGAAGCCGTGAAGTACCTGTCCGCCTCGGCGGCCAATGCTCGGGGTTGCGTTAGCACGGTCCCGGCCAACGCGAGGCGTACCTGTGCTGGAAGTTGGCGACGGAAAAGCGCCCGGAATAGAGAACCAGGGGCTTCGTCGCCCAACAGTGACAGCATATGGTCCATTCGGACCGACGGGCGCATGTCGCAGAGCTCGGGGAGATCCAGGAGGCGGTCGGCCCGTGCGTTCTCCGTGAGGCTGAACGTGGCTAGGAGCAGCCGCTTGAGTGCCTCGTACTTGTGGCCATCCGGTGGGTGGCGAAGGACGGACACAACTCGAGCGGCCGTGCCGGGCCCGAGGGAGGCGACGACGTGGCAGTAGCGCGTGTCGTCATTGGTGAGGCGCCGAAGCTGAAATTGGGCTTCGGCTTGGACGAACCAAACTTCGGCCTGGGCCTCCCAAAATTCGGGAAGTTTAACCGACATCGCGTTGTTGGCCATGGCAATGGCGTCGTGTTTGGAAGGAATGCTACGGCAGATCCAACGTCGAGGGTCACCAGTAAAGCGCGGTGTTACGCGCGCTGTTTGTAAACAAGGAGGAAGCGGACAACGCGGTAATTTGTAAGAGTCTTTATTCAAGAGCTCACTGTAACACTGAGCTGCTCAGGGCTGCGCGCCCCGTGTATATCGTGAGGCCACGCCTCTCTCCCGGGCGTGGCCCGCCCCCACTTGGTGTGTGGGGTGATGTCACCACGTCAGTGCTTTCGTGTCCGCCACAAGAGCACATATAACATCTTATAACTAGAACGCCACTCAGTTGAGCGCATACTCCCGCCGTGGGTCAAGTTGGAATAGTACGATTTCACAAAAGTTTGAGGGAGTAGTTCAGTGACAACACAAGACAAGACAACACAAGACAGACACTGCACAGTGCACAGATATATATTGTTGCGAATATGGAATTTGGCCTCCATATCCGCTTGTAAATATTCCCCTATTTCTCCAATACTCCCCAACTTTCCCCAATCCCCCATTCCCTAGTCCCATTGCATGTAAATAACACTCAGTAGAGCCGACCTTCCCCTTATTCCCCCATTAAATGTCGTGCCCAGGTCCACCGCACCACACGTAGACAACTTTCGGACATCTTGCTAGTTATTCTTAGTCTATGTCAGTTAAGGCCTCGTTTCCATTAATTATGACTCTTCGTTGCACCAGAATGTGATTATATGGCATCAGTAGTGAGTTTAGGACCTTTCCCATACCTCCTTCCATCTTCTTCCCCAACAATTACAACAACAACAGAGGAGATGGCGGCGGCGTGGGGGAGGATGCGTCCTCACACCGGCTCGATTAGCGCCATTGACCACGCGCTCCACGGGGTTACCACGGAGGGGCTGGCTGTCAGCTCCTCCTCAAGGGCGGAGCCTGGTAACCCCCCGCACCCAATCAGAAGGGCGGACCGATTCCATCTGGGGCGGCGCTAACGAGCCGAGGGCGTGTCACTCCCCGCCGGATATACGCGGCCCCGCGCCGGATGTGAAGAGAGATGCGCCCCCAGCTGGAGAAAGAGGTACCTGCGAGCGCTGAGTCAGATGCGCCCCGCCTGAGAAAGAACGTTGCCTGCGATCGCTGAGAGGAAGAGAACCCGCCTGTGAAAGAACGTTACCTCCGAGCGCTGTGACCTCCCCGCATCTTTGGACCGGACCGAACCGTGTGGATTCTGCCCCGAGCCCAGGCGCACCTGGAGCCACCGATACCTGCCTTTCCCCGCCATCAACCCCCGTGTGAGTCAGCCGTTGTCCCGTTTATCTGTCGTCTGTCCGGGGTCAATATAAGAGTGTGTCTAAGTGCCTGTCTTCCTGTGATATACCTCTAGCCCCTGTAATCTAACCTTTCCGTACGAATATACTTGAGAATCGAAACATTGGTGTCTGTCATTATAATCCAGCCGTGTGTCTTCTTTTTCCTTATTGAGCCAGCGTGGCGCGGCTTCGTCAACGTTCGAGTACAATCGGGTAATTGTTACAGACACGACTTTGATGTTAAGATGGGCCGAGCGGAATGGCCGTAGACACGACTTTGATGTTAAGATGGGCCGAGCGGAATGGCCGTCGTGTCCGCACAAATTACCCGATTGTACTCGAACGTTGACGAAGCCGCGCCACGCTGGCTCAATAAGGAAAAAGAAGACACACGGCTGGATTATAATGACAGACACCAATGTTTCGATTCTCAAGTATATTCGTACGGAAAGGTTAGATTACAGGGGCTAGAGGTATATCACAGGAAGACAGGCACTTAGACACACTCTTATATTGACCCCGGACAGACGACAGATAAACGGGACAACGGCTGACTCACACGGGGGTTGATGGCGGGGAAAGGCAGGTATCGGTGGCTCCAGGTGCGCCTGGGCTCGGGGCAGAATCCACACGGTTCGGTCCGGTCCAAAGATGCGGGGAGGTCACAGCGCTCGGAGGTAACGTTCTTTCACAGGCGGGTTCTCTTCCTCTCAGCGATCGCAGGCAACGTTCTTTCTCAGGCGGGGCGCATCTGACTCAGCGCTCGCCGGTACCTCTTTCTCCAGCTGGGGGCGCATCTCTCTTCACATCCGGCGCGGGGCCGCGTATATCCGGCGGGGAGTGACACGCCCTCGGCTCGTTAGCGCCGCCCCAGATGGAATCGGTCCGCCCTTCTGATTGGGTGCGGGGGGTTACCAGGCTCCGCCCTTGAGGAGGAGCTGACAGCCAGCCCCTCCGTGGTAACCCCGTGGAGCGCGTGGTCAATGGCGCTAATCGAGCCGGTGTGAGGACGCATCCTCCCCCGCGCCGCCGCCATCTCCTCTGTTGTTGTTGTAATTGTTGGGGAAGAAGATGGAAGGAGGTATGGGAAAGGTCCTAAACTCACTACTGATGCCATATAATCACATTCTGGTGCAACGAAGAGTCATAATTAATGGAAACGAGGCCTTAACTGACATAGACTAAGAATAACTAGCAAGATGTCCGAAAGTTGTCTACGTGTGGTGCGGTGGACCTGGGCACGACATTTAATGGGGGAATAAGGGGAAGGTCGGCTCTACTGAGTGTTATTTACATGCAATGGGACTAGGGAATGGGGGATTGGGGAAAGTTGGGGAGTATTGGAGAAATAGGGGAATATTTACAAGCGGATATGGAGGCCAAATTCCATATTCGCAACATTGCACCCTTCTCTACCCTCGGGGCGTCCCGACCCGATAAATTTTTACCTAGTTTAGTGTGGCACTCAGATGTAGTCCCTCTACTATTAACTCTACCCTGAGTGCGACAGTTTTACAGATGTTCACAAATGAGTAAATATGTCCCCCTGCGACGTTGCACCCTTCTCCTCACAGAAACACACCCACAGGATAACCGAATTGCGGAAAGAATTCTCAAACTACACATACAGCCGGTAGGGAGCATTATTTACAAGATTACGCTGATATCTACACTACGATCCAGGACCTGTTTTTGGAGGAACACATGCAGATGTTATGCATAGAGAGAGCGCGCTTGCCAACATCGATACACCAACCCACGAGTGCTCTGTGGCCGACGGCCTTTAATAACGTGCAGAGCACCCTTCCCGAGCATCAAAAGCACCACCCCACCACCAATCGGTGCAGTCACCATTGTTCATTGGAATAAAAATAAATTCGACAACCCCTAACCCTGCAGGTGTCTCTTGCTCTTCTTGTGGTGCACTTGGTGTTAACTAAAAGTGGTTCACCTGTATGGCATAGGTGCCACGTTGACCCATAGGTCCATCCCCGGGTGGTGCTTGGCCGCAAACGAACTGCGGTCCATTGTGGGTGGCCACAAACATTGCGGTCCATATGGTGTATCGATCCCGGCAGCAAACAGCGAAAGTGCAGGCCCACAACTGCGCAGCCAGCACCTCTCTCTCCTCTCTCTCTACCCCAAAGCCAGATCCTCGGAGGTGGGAGACAAAAGAAGCAGACAAGTGAGTAAGGTGGTAAGGGCGCAAAAGTGCACGCAATGTAAGGTGATGCACACTGGGGGCACATGGGAACCAGGTGAGACAGGTACGTTCCTATCGTACGCTCCCCCCCCCCCCCCACCAGGTAACCTACATGGCCCCTCCCTTACCCCTTACTGTATCCACACAACACAACACTACCCATAAACATCTACTTTACAAATCAACAAACATCCCTACTGTCTTCCCCGTTCCTCCCATATACCAAATTCGTCTTCTCTCCCTCCTAACCAATCAAATTTGCCATTTTCAACTCTCATCAAAATTTGCCATCTCCAACTCAACATCATAATTTGCCATCTCCAACTCATCATCAGTCCCTCCTAAGGAGGGAGAGATGGAATCACCCCAATGTCTCATCCACGTCGTGATGCGTCTCACCAATCCACACAGCAATTCTCATTTCCTGCAACAAAACAAAGAAAACACAGGTGTGGAGTCATCATCATCACCACAGGTAAGTGGCTGCGTATGGTGCGACAGGTTCATTAATCCTAACTATTTCCTAAATGACTTTAACAACTTTACACTACCCGGGGTCTTTCTCCGGCCAAACCATTGGCCCTCTTACACTATGGGTTCTAAAAACCAATTCCCATTGGCCAAACTGTGGTGCTTTTCAATTTGGGGTCTCACTCCCCCGATTCATCTCCCGGTGCCCTCGTACAATTTCTGGGCTGCGACGTGTACCTCTCCCAGTGGGTCTACCCACCTGCACACCTCCACCACTGCAGTTGCCTCCGAGCTTACCTGCTCCTCACCCTAACCTAACTACCTGGGGAAGGCCCTCTGGCACTCTCCCCACTCGGTGCCCTCTCTGGCACTGGGCTACCCGGGTCCATCCTCCGGATCCTCGGGCCCCATCCACAACTCTACCGGCTCCCAGAGCCCACCTGCGGCCTCACCTGGCCGACATCCTCACAGTGGTGGAGTGCCCAACCAACTACACGCACTAACAGGCTACACGCCCAGCCATTTCCACAACACTAATGCACCCATTCACAACACCATTCTGCAACCGCACCACAAGTGCCAATATCCAACCACAATTTACCTGTACCCTCTACCTAACACTTACACTACCCGCCCCGGGTACTCGTGAAAGGGGGTCCACTCTTCCCCCATCCACACCTTCGCACCATGCACACCACTCCGTACCACTTACTCCAACTCTCTCCACACACCTGTACTTGCACACCTGTGCTCTCACACCTGGTGCCACCTGCACCCTTCTCTCCCCAAGCGCATTCGCGCTGATCCACAACACTCACTACTCATACACTGCTCCTCACACCTGTCCAGTTGCACACCTGTGCAATCACACCTGTTCAATTCTCACACACACGGCATCATCTCAGCTAACTACTCCCCTCTGAAACTTGCGCTTCCCAGTCGTCCCTTTAAACTATTGCGCTCCCACGTCATTATCATCCATACTAATCTACCTGCGTCCCCACTACAGGTATCAGTCACTAACTAAACTTAACGTCACCTAATGTCAATCTCTTCTAGATCCCTACAATATAACCTAACCCACCCGGGCTAGTTTTCACTGCCATACACCCCATAAGCTATTGCTCCTTTGCCCCACCCATGGGAAGGATGGTGGATTTGCCATCCCACCACATCGGGGGTCTCTCACTACCAAATTTTGCACATCAAATTGGAACAATTCAAAAATTTGCCAATCACTACTCATCATCTGCCAATCACTACTGCCAATCCCTTGCCAATCACCAAATTTTGTTTTTCTAATTTCGGGTCCAAAACACTAACCTCATCACCCAGTCTACTCACTAATACCTCTCGGTGCGCCAATCCCTGTCCAAAGCCCGGCTTCGTAAAGCCAAGCAATGGATGCGGGTTGTTCTGTGCCAGCGGCTGGATGCGTCCGGCATTCGGTGCAGGGACGGGGGCTTACCCGTGCCGAGATCCCACGCACCATCTCGGCACGGAGCCATCCCATGGCTCGATCTCGGCCTGCCGGAATGCCTCACCAAAAAGTGGTCGCCATGACGACCCTTTCTATCGGGCCGCCCGCTCCGCCTAGTGGAGCTCGGACGCGGCCGTTCAAAGCAAGGCCCAGCACGCACCGAGGGCCCGATTCGGCTATAAGTCGTTCTCAACTCTACCCCATCTAACGTCGATGCTTCACCTGGACGCTTACACCCCGCAGCCCGTTCCTTGCTCACACATCCCGCCGTGCCCATGCTCCTCGTACCTTTCCTTACACACCCAGGTACACCCATTCCACTCACAGCCTTGGTCACACACCTGACCACCGAACACTTTGGCACACATTCGTTGGTCGCACACCTCACCAATACACCGCTTCGCGCCCCCTCCTCGGTCACCTCCTCTGTGACAATCACAGGTGTGCTCTCATTCGCACACCCAACCACGTGCCTCACCACCAACTCCAGCGTGCATTCCCACTCACGCTCTACCATTCCAGGTGTGCATCCTTCCATCCCAGGTGTACATCCTCGCTCACCTGTCACAACCACTCACTCTCCTTGTCACTCTCACTACTTTCACCTCCATTCCTGACAGCGCACTCACCCTTACTCTTGACAGCGCACTCTTTCCCCATGCACCTGTCCGTCACACACCTTTCTCGCGCACACTCTCCCGTCACACCCTCTGTAACACTCACCACAGGTGTGCATTCTTCCTTGCCTTTGACAGCGCACTCTTTCCCCATGCAACCTGTCCGTCACACACCTTTCTCGCGCACACTCTCCCGTTACGTCCTCTGTAACACTCACCACACCGCGCTTCCATGTGCCCCCTCGCACACGCGCTACGACCGACTCACTCTCGCCAGCACCCCCACTCCTTGGCACGCACTTTTTCCTCACACACCCCAGAGTCGGACTTTCTTGCACACCTCCTCTTTCGCACACCAGACCTGTCGCACACTTCACCCACGGCCTCTCACGAACACCCGGGTCCATCTCGACCCCCAAGCTTCTTAAATCCCCTGGCGCAT